>NW_024464939.1:28112500-28563152 GCF_017591425.1 Ochotona curzoniae | reverse complement strand
TGGCTGATTCTTAAGTGTGACGAATGATTAGTGGTGTAATTTCAACTCAGACGTGTATTTTAAAAGTATCTTTCAAAAGTTCATCTTTCCATTCTCCTCAATTATATCATTATATGTTTTAAATTTATGCAGATAAAAGGAATAATATAAGGAAAATTTATGACCAATGTTTGTATTTCAAATTTCTATCTCCATCTGAGTGTTTCAATCTCCAAGTAAAATGAAAGAATTCAGGCATTTGTCTCGATGAGTCAGGCCCAAATATGTCTAAATCACAACTGTGGTAGCCTCAACCTTATACTGTGGGTGCAGAATCAGAGGCAAAGTTTGGCATCATTCTTCTGTTTCTGTTTATGTCAGGGGAATGAAACAGAAGGCTGATAACAATAGAGGAACAAGCCCCGGGTATTACTCAGTTATTCCCCTTAGTTGCATAGGCTTTGAACAGAATTTTAATGATGAAAAAATTGCATATGATGAATAAGGACGTCATTTTCAATTAACATGAACAAAGCATCATTCCCATATTTGGCAAATGAGGTAGCTGTGGTGTAAGAAAAGCTGGAGTATTCACAGACAATGCATCACCGCTTGCAAATCAAAACAAACTGATGACATTTGGTACCCCTGCACAGTGACATGATTACACACTGTTTTAGCAGCTACCACTTACAGTTCATACTAATGACCTTTTATTTACTAAAATGAATACAGATCTTAGTATTATTTGCAATTTTTGCAACAGGACACTTATAAAGACCTAAACAGATTATAAACTACATCAGCATCCAAGTTTATTTAGATATAACAAATACTGTGTTTCATGAAACATTGAAAATCAAAATCAAGAATTTTTTTTAGAGATTTATTCATTTATTTAAGAATCACAGCTGCAGAAAGGAGAAAAAGAGTGTGAGAGAGATCTTCCAACCACTCCTCCAATGGCCTCAAGGCCAGAACTGAGCCAGGCCAAAGCCAGAAGGCAGGGGCTTTATCTAGGCCTTTAACAGGGGTGACGGGAACCTAAACACATGAACTTTCTTCTCCATCTTTTGCTGCCTGCCCATTAACAGGAACATGGATCACATGTAGAGCAACCTAGATTTGAATCCATATTCATATAGGATGCCAGAGCCACACTCAGTGACTTAGTGTCCTGTGCCACAGCACCATGCCTGGAAAACAAAATCATAATATAACTGAATTCCCTTTTGACTCATAATGAAAAAACCTGCTGAGAGCTTCATGCTGATCATACACGTGGTATATGTATCTAGGGTATAGCATATGAGATATGAGGTTGGATATGTGATTCTGACATAAACATGTACATTCCTGACACAGAGAATGTAGTCAGGATATATGATTAAATAGTGTAAGTATTTAATGCTGCACGCAATAATCATTATGTTTTAGTCAACTTGCTCTCCACAGGGTAATGGTTCAAGATCACTTGGTTGAGAATCATCCCAGTGAACTCTTCGAGTTCTTCAGCTGTCTAGATGATGCGTGCAGAGTTCTGTCAGGTCCTTCAACTGGCTCCCATTTTACAGTGGTGTGCACTGGAAGTGCCTTCCCATTTTCAGTAACCTCCATGGAATACCATTCACTTTTTCATGGCATGTAAGCCTGAGAGAAGCGAGAATCATTAAATTGGAAATCCTTTAAGTTCACCCTACCATCCACCCTGGTGATCTAGGGTTCCTTTGAGAGCATTCTCCAGTGATGGCCACTCTGGCTGAATTCCCCACCAGTCTCAATACGCTGACAATTAATGAGATTGGGTGTGTGTAATTTCCTATGGTCAGGTACTTAATCAGTTTTTTATGCTCTACTGGAATACGCAAAATAAAAAGTGGTAATGATAAAGATCTTCTCAGAGCCTTTATTAAGTTAGTACATAGTGTCTCAGTGAGGAGAATATTGAATGTGGTAATGTTTTAATTTCTTTGACATAGAAAGCTTGTCTCTAGCACAACTATTAGTAGTTTCATAAAAAAACACATCTTTGCCTACAGAGTCTGGAAAATCTTGGTGAGATAACTGAATTGAATTAAATTATACACACAAATAGCCCTGTAATGCTGTAAGTTTTACTTAAATCTAGGAGCCCTCCCATTAATCTCATCACATGACCAGACATCACCTAACATCAGGAGATAGGCTTGATGCACCTCATGTATCCATGTATTGTTTGTGTGTTTCCAAACGCAAACCAAACAGTGTTACAGATGTTGCTGATATCACCATCTCCAGAAAAAGGAGCAATCCAGGATGCTGGGGAAAAGGGTTCTTCAGAGAAGACCTCAAGTGTCAACAGTTCCTTCCTACAGCTGGGTTCTAAACACTCCTCACACTATTTTATTTTTGTTGTTTGTTTGCTTTTTATTCCTCATCTTACAGCACCTGCTCCAATTCCATCTCTTCAAGGTCACTAATCAACTGCATCTCATTACTCTGAGCCCGTACTTCCAGTCCTTACATCACAGCATAACCATGTACAGTGGTTTGAAAAGGGTCTTCAAAACCCATACTGCAAATCAGTCTGCCTTAACATCTGTTCTTATTTTCCTCACCACCCCATAGTTGCCAGGCATTCACCTTAATGAGGGCAGCCCCGTTCCATCCCCAAGGGGTTCTGAGGTTGTCTCCACCAACATGGGTTACTCTATTTGTTCCTTCTCTAGTGACATTGATCCTTCACATGTAAATCTGCTCAGTCTCTCCTATCCAGAAATAACCACTGAAGTAATGCTTTCCCTGTCTACTGCCCACTTTTCCTTATCATCTCAAATACACAAAGAGCTATCCACTGTGTGACTAAAAGCCTCAGCACTCAACAAAACTATTTTCAACAAGGAAACCGTGATGTTTGCATTAGCAAATTCCATGGCTATCTTTCAGTCCTATGTTATAATATAGTCCCTGTTGATGACACACTCCCAAGGCGTCCAGGACACCATTCTATTTTGGTTCTCTCTGCTAGTTCCTTTCTATTTCCTTTGCAGGGTTTCTGCCTTTACTTACTTCTTCAGATTTGGTTTATCCCAGGATTCCATTCCTGATCAGTTAGGATTCATCCCCAAGAAGCTCTCATTGAAATACACAACCAGGCAGATATTAGAGTTATTCTGAACTCAACAGGCAAACAACCATTTTCTCATATATAAAATGCAGTCCAGAGCAGCACAAGTCTCATGAGATTATAATTATTATTAAAAAAAAAAAACTTTGTGGGACCGGGCACAATGGCTCAGGGCCTCAATCCTTACATTCAAATTACCCGGATCCATTATGTACACTGGTTCATGTCCTGGCTGTTCCACTCACCTTCTAGTTTCCTGCTTATTTCTGCGAAAGCAGTAGAGGATGAACCAAAGCCTTGGGACCCTGCACTCATGTGGAAGACCCAGAAAAAGCTTCTAGCTCCTGACTTAAAATCAGCTCAGCGCTGGCCGTTGCAGCCAGGGTGAACCAGTGGACAGAAGATCTTCCTCTTAGTATCTCCTTCTGTCTGTAAATCAGCCTTTCCAATAAAAAATAAATTTTAAAAGATCACTGTAGTAATCCATGTAGAGTATCTACTTATAGCTTCCTACATTCCTGCTATGTGTTTATCATTAAAAATTGTTATATATTGGAAATGATTTTCTTTCTCAATGACTGGAATCCAACTAATGACCCACATCTGATCTTCCCTCCTACAAACATCAGAAATCATTCCATTAATCTCTTCCCTGCTATATCAGTGATTCCACCCTTTTCTCCCCACATATTCACCAAGATCAGTGAGTTTGGGACTAATTCTACAGAACAGTGAGTTGAGAAACCACTGTGGCATTGTTATCTCAAATGAGAGTGCCAGTTCTATTACTGGATACTCAGGCATCCAAAGCAGTTTCTTACTGATGCACGCGAGAAGGTGGCAGATGACAATACAAATGTTGGGGCTCTTGCTACCCATGTGGGAGATCTGAATAGCAATCCTAGTTCATGGCTAGGATTTCTAACTGGTTATCCTGATTTCTATCCCAAACTCACAAATCATAACAGAAGCCAAAGTAATCTCTCTAAATTCTACAACTGGCATCTCATGTACGCAATAAACCTCTGAATGATTTGTTATGGATATTAGCAATCCACTTCCAAATGCCTTAACTCATGAAGAAAGAGTCTAGCTCCACATTATCCCATCTCTCGTGTTCTAGCAGACAACCTCCAAGAAGCAATTCAAAGGTTCCTAAGGATTCACACCTACTTCCAGAACTATTCTGATCTACTGACATGGGAAAAGTTTACCACTTTTCTGCTGGTTAATTTTTACTGATGCTCTCATTTTCTCTATCCCTTCCTCTTAAGTAAAACTTTTTAAACAATCCAAGCCATGTGAGGGTGCTGTTTTACACTGCTTGCATGCCATCTTACCTAAGCACCTTCCAAGATATATTGTGATGTATGCTTACATATCAGACTATGACCCTTTCTGCATGTTGACTGCATCCTTTAATCCCCTATGCCTAGAACAGAATACATGGTATTCTTATGTAAATTATAGTGTAAGTACAGGACTGACAAAAAGATGAACCCAAGTAGCAAATGTCTGAAAGTGTAATCTGAGACTCTAGTGGAGTAGAACGAGAAAAACTGACAGTTCTATTAGTACGTTCTCTATGGGCATAGAATGAGGTTATGGTAGAGCTACTGTAGCTGAGAGTTTTGTATACTTCCTACGCACACAGACTCTGAGGTGAGAACCTCCTTTCAATTCTGACTTCCTCACTTACTGGTTGTGGGTTGTTTGTTATGCCCAATCTTCATTTCGCTACAGTAGTGCTCATTCTCATAAGAACCACTGAGAAACAGCATATGAGAACACATCTAGGGCCCAGCATGATAGCGTAGTGGCTAAAGTCCTCGTCTTGCACGCTCGCAATCCCAAATGGTCACCGGTTCTAATCCTGACAGTTCTGCTTCCCATCCATCCATCTAGGACGGCCCAAATCCTTGGGACCCTGTACTCGTGTGGGAGATCCGGAAGAGCTCCTGGGCTCCTGGCTTTGGATGGGCTCAGCTCCAGCCACTGCATTCACTTGGGGAGTGAACCATAGGACGGAAGATCTTCCTCTCTGTCTCTCCTCCTCTCTGTATATCCACCTTTCAATAAAAATAAATAAATATTTTAAAAAAGAACACATCTAGAGGATGGTGAAGTCCTTGAACAAACTATGTCTGTCCTCTGTTTCCAATGGAACCAAGCACAGTTTAATATCGATTGAATGATCACTATGTCCAGACAAATTCTAAGTGCTGAGTGCATTACTTTTATTTGGAATATTTTGGCTACTATAAAAATTCTTGGATCAAGTCGTGTTCTCCTCAATCCAGTAAAATAACTAAATATTTGCAGCTATCTTTATACCTGCATCTTAAGGGAAACGCCTATTTAGAAAAGGTGCCTGAAGTCTACTTCTCCCATACAGTACAAACTTTTTGGCTCATATTCATTTGCACCCAGAAGATCTTAATTAAGCACTTACAGTTACTGGTAACTTAACTGGTAAGCTATAAATGATCATTTTCCCCATAATAATTCAACCTTTTAAAAATAAACCAGCAGGAATTAATTCTAGACTAGATCAACTTTTATTGGCATGTTGGTAACTGCCAATAACAAGGTTTCCTGCAGGGAATTTCAAATCATTTGCATGTACCCACTGGCCCGTCGCATTACACAAGACAAATATTCACTAACAAATCAGGATATCCAAAGAGCAATATTTTGTGAAGGCAGAAACAACATTGAATTATTACTTACTAAAAAGTTACCATAAATGAGAAGAATATGACATATAGCATGATTCTTATCTGGATAAAATGCCACGTGTCTTTGCAGGTTCTGTAATAATCTACATTAAGGGTATCTCTAATAACATATATACTCAAGTTAAGTAAAAATAACAAAAAGAATGAAGCAATAGCCGCAGCAACAGAGAGCATTTGGAGAAGGAATTAGAGGGAGAGTGATAATGCTTTATACTTTTAATTTTGCTTATTTCTAAATTATTTAAATCATAACAAATATATTAGTAGTATTTATAAACACACAAATGAATTATTATATGATATAATATATAATTCAAATGTAAGTTGTAACAGTATAACAGCATACTATTGTAGTGTAACATACTATAGTACAACATAATCATAATAAAGCATTATCTTACTATTGAGGTTGAAGAATTTGTACTACTAATTGAGGTTTTAATTATTGTGTTTATTGTTATCATTGTAAGTAATATTCACAACTGAGTTTCAAAGATTATCCTCCAAGGCTTAACATTTCAGATCAGCAAGTGGCATGAGTGGTGAGACAGGAGAACTTGTGATATGCTTCAGGTTTTAGCACCTTTGACTAAAGAACAGAGTTCTTACTGAGGCCATTTGGGGATTGAACAATGTGCCTCTCTGTTTCCTCATCCTCGTCACTCTTGCTCTACAACAAATAAATAAACCTTAAAAATAAAAGCAACTTCCAATAGAAAAATCATACTAAAATAATTATTAATAATAATAATAGGAATCCACTGTTCAGCCTGACAGACAACCATGTCCCACATGGGGTATTCATGGTCAAATCCTGGCACCAGCTCCCATCTACATCTTCCTGCCAAAACAGATGCCTGATAAGGGTGATCGCTCAAGTAATTGAGTTCTTGCCAACCCACAGTGAGGAGAATGGAGGGGAACTCGGTGGCATGATATGCAATTGTTTAGTGAACCAGCGGGGTGACTAGCTTACTTTGTCTCTCTGCTTCCCAAACCATCGGTATCATCTTTGTCATTGTCATCACCATCATCATTTTAGCAATTATGATAAATAAATATTCTTTTAAAATAAGGCTGAAGGCGAAATCATTTAGCATGGCTGGAAACCCTCAAGGAGCCAATGATTTAAACAAGCATTCAAGGCAGGCATGTTGGGAATATCAATGGCTTCAAGGATTCAGAAGAAGTGAGAGACAGTGGAATGCACTGTGGAAAGGTATTTGTTCCAGCTCACTCATCTAGCATAGCTGTCTTTCTATCACTTGCAGAGCCCATAATTTTAAATAATTCACTGAAACCACAGCATGAACCTCAGTCTTCTTTGTTGCAAATGGATATCCACATGCCCTTCCCTTACAGCACTGAGATCTATTTCAAATGCAGGTACAAATGCCCTGAAATCTGTAAGGATATTGAAAACAATCATTAAGGGATAATTGCTCCTTATCAAACTACTAATAAAAGCATAAGTGCAATGATAATATCTTTTTCACATTCTCATTATCACCTGGTGAAATAGACTAACATGGTTTCAAAAGTGACATTGATTAGTTTAATTTTCTAATACCCATTAGCACTCCTAAGAATATTAGTGGCTATTTGATGAGCTTTGCCCAATTTCCAACACACAGGGAATTACCAATGCACCTTAACTTCTTTGCGCTGTGACAATTTACTTTTTAACTAATTGCACAGCAAGGCTCAAGGTTTGAATCAGTTCAGCCAACATATATTTCCAATTTGAAAGTGAATTGTCTCTTGTTTTCTGGAACACAAAGTAATGACGCCATGTTCAAAGCAAGCCAGATTATCTTGTAATATTTTACAAACTGCTTTTAAAATACAAACACAAAAATTGAGAGTACACAATGTAGATTAAAAGATTAAAACCCAAGCTGGAATCCCATAACAAAGGCAACTGGACTGCTGCTTCATCCACAATGGTCATAATAAAATGGTCAAGAAATTTGGGAGAAGGTTCAAAGATGACTCACATTATGTCCCGGTCTTTCTGATCCTGTACTCAAATGCTGTATTTTTGGACAAAACTCTAAAGGTATCTTGGGTTGGATGTTCATTATCATGTTCCTGTTGAGCCCTAAGTCATGGTGAGTTTACTGATGTGATACATCATTCTGAGTAGGTGCCCAAAAGAATTCAGGCCAGACAGCATTACCAGGCAACAGGCACATTTCATAATGGCCAACCATAGACAATACTTCAGCTCATAAGTAGCTGAAGCTGCCCATGAACATTTGTGAGGTCCATCTAATCAGGAATTCTGGTGGCTCCTGCAGGTTGCGTGTCCCTGATGTGCTGTGATCCCTTGGAATGTGCTGACCACTGCTCTGAGGTGATGGCCTAAGCAGACTTGTGACTGTGCACTTTTACAGAGTTAGTGGCTTCCACACCAGTGTGAGAGTCTCCCAGCAACCATTCCTGATGAATTTCAAGAGTTAAAATTTATAGAGAGCCAGTCTCAATTTGAAGGGTTTGTTCCAGGTAGAGTGGTCTTGCAGCGCTTGCTGCAGTAAATGTTCACTAGACACTGATGCTCCAGGCAACCTGGATGGGACCCCATGCAATCTTTGCCACTTAATCCTCCTTCAGAAATCCTATACATGATATACATGCTACCATTATTTCCATTTTCCAGATGGTCAACTGACACTCCCAAAAGTAAATACACTCACCCATGGCTTCCTCTAATTCCTCTACTTCCTTCATGAATAGGATCCTTTGTGTCATTTATTGCACATTCTTCACCAAAGCTACTGGACAAAATCCATCTCTACAGCACGGATAACTCAAGAGCAGGTGAGTGAACAATGCTTTTGTCTTGTCTGAGTAAGTCTATTGAATGATCTGGGAAAATTTCAATGTCTTCTTGGGAGTTGAAAATAAGCTAATGGATAAGTTTAATATTTTTTTCAAAATTATATGGTAAGAATGTATTTTGTTAATATTTGGTTTCCATGTTATTATAAACATAAGGATGTCTTTGGTATTACTTCAATAAGTGATGGTCAAACCAGTTCAAGAAAGAACATTGTTATTTTCTAATTTCTCATGGTGAGTCCCTTAATTATGACCAAAGTGTTGCCATAACTGAGATAAATGATCATTTTTCCTAAACTTTTCATATTTTGAGATAAATTATGTATACAGTATCTGGTCAGAGGGAACAGTGAGTGAAATGTGAAGTAGCCAGTACAGATACAAAAATGTGAGAGCAATAATGAGTTGACGTCAAAAACAAAAAGGATAACAATGGGAACGCTTAAGCAAAATAACCTACTGGGTGTCCAAAGGGGCATCAGTGGCCAGGACCAGCTGCATGATAAACTCAGGGATGGCAGGGTAACTGTGAAAGACACCCTTTCACACCTTCTGAAATTGTTTCTAAGGAACTGACATATTAATTCCTTCAAGTACAATATCAGAAACGCTAGAGAACTCACTTGCACATGTGACCCAAAAAGGCCAAAAACTCACTGAAAACCCAGCAGTAAGAATACATTTTTTGCTTTATGCTATTATGTCTATACCTTTTGAATTTTTTTCAAATAGAATAGTTTTTTTTTTAATTAAGTTTAAAGTTGAAAACTCAGGGTCGTTGAATCCTGATGATATTTTAAGTGTGAAAGATAGAGCAGACTAATAGAAGGCAGGTGCATTTTGGAAGCCTGCACACACTCCACTTAAAACAGGGCCTTTCAAGCTGCCTGATCAACAGCCAATGCAGGCGTCCTAGTAATGATGCTAATAAATCTGTGAGCAGAGCAGGAACATGTTCTAAGAAGATGCCTGGATCTGGTTGCTTGGCTTGCTCCTCCTGGTCCTGCTAAATCTTAGGATGCTTTATCAGCCCTCTGGGACCTCCAGCTATCTTTGTCCTGGAACAGCCTCTTGATCTCTGATTCCCAAATGCTTTTTGACTTGCCCAATCAGTCCAAGGAAACATAGGGAAAATGGTCATTTACCACTTCCACCAGATCAACCCAAAAATGGTTCTGGTGTACCTCAGTCCCCAAGGCGCAGTTTTCTACAAAGATGTTAACGGTGAAGATGTTACAACCAAATTCAGAAGCTAAGTTTTACTTCTTGGAATCCTGCTTGGCTGTGCTTTAGACATTTTAGTGCTTGTGTAATGCTGGATGCTATGCTGTCTTTGTGCTATATAATAAATAAGTTTTGAATGCAGTGTCTTGTTGCTTTCAGCTTTCAGACAAGATAAAGTTCACTACTCTTGACATTATGAAGTTTACTTACTTAGCTACATAACAAACCAATGAACACCCCTTGTTTCTTGGAGACCCTCATTTTAGAAATAAAGAGTGACTAACCTGCTCCATACAATGTGAGTTAGTTCTATATCTGACACCTACTCCTGTGGCTCCATATTTGTCCTCTTAATACCACATCAAGTTACAAACAAGACCGCTAAATGAATTGACTTCACTGTCATCATAAGCCATCAAAACACCTAAGAGGTTATCTTAAGAACTGACACCAAACTGTTTGTCTCCACATAAATTAATAACTATTATTTCAAGCAAGTATGTTGATTCATTTAAGCTTTCTAGGGTAAAAAGCTTACACCATCAGTTGTCTAAGTATCTAACATTATAGATGTACAGGAATAAGCCTAATTATAGCATATTAATGTTTGAATCACATTTAGGTTTTCAAAGAGGAAGCAGTAATTCTATGTTGCCATTTAGTAGTAGGAAATATGTAAGGTGATTATACTTTAGCTATTCTTATTATTTTAGTTGAAATGGCCTACATTTATAAAGACTAGTCTAATATGTGATTGTTCAGTTGTAAATAAAATTTGGGAGTGAAATAAAATGGTAAAGAAAAAAATCCCACAAGGAAGATAAACGCTTATACCATATGGCTCTCAGAAATCAACCAAATCTCTTTTTGGAAAACTTTCAAAGTCCTTAAGAAATGGATTTTAAAAAAAAGAGAGAGAGAGAGAGAGAGAGAGAGAGAGAATATTTCTCTTTTGCAATGTCAAAGAAAGCTTCTTGATTTTGTTATTTAATGTAAATGTATTCCACATTTCAATATATGGCATTCCAATTTCTATTAAAAGACACGAAGTGGAGTTCCACTCCCCCCCCCCCCCGAAAATGCAATTATGGAGAATAGAAGAGCTTTTGAGTGAATTAGTTGAGCGAGGAAAACCTTAAACAATCTTTCAGGAAAAAGGAACTCTAACACCAGGTGACATCATAATTCTGAGGTTGATTCGGACACAAACATGTACAACTAAGATAGTGAGATTTTTTTTTTCACTGTTTTTTCCCTTTGGCAAAGATCACAAATAAATATCCAATATCCTAAAACACACGGATTTAATTCCACAAGCTGTAATAATGAAATCCTTTGAATTATTATAAATACCCAAACATTAAAAATGCACCAGCAACAAGAGAGGTGCTTTCTATCTGGGGTATTCTGAATTTAAACACAGCCCGCTAAGAATGGGTGATTGTCCCGAGGAAGCGCTGCTGACAGCCTTCAGCAGATCTGTTCAAATGGTGTATGGAAAAGGTAATAAGAGCTCTAGGAGTATATTTCAGCCCATATAATAAAGTAATTGTGAAAGTGTAATTGCAGTCTGGCTCCATACCATATTAGGATAAGGAATGAGATGGTCAGAAAATACGAGATTCACAGGATTGCTTTGCCATTCCTGCAATGATGGTCCCTCAGAATACATAAAATGTTCTCAGAAAAACAACTTTAAAATGTGCAGTGGTGTTCACCTTTAGAGAGCCATTATGATGAACCTGAATAAAATGAACTTTGATTATTTACCATTCTAAAAATATCCTCAACTTATGAACAGCTTCAGATGTAAAAACAGTTTTGAATAATGTCAAACAACGGAGAGGACTGAGTCCCATTGTTTATTTTTCCATGACATCTAGATGAAATATCCAAACATTCAAATATTTGCATGACTAACATCTCCATGTTAAAAGACTCATTCTTTTGGCTGTTACATGGACAATCACTAAAGACGAAAGTTACAAGTGACCACATTCTTTAGGCTATCAGTAGCTGCAGAAGCAAGACTAGAGCAGAGGCGAGGCACATGGATCTCAGGCACAGACACATCCTCCACACAGAAGATGATGGAAGAGTGAGCACAGGGACAGGCTCAGCCTCTCAAGAATCATGGTTAGATTCAACAATCGGATTGCCTATTTGATCCTCAACGCTAAGGTCATTACCATAGTCAGTACATACACAAAGCATCCAGGGAAAGCTCATGGGAAATGTATAGCAGAAAAAAACTTCAGCATGTATCTCAAAATTTTCTGTACTACAATTACACTGATTTTTTAAAAAATACAGATCATTTTTTGAATTTTTAAAATATATTTGTTTAACCGAAAAAGGCAGAGCTGCTGTTGCCCATGGCAAGGTCTGGGCCAGGCCACAGGCAAAGCTTGCAGCTCATTCCAGGTCTCCTAACTGGCTGGCCAGGACCTAAGCATCTGAGGCATCTCCTGCTGAGATGTAGGATGCACACAGCCAGGAGCCAGAGGTGAGTTTTGAACTCAGTCATTCTAAGGGGGTACAGACATCTTGATGCCAAATGCTTGTCCCATCATTTAAATTCCCAATTTGATTTTTCTGTAAGCTTTTTGAAGTTAGCGTGGTTCCTGACACAAAGCAACCGTTCAAATATATTTAGTGATAGCCAATACCGTCAAGATGCTGTATGCCAATGTCTGGACCAATGATCAAGCTTATATACAGGAGCGGGTCTACAAGACTGCATCACTAAATGACACTGCAGTCACCTTAGATTGTATAAGCACAGTCTATATCTTTACAAATCCCTAATACCCATTTTACAGAGCAAGTTCCATCTTCAAGCAATGCATGACTATATTTACAAGTACCATAGGACACAAGAATCTAAGAGAATCCTGAAGTTTGTGCTCTTACACCCTTAGAAATACAGGATTTATAATCCAATATATGAAGTCTGCCTATCTTTATCATTAGCATTTTGTTCCACCTTTAGGAGAATCTTTGAAATAATGTATGTAAATTACACATTTATCCTATTCATCCCCTCCTCCTCCTGTGCCATTTCAGATGAATGTTTAAAATATATTAAGGATGAGGAAATAATCTTGGTTTAGGTAAAGGCAATATGTAATATGTTTATCTTCTAAGATGAGTTTCCAGAAGATGAAAAAAAATCTTGCCACTGAAACAATTTCCTATCTTTACACATGCCTGTTTTCAAAGAACCCATTTCAAAAAGAGATTCAGGCTTAAATGTTGTAGGGATAGGTTAAGGGGTTGAGGGATAAAGATGAGTCCAAACAAACCCATGACTGAATGGTGTCCTGTGGAGGGCAAGTAGATTGGCATTTACTGGATAATCCTGTACATACACAGAGACACGCACACTACACACACACACCTGAGACCCATCAAGCCACTCACGGACAGGTTTAGGCCCACCCAAGTGTGTCCTTTTGATGGAGTAAGCAGCAGAGGGTTCTGCCCTGAAACAGAAGCACACTGCAGACAGACAGTGAGGGGGATGGGAGCGATCTGGCGAAAAGGCATTGAAGAAAGGAATTTAAAGGGATCTTAAAGTCAATTATCTTAAAAGTGTGTCTCCCACGAGAGGCAGGCAGGAAGGAACCCATATCCAAGGGTTATGTAACAGGCCTCATTATGTCCTACACCTGAGCCAACTCTACCTCCAAGTTAACACCCTACTCGTTTGTTCCCTCCTGGTGCCTTTTTTTCCTTAGATTTTTCCCAAATCCTCACCAGGTTGGGCTGTCTACTAACGGCTAACAAATTCAAACACGTTGATTTGACTGCCTGCTTCCATTCCTTACCACCACCAGTTTGTGGCAGAAACTAAAGAATTTTTCTTTCATCTACACAGGGGACATGTGATCTTCTTTTTTCTCCACCACCACCTCCTTTCAAAGCACAGAGCATAATATCACTCTGCCTACGGTAAGAGCAACGAGTGAGAGGCAGCTAACTGTCTTTCAGTTTAGACTAACACCAAGTACTTTCCTTAGATTCTTTATCAAAAGGGAAAGACTGAGATTGAACAAAATATTCCATTCTCTATGGAAGAAACACCCTAGCAGAAGAATTCCTTCGGGGCCTCCAATCTAACTTTCAATAATTACAAAGACTACTATGTAATTTCCAGAATCTCAAACTCCCCACTAGGTACCAAGAAGATCATAGCAAGATAGTGGAACTACAGAACATCATGATCTGTCTTCCCGGATACAGAGTTGACTCAGCTGTGATTTAGACTATCATATTTACAGTAAAACACACATGGGTGTGTTTTGCCACAGAATGCAGAATCTACGTATTTCTTAAAGATGACATGTTAGTATATGTGAACTTATATAGATTACAGAGGCATCTCAGCTCCCCGCCCCGCCCCCCGGAAAACTCCTGAGGTAAAAAAAAAAGTCCCTGTTATTCATTAGGGAATTTTTGTGGAAAACTTTAAGAATATTGCTATGTGACCTCTTGAGAGATTACAGATAATCTAGAAAAGTTCTGATAGAGACCTCTGAATATGCCTGCACTTTCAGTATCTCTGGGGAAATGACTCCAACTACTCAGAGATACAAACATCCTAGGATGCCCAAGTCCCTTAAACAAATGCTCTGGGTTCCCTGTTTTGATATTTGGAAATTCAGGCAACATAAGACCCAAAACACATTTTCTCTGGCTGGTAACTCACAGATACAAAGGGTTGACTAGGTTTCACAAATTTGCTAATACTACGCATATCTATCACTGAGCAAGAAATTTCAGGGAAGCAATTACTATTGGCTTCAGTAAATATTGCACCAAATTATAACAGATTAGATGTTAACTCAACAGGTGTACTTCTAATACCACACATAAAGCATTCCTATGGATGCCTTATCAATGAAAGAAATAATGTACATGTACATTAATATACTACAGCATGCTCTATGAAATTAGATTTTGACATAACTCAGCCTTTTGGTGAAAGTACACTATAATTCATCCGTAATTAGAAGTCACTAGAAAAAAAAATACATACTCAATTGTTCATTTTAACATGTAACTACCGCCACGAAAGTCCTCTCTGGTAAATTCTCATTGGGAATGAACATTTAACCCACTTGCTAACAATCGCATCTTGAATTCCACTCGAACTTCCTCCAACCCATTCTGTAAAATGACAAGTGATTGTTCTAAACACGGGCTTGATCTTTCCATTCCTCTTGTCCCTGAACTGTTCCTGATTCTGCCTACTCTATGTATTCTGGGGAGGCCTTCTTCCTCACCTTCGCCACCACAGCAGGTTCCTGCTCAGACAGCAGGCATGTGATGTCACACCTTCACTTAGTTCCTCATTTCCTGCTTTTTGCAGCCTTTCACTAAAGTCTTTTGGCTGTCACTGGAGAGAACTTCTTACTCATGAAGAATCAGTATTGCCATGTGGCGCAGAGTGAGAATTTGGTTACTCACTGCATTTGTAGTTTAGCTCCACCTGGAAGGAGAGAGGGCAGGGGTGAGAGCCTAACTTAAGATGTTTAATAATAGCTTAATTAATCAGTATGCCAAAAAAGTGTGTCGTGGTCCTCACTGGCTATCACATTCCACATGAATACGAAATTCATGCCTCATTTGTCCTTACTAGACAATTCCATGAACCTTTTCAAAATTCTGTAAGGATACATGCTACCATTTTTGACCAAAAGGAACATGCCTCTCAATGTCATTTTTATCACAATCTTTCTAAAGTTCTCACATGCATGTGCTGCTTATTTTGTGCTGTCTCACGTTATTTTGATAAAAAGAAATGGGAAGTTAAAAAAAGAAAATTCAAGAACCTAAGAGTAATATTCCCTTTCCTTATTGTCCACTTACAAGGTCAAGTGAAATGCCATTTACTTGAAGAAGCAACGGAGATTCCTCTAGCTTCATCCCGTTCCTTCTCCTACTGTATTCCCAGAACACTGGCTTGATTACATGTCCCAACAATAATGACACAGCTGCATGGTGAGTCTGTGTGTTGCTCTCTTGATTAGCCATGTAGAGTCAGGGTCCAGATCTTACTCATTTCTGTTCCTCTCTCTGCCCCTCTTAACACTCAGAATAAAGTTCTGCACCCAGCTGGTATGCAGTAACTGCCTTTTGAGTTCTAAAAATGAACTAAATGTGCTTTATTAATAAGCTCAATGCTTCTTAACAAGTGCTTTCCAGTTTTTAAAAGTCTACTTGTTAAGCTAAAATATTCTCATTTTTATCCCTTGGCAAATATTTGTATGAAGACTGCACTGGAGCTACCTGAAAATAAGAACTTATAATGGAAACCGTGACACAGCTTTAAGTGAAGCAACTGAAATAAGAACTACTTTAATACTTTTACTGAAATGTTCTCTGCTTGATGAAGTTCATTACCAGAATATCATTTTTAAAAGTGAAATGCATTCAGCTGAGCACTTTTTTCATTTTGTAAATAGATTTTTTTCCTTGCCTGAACTCTCAGTATAAAGTACAAAATAGTCTTCCATAACATTAGAAAAATGTCACCCATACATAAAGCTGAATTTTTAAAATAAAATAGATTTTTCTTTCTTAGCATTTTAAAGGTACAGTAGTACTTTCATATAGCAATCACCCTGTATTGCTTGTCATAATGAGGGGGAATCACCAGCCTGCAAATTGGCATGCTCTCAAATCTTTTGAGATAACATATTAGTGCCCAGAACAAAGTCAAGTCCCCATGGGATCACCTAAAGCCATTATTAAGTCACCATCCCTTCTCCATAACCTCAATTATTATTATGCCTATATTTAAAACAATCCAGGCACTAATTTTTTCCTTACCTATTGAAAATGACATACAGAAATAGCTATGTGCCAAATTTGCAAACCACCAGCATACATGTTTAGTATAATATTTATTTCTGTTCTTACACGAAGATGTTCCTGATCAGGCTAGGGCTACTGTGGCCAACATTATCTTATCAAGAAAGTTCTACTTCATTTTCCAATTGTTCAGCTATTGACTGCGTTTCAGACATCTCAATACGACACACGGGCCATCACCACCATGACATGTTGGCCAAGAAATGACAGCAAAAAAAAGAATCTTTGACCTTTATGTTATCAACTGAGAAGTCATTTTTCCAAGCACTAAGCATTTGTGTATTTATTAACGTCATTTTACACTAAAAATACAGTGTGTCCTGATTAGCTTTACCAAAACTCAAATACAATTCTACATATCTCCTATCTGTTATAACATATCCTCTCTTGCCCAGATTCCAAATCTTTCCTAAAGATTGCAAGCTATACAAAGGCAATTGACCTCAATTAGGATCTCCTCTGACGTTGAAAAAATATCACTGGGAAACTAGAGTTACAGTCTCATGGTACTGAAACACTGAAAGACACTGGTGCCACTGGGAGTGAGCCCACCAACTTTGGGAGAGTGTTGACAGGTTTAAAATAAAGATAATTAGTAACTTTCAATCTTATCACCCCATGTAAAACAAATGGGCTGACAAAGTGACTGCTCTTTGTGATAAACTACATACTCGGCACACCTCTGAAGCAGACAAGCCTCACTCTGCGGTCCTCTGTTTCCAGGAAGTTTGGGGCAACTTCTTTTTACTAAATGGAGGTCCTGATTTCTTCCTACATCTTTTCCAAACTTCTCCCTTCCTTCTCTCTCCCTACCAAACCATTTGAGTCATCAAGAAAATGAGTGCTGGCTGACTACCCTCTAAGCAACTAAAACAGTGGGGGCAGGCCAGAGATTTTTTTTTCCCATGCTGATCCTGCTGGTGTAGCAAACACAAGTGCCTGAGTTTTGTGGGTCCTAGAAACATTTAATACTACCGCGATCAGTGACAAATATATTTGATGGACTGCTATACACAGGGTTGGGCAAGAGAAGGGGTCCCAGGAGAAACATTTCCATGAAGTCTTTTGCTACTATTAGAAGCATGTCTTATGACTTTGCATTTTTAAAATCCATTATTCCCTGGGTAAGTTAAATAGAGGACTTGCAACTAGTCTATAGAAAGGGTGGTTCATTTGCATTTAAAAAGAACAGTTTGCTTCTTATACTTGGGATGACTTAAAAGGAACTTCAATAAGATAGTAAAGAAATTCTGAGGACTTTCTAAATTAATTTATTCAACTCGCAGCACAACTCACTAACATTACTTAAAGCACTTAATTGGAAAATGATTTAATATATTGAAGTAATTCCTGATTTTCCAAAGCATTTAACTTTTACATTAGATCTGACCCTACAATCCCAAGAATGACAAGTGAAACATGTATCCAACCCATTAGCTTCTTTTCGGAGCTTAACATCGCTGATAAACTTAATAAGATTTGTCCAGTTTCATTGCCAAAACGGTCTGATCGGTTGGTACCTACTGTTGGTACCCTTTACTCTTTAAGACAGAGCTGACATTTTTTATTAGTAATAGTGGTGGTAATAGCATTCGTGTGACAAGCAGAGTGAAGGGAAACAGTCAATCCTTGCATGTGGAAGCAACAGAGGTTGGAGAGTGCAAGAACTGCTACCAGCAAACAATGAAACTTCAACACATAAACTCCTCGGTGCTTGCCAAAGTCCCCCCTTGCTTTCCACCAGCCCCTCGCGTTAGAGTGCCCCGTGATGAATGCCTTTCTGCCTTGCCTAGCACAAGATCTCCCTCTTTCCAACTCGCCTGAGCATCACCAGCGCACAGGACAGCCTTTCCAGCGGGTCGCACACGACTGATTCCCCGCGGAGTGGATGTTTTTGTGGGGTTCACTCCACTCACCGCTGTGTGTGCACGCGCGAGTGCGTCCCGAGTGACCGAAACTCGGAGCTGCGAGTCTGTCGCGTGGTGCTGGAGACGCAGCCAGCTAAATACCTCCATACCGCGTAAAAGGAAGAAGAAGAAGAAAAAGCTCTTTGGAGGGGAGTGACCCGTTGATTTCCCCCACCCCCCAGGGAATTCACAGAGGGAGCGACCCGTAAATGCCTGCAGGGTTTTAAGGATCGGGCCGGTTCATCACCTAGCCGGTCCCGCTCCATTTCAGAGTACTCAGTTCTCTGCGGCAAATGTCACCCGGCAAGACGCTTAGACACATCCAGTAAGCCCGAGGCTGGGACAGCGGTGGCCCCTGGGCTGCTTTGGGGGCCTGTCCCTTCCTGTCCTCCCTCTTCAGGCTGGAAGTTAAAAGGAACCTCTCACGGTCTACGCCTGGCCCGGTCCCGGCTCCGCAGCAACCAGGGCTGGCATTCCTCCACCGGGTCACGGCCGATCTTCCTGCCCCCGGGTCCCTGCTGTCCCAAGGCCCGGAGTCAGCGAACCGTGTGGGTACGGAGCAACCTGGAATCCCTCTTCAGCCCTGTACTCGGTGCGGGAACTTTGAACCTAAATATGACCCACTAGCCAAACTAGCAACAAACTGGTAATTTTCACGCGCACGTCCAAACGGGGATCTGCCCCCTCAAACTACGCTTCGGGTGGCCTGCTGCGCGTCGGGTCGGCAGACCAGCGTCCCAACTCGGGGGCTCAGATGCCCAACTGGTCAGAGAAACCAAGAGTTCCGGGGGCGATCTTCACAGCGCAGGGGGAGAGGGGGCGGAGGCTGGGACCCTTTCAGGTTCTGGCACCCCGACTCCAGCTGCTCCCAAGCAACTCGCACTGGGCAGGAAAAGCGGTGCCACGAGCCCCCCAGCTTCGCGCTACACAGAGAAGGAGGCAGAGCGGGAACTGGGAGGTACACAGAATTCTCTTACTGTGCCTCGGTTCCGAGACCCCGACACACCCCCAAAGTATTCCATGGCTTACCGCTATTTATTTAAATAAATAAATAACCTCCCCGAATCAAGCCTAGACTGGGATCCTAAATCGCGAACAGCAGGAAGGAAAGAATCCGAGCAAATCGTGTCACTTTTCTGCACCACCGCGGTGTTTACCAAACCCCCGGATCTGTTCCATAATATTTACTCCCCACGCGCACGCAGAGTTGCAGCGGTCTGCGAGCCGAGCGCGCCCGATCGGCCTCCGCCGCGCTGGCCCGGTCCGCCGCTCCGGGCCCGTTCGCCGAGCCAGCCGGCCGCAGCCGCCGCCCCCCTCCCGGGACCGAGCAGCCAGACACAGTGGAAACAAAAGCAGAGCGTTCACCTTGTTGCAATAGTAGGGGTCCAGGCAGGGAGAAGGTCCCAGACAAGGCGCGTCGGGCGCAGCTGCGGGCTGGGCTGGAGGTGGATAAAATCTTACGTCCATTTCACTCTTACATCAAGTAACTCCTTTTCTTCTCCTTTTTGAAAAAAAAAAAGTGTTCAGCAAAACAAGCTTAGACGGAACAGAGAGAGGTGTCTGGGCTCAGGAGTAAAAGAAACACCTTCCTTCCCTCACATCCGTTTGTGGTTTGTTTAAGAAGAAGAGGAGAAAAAGAAAAAAAAAAAAAAAAAGAGGGGGGAAAAAGCGCTCAACTCTCCCCCAAGCCGCGGCGCGCACCCGTCGGCGCCGAGCGCGCATCCTGCTCCGCCGCCTCCCGGCCCCGCCGCTGCCGGGCAGGTAACTTCATGCGCTCATGGTCCCCCGCCCCCCATCCCCGCCTCCCGCGCCCCGTGCCGCCTGGTCCACGCGCGCGGGCTCTAGGTACTGGGCGTTTTATTGGAGACTCTGAGTTGTTCTGCTTTGAGTTTATTTTCTCCACCTTGGAGGCCCGGGATTGGAGACGGGGTGAGGGGTGGGGTGGTGGTGGTGGCGGGGGGAGAACTCAAGAGAGGGACAGGGCAGGAGTGGGGGACGAGCGCCCCAGGTCGGGCGGGGTGGGGTGCGCGCGGGACGCGGGCTGCTGGCGGCCCAATGGCTGCGGCTCGGAGTCGGGGCTGGAGGAGGGAAGAGTGGAGGAGGAGGAGGCGGCGGCTGGAGGTGGAGAGCTCGACCCGGCCCGGGCAGGGGCGGCGGGACTCCGGGGAGCCTGCCCGGTGCGGGAGCCTCGCTCCTCCGGGCCGGTGCGATGCACACAAAGGGGCTTTGCGAGCCGGAGCCCGGGGCTGCCTGCGGGCGCGGCGGGGAGGGCGCAGCGAGAGGGCGCTGTTGGCACAGCCCGCCGCCCCGCCCCCGGGCCCGGCCAGCCCCACCCCGCCCTCCACCCCCTCCGCCGCCGACTCCACCTCTTTTTCTCCGTGCCCCTCTACACCCCCTACCCAGTGGCTGGTATCCCAGTCCCCGTCCCTGCGTCCCACCCCATATTCCGGGCCCCGTGGTGGAGGCGCTTTCTCTGCGCAGCACCGCTCCTGGGGATGGGCAGAGAACCCGCAGGGAGCGCGACATCTGTGTGCGCTGTGAGTGGGCAACCAGCTCTCCGAGGACCGCAGGTGATGGCAGGGTGAGGAGTTCTCCCAACCTGCTGGATGGCCTGTGGGATTCGCCCCGCTTCCGTTGCTCTTTCCCTCTTGCACCACGCACCTCTGTGCGATGGATTGGTGTCCCACTGGAGGGTTGGAGAAGGCCAGCTGAGGCAGGACTGCTCTGGGGACTCAAAAAAGACCACAGAAGTGATTTGCGGGATTACGAAGGACACATTTAGCAGCACATGCCCAGATGAGCAAGCAAGGGTGTGTGGGTTTCTCCTCTGTCCATCTAGTCTCCCTGTGGCACTCTTGGCTGTCGGTCCACGAAAGACCCGGAGTCCACCTTCCCATTTTTCTGGTAGGTAAATGAGAGGAGGATCCAGCCTGCCAAATCTTCCCATTGTAGCTTTCCAACTTGGCCTTTTGCAACTTCGGGTCTCCGGATGGCTGGGATAGTTTGTCTTCTCTTGGCTGCTATCTGACACTTATCCCGTGCACCGGTGTCCTCGGTGGAAAAGACCAAATAGAGGCGAAGGATAATTGCTTTACGTGGAGAGAGTGGCCCCGTGCCGCAGGACCCAAGAGTGCAGAAGGTTCTAGAATGGAAACTGCAAGTTCTTGGCCTGTCCTGCTTGTCCTGGGAGCCAGAGAGTATCCTACACTAACACAAGTGGGTTGCAAGTTAACTCTGTGCAACTTGACCAAAGCTTTGTCTCTTCGCCTTCTGCAGTGGACAGTGCTGACAAATACAAGCAGACCTTTGGGGCATGGCCGGGGCTGTGAAGTCAGGAAGAGCTGATCAAATTTATATCACTGGACATCTCTACGTGGCAGTCTTTTTCTTTTTTTCCAGAACTCTTTTGTTAAACATTGCTTTTTGTTCTTTACATTCTCTTTCTCATCATTACTTTTTGTTTGTTCCAGTTAATAATTTCCTAAATAGCAAAAATAAGGCTGCGCTTCTTCCACACTGACACAGTGCACTTTGGAAGAGCGATCAGTAAGAAAAAGAATTCCTTTCCATACCCAGAATAAAGTACGAACTAACAGATGTACTCACTCTCATAATAAAAAAATGTTTGTGATAAAAGGTAAATAAAGTTTTGTAACTTTTAATATCCACTTCAAAAATCCAATTGTAAATTCTAAAATGTGGCCATATGTGTTTTCCTTCATAATAATGATTTCAAATATTTGGGTTCAAATTAAACATTATTTTAAAGATTTATTTTTATTTCAAAGTCAGACTTACAGAGAGAAGGAGAGACACAGAAAGATCTTCCTCTACTTGTTCACTCCCCAAGTGGCCACAACAGCTGGAGTTGAGCCAATCTGAGGCCAGGAGCTTCTTCCAGGTCTCCCATGGGGGTGCAGAGTCCCAAAGTCTTAGGCCATCCGTGACTGCCTTCCCAGGCCACAAGCAGGGACCTGAATGGGAAGTGGAGCATACAGAGTACAAACCAACACCCATACAGGATCCTGGCACATGCAAGATGAGGACTTTAGCCACTAGGCTACCGTGCCAGTCCCAAATGTAACTTTTTAAAAGCATAAATGCCGTTAATTCAATGCTTTCTAACAACTTAGGACATCATGTCCAAGCTAGGTTTTTTAGAAACTTTCTAAGCATCATGTTTGATTTCTGCCTGAGGATCCTGTGAATAACAGGAAAGTGAAACAAAGAGGTTCAGGGCTAGACAATGTTTCAACCAACGTGCTGACACCAAGAACATAATCAAGTCTCCCCCTTTGCTCCCCATTATAAATATTCTCTACTGTCTTCCCAGAAAACCCCAGTGTCTGGGACCTGTACATGCCACTGCTCAATGAATGATCTGGTTTCTTCCATGTGATGTATAGGAAATGAAGCCAGTGTGTGCATGGCGTGGTGTAAAGGGGAGCAGAAGCTGTTGGAAACAAACCTGTCGGCCCAATCACTGAGACAAGCAAATAGACTTGGACAGTCATCTCAGTATAACCAAACCAATGCTGTGTGTATATAATGTTCTTCCCAAGGCCTGTCACATATTTCTAGGAAAACTTAGGAAGGGCTGATTAAGTAAACCTCAGAATAAAGTGTAATTTGTGAAATAAATGAATAGAGAGACACTGTATTACTTTTCAATCTCTAAGACATTCAAGTCCATAGAGTGGATGAACTTACTCATTCATTCATTCATTCATTCATTCATTTGTATCATCAACAAAGCAAAACAGGTAGCTGTGCAAAGCTCATGCTCTGCAGAGTGTACCTGTTTGAAATGAGAGTACACAAACAATTTAATACAATTCACACTTTAGATGAGTTTATAGTCTTCTAATCTTCTCCAACTTAAAAAAATGTATTCAGTGTACTTACTTGAATGGTACAACATCAGAGAGAAAGAAAGAGACAAAGATTCTCATTTGCTCCTCCACCCTCCAGGTTGCCCCAACAACCAGAACTGCACCTGGCCAAGGGTCTCCCATGTGGGTGACATGGACCCAAGCACGTGGGAATTCATCAGCTGCCTTCCTAGGCAATTGGCACAAAGTGGAGTTGTACATGAGTAGGTTGGATTTGAATGTGCATTCTGTGTGAGATGAGGGTGACTGAAGTGGCAGTTTAATTTGGAGCACCACCCCTCCTACCCTTCTTCAGGCTTGTCTGATTCATGGAGTCATTTATGTAATTATTTTTTCTTTTAAGATTTAGTTATTTTTATTGGCAAGACAGATTTACAGAGTGAAGGAAAAACAGAAAGATCTTCCATCTGCTGGTTCACTCCCCAAGTAGCCGCAATGGTTGATGCTGTGCCAGTCTGAAGCCAAGAGCCAGAAGGTTCTTCTGGGTCTCCCATGCAGGTGCAGGGTCCCAAGGCTTTGAGTTGTCCTTGACTACTTTCCCAGGCCACAGGCATGGAGTGAGAAGAGAAGTGGAGCAGCTAGGATATATACTGGCGCCCATATGGGATCCCAGCATGTGCAAGGCAAGGACTTTAGCCACTAGGCGACCACACCGGGCCCGATTTATGTAGTTATACCTGGGTTCCATCTTCACAGATTCCATTCATTTTGGATAGTGTCTGATCACAACAATTTTTAATTGGTTTTAATTTTCAGGAAAGATTGAGAGCTACTGGTTCATAAAAGATAAAATGAGCAAAAAGAAAAAATAATATTATGAAATTTTAGTAAATAGGCCAGACTGTCATTTTGTGCTGATGCTAACGAGGGTACAGTGAAGATCATCACACCCAGGATGGCATTGTCCGCTGTGCTCTTTGACAGAAGGAGTTTGACAATACTCACCCCCCCTTTTTTTTCAATATAGGTGCAGATTAGGATTTATTGGGAATTTCACATTTTTTTCTTTAAGTTTTATTGATTGATTGATTTGAAAGGCAGATGTTACAGAGAGATGGGATAATGTCTTCCATCTGCTCATAACTCCCCAAATGGCTGCAATGGCTACAGCCGAGCTTATTCAAAGCTGGGAGCCAGGAATTTGTTTCAAGTCTCCCCCATAGGTGCAGGATTCTAGGGACTTGGGCCATCCCCTACTGCTTTCTCAGGCTATATATAAACAGAGAGATGGATCAAAAGTGAAACAGTCTGGACTGGAACTGGCTTCCGTATATTATGCCAGCTCCACAGGATGAAGGAGTAGCTTGCTGTACCACTGTAGCAAACTCTCCATATTCTAATTAGCAAACGTCGTGTGTCTGTGAATCAAGCCTGTCTGTACCAGCACTAATGCAATAACATGAAGACTCACACGTTGTGAATGCCTGCACTGGTCCTACTTTCTTTATATTGAATATTGTCATCTCATTTAATGTTATGCATTACATTGCAAAACCCAACCATAAGTTACAAACAATTCCTTTTTTTGTTGTCCCCTCAAGAGTGGTCATCTTTAACTATGGTTTCCAAAAACGTTGTGTTTTCAAACTTTCAGCTGTTTTCATTGAACACACTTTGTGTTTAGGGATTCTTTGTATTCTGTGGTTAAGTCCTAAATCTTGCAGTAATTGTCTCCAAGTCACATTCACAGAATGTGTTACTTTGAGGCAAATATCTGCTAGACAGCTAATCCTATCTGTGATTTAGGAGAGTCTCGTAAAGGCCACTCAACAAAAAATGGCACTTCTTGACAAGTTTTTTTTTTTGTTTGTTTGATTTTTGAGTTTTTCTTCCAAAGGTTCAGGCCTTCTCTAGATTGACTATGCTGATGAAATTGAATTTAGAGGAATTTATTTTGAAATACCCAATATTAAAACTAAAATCATGTTACCGAACAAAATTATTATTCAGCAAATCTATCTCTATTTTAACTATAGTTGAAGCCACAATCTTTAACTGAAGATAATCTCATTCATTGGCACTTCTGAGTCACCTTACATCATGAGGCATTTTTATGTATGTGGTTCCAATGAGATTTTGGGGTAAAAAAGCTACTTGTTCATTTAGAAGGTAACTGACACTGAGTTCTACATGTTTTAGAGAATATATATACATATATATATCACATGTACACATGTATGTTATCTCAAAATCATTGATGATATTTATATCTATGAATGTCATTAATAATTTGCATACATACATATATTCACTATATAATATTTATATCGTGTGATTAGTCATTAATGATTAATGATATGTTTATGCACAACTACATACATACAAGTTTACATATCATCCTTGCACAGGGGCCATGCTAATCTTCTCTGTATCACTCCAATTTTAGTATGTGTGCTGCCGAAGCGAGCAGCAGATGTGCATATCATTACCCGTTAGGAATTATCGGTGTGCAGGGTCATTCAATATTTTGTTGAAATAATCTTAATATAAAATAGAATAATACACAATAAATGCAATCATACAATGAGAGAACCTAGAGTGCTGAAGTTTATTTCCTAGGGAAACTAGTGAAAAATGACTGGATTGTAAGTGTTTCAGCCAGAAAATAAAGGATTTTAGAATGATGAGAATAGTTTGAAGGAAATGATACAGGGTGCACAGATACCTCACATGGTACTAAATGACTCATAAAATGCAGCACTTTTTCTTCTTTTTTTACAAATATATTGGGAGGGAGCCATGCTTGCGCATCTCACCACTGAGTGTGGTACAGTACTTTGATCTTCAACAATATACAACATTTGTGGCATAATAACTGTAATAGGACTATTCAGCTATTTTACATGGCAATAATCCAGTCCTCTCTCATCAGGATAAACTGTAAAGACAAATCCTTTCAAAATCAGAATTAGTTCCTTGCAGGGGAGTGAGGCTACAATTATCCTTTAAATAGGAGCAGCTGCATCATGGGACCGGCTGGCGCATAGCAGTGAAGTGTTTTTCCAACGCAATTAACTGGATTTTTTTTTAAAAAAACACAAACTAATAATCTATAAAAGGTCAATTGGAAGGTGAGTAGGTGTGGAATTTCTGAGATGAAAGGAACAATCATTATGCTTACCTGAGTTGATATTCCTGCCTTAGTAAATGCTATTTTGGGGGAAAATGGACAATCAAGGCTCATATTTTTCTGCGAAATGGTGGCCTCAACAGGAACCAGAGTAATACAAAGAAGAGGAGGGTAATTCTGTTTTATGTGTGCACTCTGTATCTTATTTTGAGATCTATTCATTGCTATATTTTGTTATTGTTTTTTTCCAAAACAGATGATGAATCAGCAGCAACATTTCAATTTAGACAGGAAAGGTAATACGATGAGGCTTCAAAGAGCTTGTGGGAAAAGTACACTTTTATTTCCATGTTCTACCGTTTTTAAGCCCATTGAACCTCAGTAGGAAAATATAAAGCATAACTCGCAGTACATACACAAATTAGTAACTATATCCAGAATGAGACAAACTGGGATGGGAGTTTGTTGTTGTTGTTTTAAAACAAAACAAAGTAACAGAGCAAAACCCTTTTACCATAGAGATGACTAAAGCATCAGGAGAGATGATCTGTCTAGAGAGCAATGTCTTCAAACCGTGCACATCAAGTCTTTTTTAAAAAAAAAACTTGCAAATGACACTCCTGAGGAATCGAATGTAAAGCTGGAGCATGAATGATTTAGTCAAAAGTTTAAAGAATCCTCCCTCCCCCATCTGTACGATCTTGACCATACCACCAAAGCAGAGCTGTGAGCTTCCCACAAGCACTGCTTTTAAAATCACTGCAACCAATGAATGACAGTTTGTCATCACATGTGTCCCTACTGACACCCTTTGTGAAATACACCTTCCTTATTAAAATGGAAAGGACAGAGTTTGAACTTATTTAATCATCTTAAAGAGATTCTGTGCTCAAAATTTAAAAGAAAAAATACTTCTTAAGGCACAATTACATAGAGACAGAACGAGAGAAATTCTTCCATCTGCTGGTTCACTCCTCAAATGGCCACACCCTATGCATTGGACAAGGTCAAAGCCAGCAGCCAAGAGCTTATTCCAGGTCTCCTACATAGGTAAAGGGGCCCAAGAACTTGAACCATCCTCTAGTGATTTCCCAGGCACATTAGCAGGGATCTGAATTAGAAAGGGACAAGCTGGAATTGGAACTGGTGCCCTTGCAGGATACTGATGCTGCAGGCAGGAGCTTAATTCACTAAGCCACAGCATCGGCTCCTGTTCTCATAAATTTTGGATAGCATACAGTGAAGTACATTTAGATAATGAGCCAGAGTATCTTGTCATTCTGTGGCTGCAATGGCTGGAACTGAGCCAGTCCGAAGCCAGGAACCAGGAGCCTTTTTTGGGTCTCCCATGTGGGTACAAGGTCCCCAGGCTTTGGATCATCCTCCACCGGTTTCCCAGGCCACTGGGAAGAAGCTGGAAGGGAAGCACAGCTGGATGGGAAACACAGTGGCGAGGACGTGAACTGGTGCCCACATGGGATTCTGGCTCTTGAAGAGGAGGATTAGCAAATTGAGCCATCGTTCCCGGTCCTCTTACAGCTCTTTGAAGCTCAAAAAATGCTTTTTAAAAATAGAAAATTAGCTTTCACCCTAAATATTTTCAAAGACTTTATGAACCAAAAAATAAAAGTAAAATAAAGTAATTGCTGTAATAAGAATTTAAAAATCTGAGTTTATAGGCAAAATATGATATATCACAAGGAATTGCAATAATGAATACATATTTGGACTGTCACTTTTGTGAGAGGTCAGTCTCATGACCAGGATGGTCTTTTAGGATGATTTCACAGCCAAAGGTAGAAGAAAAGGAGTCCTCCTGCCTGACTATAGTGTGTTTCAATGAGTAACCTTCATTTCAGTAATTCACAGTCATGTATTTTTAAGATATCAAGAGACCACCAGCTTCACACTTTGGCAAATAGTTCCTACCAAATTCCCACTCCTCCCACGAAATCTTCTAGAGTTGATTAGGTCAACATGCCTCCTTTCTTCTCCTGCCCCTAGGAAGAGGTACCCACTGTTTCCACTGAAAGTGCACTTACACTTGACCTTTGCATAACATGATTAGCTATTAGTCTACTCATATATTGCTTTAACATTTCTGGCTTGTTTCTAGTGGCTTTTGAGCATGTCTATTTGTATTAATGTGCTGGAAGCTAATTACAAGCTTCAATAGGGAAGAGAGTAAGTCTCAGTGATAGGACTTTCAGTCCCCATTTAGCACTGATTTATTAAAAAAAGTCAAAGTCCTTTTTGCAAGAATACAACTACCATATGTTTACCTGTGCTTCCCCAAAATTCAGTTCACACATTCCTGTCCTAACCTCCAACATCGTGTTATTTGCAGATGAGGCCCTTGTTAGATAATGAGACGTACATGAAGTCATAAGGCTGGGACCCGCCTAAGAGGATTTGAGCCCGGCAAAGAAGACACTAGAGAATCTTGTCTCTCGCTCCGAGGCAAGAAGAGAGTAGGTCATATGACAGACCTAGTTGCAGTTGATTTTTAAATTTCTTTTAAAAACTTTTTATTTATATGCTTATTTGAGAGGCAGGAAAGAGGGAGAGAGAAATCCCAGTTTGCTGTGATACTCCCAAACTCCCCAAATGCCTGCAGTGAGTGGCTTTGGGCAAGTCTAGGTCTCCCAACATAGTCTGACCTAGTCAGGGCTGTTCCCCGCGTTTGAGGGCAGAAACCAGGGGGTGGAAGATCACTGTTGCTTTCTTTCTTTCTTCCTACATCCCCTTGTCATTCTGCTTTTCAAATCAACAAACATTTTACAAAAATAACATTTAAAAAAATAAAAAATAATTTTTGAACCACACTGATTTTTTTATGTTTACAAAACTTACAAATTAATTAAAGAAGAAAGACATGAAGAGAAAAGTGGCACATTCCCATCTGCACATCTCAACTGCCTGCAGTGGTCAGCACTGGTTCAGGACTGAGGCCAGAAGCAGAGAATTCCATCTGAGTCGCCCCGGTGGGCAGCTGGGGCTCAAGTACATCTTTCTAAGTATGTTAGCAGAAAGGTAGGTTGGAAACAGAGGCAGAATTTCACCCAATCACTCCTACATAGAAGGTGGATCTCTCAAGTGGTGGTTTGAGCCATTATGCGACCATAACTGAACTTACTTTTCGATTCCATCCTTTTACATGAACTTTTGATGAAGTCTCACGTGTTAACTGTTGTTGCTGATAATGCTCGTGTTCCTGCCTTTCTATTCTCCCATAGACTGAGTTGCTCATTTATGTTTTTCATGTGATATCTCTAAACATCGGTAATCTCTAGAATAAGAGTTGGCCAGAGAATGAATGGAGAAAGCAGCAGTCAAACTGAGCACAGTTTATATGCAAAGTAAGATTTTAAAGAGAATTAGTACAAGAACAACAAGAAAAGTGGTAGAAAGGCAGTTCTCATAATTGAAACTTAGTTCATTTAACCAATGTGCTTATTTTAATCATGTCTGTAAGGGGTTGGGGTGTCTTGAGTTTGGTAGCTTTGTATTATATTTCAAACACAGTAAAATTTCCAAACATTATTTCTATTATAGTGTAGATTACAAAAGCAATTTTGGGAAATTCTTTCTCTAGATGGGGAAATCAGATACTTGTGTTTTCTTTTTCAATTTTCTGGTTTTTTTTTTCTTTTTTAATTTTCTTTTTTATTTTATGATACAATTCCATAGACTCTGGGATTTCCCTTGCCCCCTCCCCAAACTAGCTCTCCTCCCCCGACTGATTCCCTCCATATTTAAACAATAGTAAAATCCTTCATACGCAGTCCTAAGTCCATCATTCTGCTGTCTACATGTATCCTTGCATTGTGGGTACAGACAATGACAGACAGTCCAGCATCCTATTGTCAATATGTATTTAATGGTTTCATTGGGAGTCCATCTTTGAGACCAGATGTTTCTTTATCTTAGATTTTGTCTACTATCCTTGCAGCAGTTCCGGTAAATGTACAATTTAACATATCGCCAGAAAAATAGGAAATCAAACACACACACACACATATATATATAATCTATATTTGATAATATTTAACTGACCCTGTGTGATATACCTCTCTTTTCAGCCACATACCTCCATACCTTTTAGAAATCCTTTCCTTTGGCATCAATCTTAGTATTTCAAATTATTACAGACATTTGGACAGGACTACAGCCCCTTAATCACAATTCTGAAACTCAATGAGATCTGAAGACCTAAAAACTGCTTCGTCATATGTTAGCAGCAAAACCTAGAACCAGCATTGAATTTGTGCTAGTGAGACAGTTGATAGAATTTACCAGTACTACTAAATGAAGATTCTTTTTTTTTTTTTTTTTTTTTTTTGCTGTATGAGTGTTATGCTTGATTATGGAGTTCTGTCTCAAACTCTTGTTTTGGATGGGTTATTATATGATAATATTTTATAAAATCTTCCAAAACTTAAAAATATTGTGAATTTTAAAACATAAGGATTATCTATAGAATTTGCTTGTTTTAATCTGAACTCATTGTAAATTTTAGTAAAACATTTCATCAAGCAATGATTCATATAAAAAGCTACTGACACCAAATACTAAAATTTGATTTTTGAGAACTGTATGGAGTCATGAACTATTGCTTTAATCACACTAAAAACATTAATTAAAAAATGTCCCCCAAGTCCTCTTTGACTGCTCTTTGAGCAGTCAGTGCTCCCTGTCAATAACCAGTCCCCAGCAACAACTGACCTGTTTGTTCTAACTCCTGTCTTCTCAAAACATCATGTAAAAGTGACCATGAAATAACTGGTCTTTTATGTCAAGTTTCATTCCATCAGTGTAACGTGTCTGAAATTCCCCCAGAGTGTGTCTTTATTAATCCCTCTTTATTATGAGCAGTATTCCATTATGAACATAAAACAGTTTTGTTTATTTAACTAATGGATGAGCAAATGGTTATTTCTGATCATCTCCAAAAATCTGCCTAACAATTAAATAAAAAAATCATTGAAAAAATAAGAATGAATAATACTTTTGTTCTTAATTCTTGTCAGCACTTGGTATTAGCAGACTTTTTACATTTAGCCACTCTGGTTGGTTTGTGGCAATAATTCATTCAACATTAGATATTTCAGTGGATTTATTTTCATATATATTAATTTACGTATCTGTAAGTACTAATGATATTTTCATATTAGCAAATCTTCTTTGAAGAAGAATCTATTAAAATTTTTGGATCCTTAGAATTATGTCATTTTTCCACTTATTACTGCGTTGTTTGCATTCTTTATATGGTCCATTATAAGTCATTTATCAAAATGCAAAATCACAAGATATAAGGTCAATATGCAAATATACTAATTGGACCGTTCTAAACATCACTTATTATAGCATCAAATACATAAGTATAAATTCCACAAAAATCTATACAAGGCATGCGTGCTACATGCTGTGAAACAGTGCTGGGATTAGCTCAGGAATATCAAGATAAATGTAGAGTTACATCCCTTCCATCCTTCTGTTAAAAACAACTTATAAAGTCAATGAAATCTTATCACTATCTTTGTCTTTTTTGTTATAGCAAGCTTGTTTGTTCATTTGTTTTCTAAGAGGCTCACTCTCTAAGAAAAGGAGACAAGATGTACTATAAAGTGACTATTGTTCTAAGAAACGAAATCATATGAAGTACTCCACAAAATGGTGAATTATTCTGCAATAGGGAACTGTCCAAGATGACATAAATTAAGTTTCACTTTTAGAGATAGATAAGACTTACCTGATGTAAAAACATGGCTGGAGGTACTATAGATGCAGTAGTATGACATGATGATAGGAATATGGGCAGCCTAAGACGAGACAGGAAGCAGTTCCCTCTCCAATCTAATTTGGTTGTGAAAGATAGGGTGGGCATCATCCCTGGAAGCACATTAACAAGAAGCTGGAACTTCTGGAGTGGAGCCAGTCCCCAAACCCAAGCACATCAACATGGCAGGAGTAGCCCAAACGGTGTTTTTTCTTTCTTTTATGATTCTGGTTTCTTTTTCTTTTATTAAACTTAAAAAAAAATATGGTATAATTCCATTGGGTCTGTGATTTCCCTACTCCCTCCCCAAATTCCTACTCCCTGATTGGTTTTCCCCATATTATTATAGTAGTATAGTCCTTCATAAATAGTCATATGTCCATCAGTCTGTTATTTAAGTGTTTGCTGACATTACTGGTACAGACAATGCCAGACATTCCAGCATCCTATTGTCAAGATACATCCAACAGTTTCATTGGGAGTCTATCTTTGATTTGGAAGAGGAGATGCATACTGCACTGTATCTTCATATCTGTATATCAGTATCTATTACACCATCACTGTATGTTCCCTTAACTGAGAAGCCGTGAAACTAAGTCAGCAACAGGAATGAAGTTAAAAAAAAAATTACAGCACCATGGAGTTAAACAACATGTTACTGAATAACTGGTGAATAAATGAAGAAATGATGAACTAACACAAAAGCTTATTGGGTAAAATGATGTTACTGTGTGATCTATGAGTCAGCAGATAATTTGGTAAGAGAAAAGAAACCATTTGGAAGAAATGAAAACAAAAACCACAAATATCAAAACCCATGGGTTTCCACAAAAACAGTATGGAAAAGTTATTGATCTTAAAATTTACATGAAGGCTGCTTTATGTTTGTAGAGGTAAGAGGAAAGACCCACACCTGTCACATTATACAAAGATCAGCTCCAAATGGATCAGTGATCTAAATGTGCACCCAGAAACCATCAAACTATTAAAGAAAAACATAGGAAGCACTTTCCAACATAAGTAATGGGGAAAGATTTCTTGGAAGACACCAAAAGCACAGGCAGTCAAAGTCCAAATAAACAAATGGGACTCCATCAAACTAAACAGCTCCTGTATAGCAAAGGAAGCTATTAGCAAACTGAAGAAGCAACCAATAGAATGGAAGAAAATATTTACACACTACAAAAATGACATGCAACTAATATCCAGGATTTACAAAGAGCTTCAGAGACACAGGGATAAGAGAAAATAAAACAACAACAACAAAACCCTGTGAAGATATGGGTGAAGGAAATGAACAGGCATTTTTCAAAAGAACAAATTCAAATGGTTAACAGACACATGAAGAAAAATGCTCAGGCTCCTTGTCGTCAGGGGGAAACAAATGAAGACACACTGAAGTTCCACCTAACTCCATTGAGGATGGCCTATATTCAGAACTGTACTAACAACTGCTGGCTTGGACATGGGGAGAAAGGTACCCTCCTTCACTGCTAGTACAATCACTATGGACATCACATTCCAGACTGCTCGGAGCACCTGCCTAGTAAATCTGCATGTGTCAATTTGATAATAAAAAGTAAGCTCACTAAGAGTGAATAAAATATGTCTTGTGTTTTGCTTGGCCTTTCGTTTGAAGAATACTCCGTATGTGTCCAATCCTGCCACAACAAAACAACTTTTGACATATCCCTGCTTATAGTTGCTCGCTATCCTTCCAATTGGATCTATTGTTACTGATTTTTTTGCAATATACCCTATCTCTTCCTTTTCATCTCATCCATTTTTTTCCCTCAACCCTTAGGAATCTGGTTTCCTGCCCCTGTGTTATTTTTCTATTAAGGCGCTTACAAGACTACCATTGAACTTATAACTATTAACAGTGCTAGGAAATCTTTATTCTTTACATTTCTTGACTTTGTTGCTGCTTGAAAAGTTAGTTGCTCATTAAATTGTGAGACTTTGAGCCAGAGGTTTATGATTTATTTGTCTTGGTGTATAGACAGCAGGGGAACATCCATAGGAGGAGAATAAATCTGATATGTTAGCAGAAAGGAACACGACAAGAAGCAGAAATATGAGAGTTAAGGGAAAATGGAATCATAGACCCCAAAGCGGAGTTATCCATGAAGGAATGGCAGAAATCCTTTCAAATACTACTTTGATCTTGACTCTATGTGAGATACGGTAAGCATAAAGTGCACAAAACTTTCTTATATCCACTCATGTGAGGTCACCAGCTTTCATGGCATCAAGTACAACCCACGTTTAGTTCCTCTCAGGCCTATATCCCACTATATTTGTATGTATTTCTGCAGGCATTCAAACTGAGCTTACACACGTGCAAGTTTGGTAAATAGACCACATATATAAATCGATTCTTTCTGGAATACATGTTCCACTGAATAGTTATGTTTAACACCTTGTTTGATACCTACTCACAGTTTCTCAGCCTTTATCTTGTTCAGTCTCCTTGCATACAACTCCACATTTATACACCCACTTGAGCAGTAAAACTGAAAGATCTGAAGACACCACTGCCCTACTTAAAAATTTCCAATAGTGTTCTAGTATCCAAATTAAATCATTTGCTGTTCTGCAAAAAATCACATGCACTACTTGAAAAAATTTATGGGAATTTAATATATTTTTCAGGCAAGTCTTTATTGCACGACCCCATTTAGAATGCTTGACTCCCATGAAATCAGAGTGAATGGATTTAGGTCCAGACTCTGTTTCCAATTCCAGCTTCCTGATAATATGCACTCTGGGGGCAGATGATGGCTCAAGCTCCTCACACCTAGGTGAGAGACTTGGGTTGAAATCTGGACCCAACTATGGGTATTACAGGCAACCAAAGCAGTGAATAGATCTGTTTCTGTCTCTTTCTTTTAATGTAAATCAAGTAAGGTGCAATGGTTCATTTGCTAAATCATTGTGTTGCATATGCCATATGGACCTGGTTCATATTCTGGCTGCTCCACTTCCCATCCAGCTCCATGCTTGTGGCCTGGAAAAGCAGTATGAGATGGACTAAAGCCTTGGGATCCTGCACCCACATGGGAGACCCAGAACAGGCTCCTGACCTCAATAGCTCAGTCCTGACCGTTATGGCCACTTGGGGACTGATTTAGTGGAAGGAGAATCTTTTTCACTGTCTCTCATTCTCTCTGTAAATCTGCCTTTCCAATAAAAATAAATAAATCTTTAAAAATAAATAAGTAAATAAAAGGTTGCTTTTTTTTTCTTTTGCACAAAACTTACTGAAACCCATGTATAAGTTTTTCATAATGCCTATGAATTCTTTTCTAACTTAAAAGTTGTTATTCTTTACTTATTTGTGTGGCTGAGAGACAAAGACTGACAGAGCCTTAGCTCATTGGTTAGCTCATGTTAAAGTGCCACTAAAGGGCCAGAACTGAATGGGAACCAAAGTGGGTGTTAGAATTGCAATCCAAGTCTTCCACAGTGGTGCCAGGACCCCAGTTACTTCTGCGATCATCATCACCTGTGAAACTCCACACTAGCATGGAAGGCAAAATCAAGTTCTGAAGCCAGAAATACTATCCAGGCACCTCAGTCTGGGATGTGGGTCTTAAACACTATTAAACTTGCCCTCTTCATGAACTTTTTGGCGATCCTTCATATGTATCTTGTTAATAAGCATTTGCACCAATGCCCCTTCTGAGAGCAACATTGTAAGCATGTGGCAACTCCAATTGCCTTCAATTCTCAAATCAAACTACTTCAACAAATCCTCGCTCCTGCCCACACCTCACATGGTCCCTTACACAATGTGCATTCCTTTATTAGCACTTTGTAATTATTTGTTCATACAGTCTTCCAGCCTAGATTACATCTCAATCATCTTTATGCTGGCAAAATCAGGAATAGAAGCAAATACAAAAAACTAGCTTTGACAAGGTAAATATTCTCTTGTTCTGATGTGACCAGCTTCTATTAAGTGTCACTTGGGAATACTGCCATGTATTTTAAGGTGAATACAGTGACTTTAAAAAAGTCTAAGCTACTTCCATAGCAGAGTTTTATCTCTCCCCCAGAGAAAACCAGAATGAGTTTTTTAATAAAATGATTGAAAAGGTACACTGAATCTCCAATTTAATGATTTCAGTTTTTGCGAAAAGGTCTTTCAGAGAGGCTACCGCTTGGCAAAATGTGATAAAGCTCCAACACATTCTTAAAAATGGTAAATTAATTTATAAATTTTCATGCAGTTTAATCTATAATTTTCATATATAGAAACTCATGAAGTTGCTTTCTATTGACTTAGTATCTTTGCATCTGGAGTGTAAGCTGGTATTTAATCTCTTTCTAGAAGCTTCCAAAGGCAATTGGTATGTATCAGTGGATTTTGTCAATTTCTACTGCTTTTGTAAGGATTGTAAACCCACCTGTCCAGATCCTGACTTAGACTTCTAGTCCATTCTCCCATTCTTTGTGTTCTACCACAGCACATCACGTCATATTTCTTTTACCATGCCCAGACGTCTGGCTTCTTTATGTGTGCTCACAGGCAATATCTTGCCCTGCCCTGCCTTCCACTACCTCACGTCTGCATATCCACATTTCTGTTTTCATCTTTTTTTTTTCTTAAAGGTGCATTTATTTTTTGTTAGAAAGGTAGATTTTCAGAGAGAAGGAGAGACAGAGAGAATGATCTTCCATCTGCTGCTTCACTCCCCAAGTAGAGACAATGACTGGAGCTGAACTGATCTGAGGCCAAGAGCCAGAAACCTCCTCAGGGTCTCCCAAGTGGGTGCAGTGTCCCACGGTTTTGGGCTATCCTCTAATGTTTTCCCAGGTCACAAACAAGGAGCTGGATGGGAAGTGGAACAGCCAGGACATGAACCAGGGCTTGTATGAGATCCTGGCACATGCAAGGTGAGGATTTATCCACACCAGGGCCTCTGTTCTCATCTTAATTGTCCTTATCCTCTAGAAGCCTTTGATCTGCCCCCTTCTCATTTCCTGCTGCACCTATTGGTGAGTGTCTGGTTTGCAGGCTGTACAAGCCCTGTGAAGTAATTTGTCCCTCCAAAACAACTACAGGCAGGGCTCAAATTTTAATAAATAGATAGCAAGGTAATTTTTAAGCTGATAATTTTGCTTGGCTCGTAAATGGTATTGTGAATGCCCACATAGCCCTTGCGGAAAACACCTTCCCCACCTCTCTGCTTTAATAGGACTTCCGAGGTTTCCCCTTGTACTACAGTTATCTGTATTTTATTCCATCCCCATTTTCAGCCAGAAAAGGGGACACTGTTACCATATTCAGTTGATTTTTGATGTCAATGCAATTTCATACATACGACAAACCCTCTGTAACTATTTAAACGAATTGATTTCAGATAAATTAAAGCAAATTTATCTTCTCTGCTGACAAAATAATTATAGCAAGTTTATAATCACAGTAAAATGATGCAGAGTGAGGACTTGAACACAGGCAAGTCACCAACTTTAAAGCCCTGAACTCTGTTACCGTAACACTAGATAGCCTATAAATTGCACAGTGATAGGTATCCCTATGAAATTTAGCTTTAGTTGCAAAAACAAACCAAAAAACAAATACAACAACTTCCCTGAAACAATTAAATATCTTACCCTTACATCAGGTAAGAAATTTTTTTATGCTGTGACATTAGTTTCAAGCAGCAGGAATATGTGGAGATACTTTAAAAGTTCATGAAAAAATGGAATTAAAAAGATAATTATATTTTGGTCTGCCAATTTTGAAGTTCATTCACTGCTTCTATAAACTTTGCATGTTGTAAGACATTTTTTTGATGAGTCTTCATAAAAGAAAATTCCTGTGACATTTATTATGACCTTGTTACCTATTGTTACTTATCTTTCAGGATCTACAAATATAGATTTATAGACATATAGATCTGATCACACTTGCTATCTACTGATGAGTGGCCGCAATTGGAAGACTTGGACTACTGAAAACCACTCTGTGCCCAGGAGGTGGATAATGTGTACTTGGCTCCAAGAACGTGGGATTTGGAACAAACCTGACTTTGTGTGCTCAAGCTCTTTGTGTCTTTGGGCTTTGACAAGCAAGAATATGTATGGCAACTTCCAACCATGTTACTTTCAATCTTTGGACTTAAAAATGAAATAAGAAGGGCTAAGAAACATTGATATTATCTGTCTCTATCTAAGTCTTCACTTCTTTTAACTGAAAGGATTTTTTGTTCTTTTTCAGAATATGAGAATGAACTGACTAAAGCAATGTGGTCCCCTGAATGTTTCTGCTACGTTGGGGGTACATCTGAACCTACTTTTCTCTAGTGACTAGGCTGTTTCTTGGGGATAGGAGAAAGTCTCATTCAATGTCTTAGTAAAAGTGTTCTGAACGCTCTGTTATTTTCACTCATTTGTAATGGAGGTGACTTTATTTTGTCAAGTGATATTTCAAGTGCATGTATCATTGCCGACGTTTTCTGGGGAGAATTCTCTTAGTGTGCAGCCTGCTGGTAAGAGTTTCTTAAGCAGTGGGTATTTTATTTTACCAACTAGTGAACAATTTCCTTTATAAAATATTTTGAGAATTTGAGGTTCTGGCAGGGTACAAAGAATACAAATCAGATTAAATAATATACAATGCCAAGTGGTCAGACAGAAAAAGAATTTTACAGAAATGAAAAAAATATTAGCCATATTCGCCACAGCTCCATGATGTTTTGTAGGCTTCTCTCTGGGCTGCCCTGGGTCAAGGCTAGAGGCCATGGGCTCTACACCAGCTCAAGGGACGTTGGCCGTGGCTCTGCTCAAGGCTGATCGAACTCCCCGAATCTGACACACCAAACCATTTCAGCAAACATGCCCATACTTTGCACATAACAATTAAAATTTCATTTATCTGGGCAATAACATGTGAGAGATGTTGACAATTTTTTTCCTTCACGCTCCCCCCATCTTGTTTTTTTAAATGGCACTGTTTATCCAATGCAAGCAACTATTTCTGTGAAGGGAGTAGAAAAACTGCTTCTGTGCTTTGGCTATTGGGTGTATTTTCTATGTGGAGAGGGTGATGGGGGAATTAAGATATCCATATGTAGACAGGTGCTTGAGTCTTTAGTTAAATTGTCTCTTGGGATTCTCACCTCCCATATTGGAGTGGCTGGCTGAAGTCCAACTACTCAGCTTGTTTCTATTCCATTATTCTGATAATATGCACCCTGGGAGGCAGCAGGGATGGTTCAGGACCTTGGTTCCCCACTACCCACGCAGGAGACATGGACTGAGTTTGTATTCCTGGCTTTATCCTGGCCCAGCCCTGGTATTTGTGGAATGAGCAAGCTCTGCTTCTCTCTGTCTCTCTTTCTCTATCTCTTTTTGCCTTTCAGATAAAACAAAGTCCATATAAATAAATCTAAACATGTTTTAAAACCCTCTTTCTGCCCTCTTTCCCACTGTCTTTCAAATAAAAAAAAAAAAGAAACGAGGGCCAGCGTTGTGGCGTGGCAGGTAAATCTGCTTCCTATAACAATGATATGCCATATGGGCAGTGGTTTGTGTCCCAGCTTCTCTGCTTCTGACCCAGTTTCCTGCCAATGGCCTGGAAAAAGCAGTGGAAGATGACCTGAGTATTTGGAACCCTGCCACACATGTGAAACATTTAGATGAAATTCCTGGCTCCTGGCTTCGGCCTGGCTCAGCTGTGGCCATTGCAGCCATTGCAGATGTAAACCAATGGATGGAAGAAATATTTCTCCCTCTCTGTATGTATAGTTCTGAAATGTAAATAAATAATCTATAAAACAAATGGATAATAAATGAACAAATAAAAGCATATATTCTCATAGCTGAATCGTATAATGGCCACTATGATATTGGGGCACGAAAATGGCTTGCAGTATGCATCTCTACTCCCAAATAAAAAGAGCACTCCCACTGAAGGGTTAAATGTACCTCATTAACATAATGCTAGTTTTTCTATCTTTGTCTATACTTACAATGGCATGATACACATAAACAGCAGAATGGTAAACCTGTAACTCTTACTAAAGGACTACACTACTGTGATAATATGGCGGAGGCGGGGAGGAATGGTGGGAAGGACTTGCTTCTAACTTCTACGGGCTGCTTCCAGTTATCCCCACAGCATTTGTTGAAGATCCACACTTTTCCCCATGACTTATTTTCAGTTTTCTTGTCTAGGATTAGTTGGTTATGCCCCATGTGGGCTCACTTCTAGGGTTTTTTTTTTTTTTAATTTTGTTCTGTTGAGCTTTTCTACTTTTGTAGCAATGCCAGATGAATTTGATTACTATTGCACTGTAGTGTGTCTTGAAGTTTGGAAATGTGATTCCTCAGGCTTTATGTTTATTTGTCAAGATAACTTTGGCTATCCCAGGTATCTTGCGTTTTCAGGTGATTATTTAGTATCATCCTTTCTATTTCTGAGAAGGCTGTTGTTGAGATTTGGGTTGGGATCTCATTGACTGCTGTTGTTTGGACTCTAGGCTAGAAAATCAGTATGGAGAGTGCTGAAACAACTGAACATTCATCTGTCGTATGGCCCAGTTATCCTGTACCTTGGTATATATCCAACGGAAGTGAAATCTGCATATGAGAAAGTGACCTGTAAACCTAAATTGACAGCAGCACAATCCACAATAGCAAAGATGTAGATATTAAGCTAGATGCCTGTTGAAAGAAGAATGAATAAAGAAAATGGTACATCTATTCAGTGGAACACAGACATTAAAAATAACTGAATTCTACTACTTGCAACAAATTGTTCCCAGCTAAAACATTATGCACAGTGAAATAAGCCAATCCCAACAAATACCATACGTTCATATACAGAACATATATATATATGAGAAAGTATATACACTCATCCTCTTAGATAAACTGTATATTCAAGACTAGCATACAGAGAAGTAAAAGACACATTGTAATACACATTTCTACTCTTGGAAAAAAGAAGGCCTCTCAGAGAATCAGTTAAATATACCCTGAAAATATGAATCTTCTTTCTTTGCCTATATCTACAATGCCATGATATACTTAAGTAACAGGATGGTGGACTTGTGACTATTGCTGAAGGACTATGCGATGATACTAATACAGGGCATATTACCAGGGTATATTTCTAAAGACCTGTATCAGAAGCAGAGCATCTGTGACTTAAAGAAGCTTCTAGTACAGGATCCAGAGTCACAAATGGCTGCTTACTACTAGGCCAGGCACAGACAAATAGCTACAGTGTGATTTATTTCACATAAAGTTACATGTAATTGTTTCCTGCCTTTGCAATTAAAGTGATTCTGTGAGATCACTTCACTATTCCAAGTCCACAAAGGGGACTCAGCCTTGCCCACTGCCTCAGACTTCCTCAGGCCTCAGCAAGCAGACGATACAGTGGCTGGAGGAACTCATGGCCTGTGCTGTCCAGAGAAGCTTTCACGGCACTAGTGGCCCCAGAGGGCCAACAGGGCTTCAGTTGGGAACTTTAAACCCACTAATGTTCTGGAAGATACTATCTAGATCAGCACAGCTTCCTGAAGATACACAGGCAAACTCACCTGGGCTCAGAGAACTGACCTGTCACCTTCAGGTCTGACTTTATTTCTTCTCTTGCTCTCTCTCTTTCTCTGCCCACTCCTCCCCCTCTCTTCATTCTCCCGGTCTGTCATATTTTTAGCAATGTAAGATTTTAGTAAAAGTTACTATAAATGTTGTGGGGTACTTGAGAAGCCCATTGCATCTATCAGAATTTAATAAATAATTGACATTGAAAAAAAAGCATTTCTTAGTCTCACAACCTACAAAATATATGCCTTCATAAAGCTGGTGTACTGCAAAGAGTAGCAAAATAGGGTTGCAATTGGTGGCACGGGGGGATAAGCTGCCATGTGTTTTCTTCCAGGGGTGTTTTCAGTTCTGGCTTCTGCTAATGTGCAAAACCAGGAAACATGATGATGGGTCAGGCACTTGGGTCCCTGTCTCCTATTAGGGAGACCCAGATTGAATTCCGAAATCCTGGCTTTAGCCTGGCCCAACTATGGCTTTTGTGGAAAGCTGGGGATTGAATCCATCCCTCATGTCAATAAATATGAGGAAAAATAATATTTCATAATCTCTTTAGGTGATAATTAGCAGATGCTCTCTCAATTACAAGGGGAGCAAGCAATATCGTTGAGCATGAAGTTAGTACAAAAATACTAAGCGCTGCATGCTTTCAAAAATAGGTCTATGATGGGAGAATAGCATTACCCGTAAAATCACCAAATTAGGAATCACTTACAGCCAGATTTCAATGTGGCATTTTCATTTTCAATAAAAAGCATGGAATTACATTAAGGTTCATTGTGATTATCCAAAACAATGAAATAAGTATCTTTGCTTTTGCAAGGCAGTGCGTTCGCTGAGCAGCGACTTTCATTTGCCGCTACATTTCCTTGCATCATTACATAATTGTTCCCTGTGTATCAGTTATTCTATGGTTACTGAAGTATGCTGGGCTGGTGAACTCATCCTCCATTTTAGTACAGAGCCACGCTTAGAGTGAAATTCACAAGTATTTTAATGAAGCAATGAGCAGTGCTCCAAGTGGATCCATACAATCACTTGATATTTTCACAAGGGAGCTGGTTAAACATAAAGCGCACTCAGTTAATGTTCAATCTCATAAGTAATCAGGAAGTGCACATTAAATCATCGATGATACATCACTTTTCACCTACACCTACCACACAGTGAATTGTAAATTGCTGCAACTTTTCTAGAAAGCAATTTGGCATAATGTATCAAGAGCTCAACAGAGTTCATGCCCTCTGTCAGGATAATACCACATTTGAGGATCTATTCTAAAGAAATACTCAGAGGTATAAAGGTATCTCTACATCTTCCTAAGGTACTATTTACAATTGCAAAAATGTTAAGAGTTTCGAAGTAGTTCCTGAAAATAGAATTGTTGGTTAAATCGTGTTGCATTTCAAGATTTACATCTGTGAAACCTATAAATGGGCACATACTTGATGAGTACTTAATCCAATGCACAAAGATTAAAGCTGAATTATGTGCTGTGGCTAAAACAAAGAGAAGTAGGGACGGGGAACAAGGAAGAGAAATGTGTAAGAAAAGTTACATATTAAAACAAAGCAGTTGCATAAAATATATAACCCAGACTATCTTCAATGCATGATGGAACTTCTTTCAATGAACAAGAATTCCCTAGAAATTAAAATAGGCAAGAAAAGAAGAAATTGCAGGGCAAATAAGTAAAACAACTTGGTAGCTTTTTCACGGATTCCTGTGAATGGGTTTAATGCATCCCACATATCAGGGACAGTAATTGAATGGCAGGGCTGGAGGTTAAATCAGAGAATCTCGCAGAAAGAGGGTTACTACTACAAAGCTGCATCCATTGTCAGAAGCAAGTAGGAAAACAATCCTGAGAGATGATGGGGATGTGTTTCTGCTTCGTCAAGAATGAAAAAAACCAAGGGGCGGGGAGGGGATGAAAAATTTTTCATGCATTGTGAATAGGTGTAAGCTTTGCTTGGACTTTGCTGGAACTGAAGTCTGAAGTTATATGGCCTGCAAATGTGCTTCCGACCTCACTGGAGAGAAACAGATGAAACAACAAAGGCTGGTAGATTTTTGAAAGCCCAATGCTCTGTTCGTCTCTTCCTCACCCTAGTGCTTAGGCAGGGTTTCCCACTTCAGGGAACGGGGTTTGGTGGACACTCAACACTAAGTGAGTGAGAAGAAAAGAGGTTCATAGGCAGATCAGTTTGGTACCCTTTGCAGCACAGGATTTGTCATTGCCAGCAGAGTGAGCAGACAAGAAGGCAGGAGGCAGTCTTTTTCATTAGAAAGAGAGGAATATGACCCCTGGCTTTCCTGTGAGGTTGTGATTGGCTTTTTCCACTGATTTTGTAGACTCAGGAAGCTGGAGTTCACTATCCAGGGTAAGCATGATTGCACTTGGTCCCCAGCATCAGTAGAGTATTTTGGTTGGGGAACTTTGATCAAGGGAGTAGAGAAGAGAGGTTAGAATTTGACCCTTTGAGGCCTTCTTGCTCTCAGATGTCAAGAAAGCACGTAAGACAGAATTGTAAAATGAAATGCCTCTGGAGACACGATTTCTAAAACCAGCCTTGGGGCAAACATTTGGCATAGGGGTTGACACACTGCTTGGGATGCCCACAGTCCCTGCTGGAATGCCTGGGTTTGAATCCTGATTCTACTCTTAATCCTGGTTTTTTTTGTAGCAGGCTATGGTTCACTTGGGTCACTTCCATTTGCATTTGGCTTGAGCACTGTGAGTATTCTGGAAATTTCAGGAGGGAACCAGAGCTGCAAGATCTCTCTCTTTCACTCTCCGATCCCTGCCTCTCTATATGTATGTATCCCCTTGCCTTTAAAATAAGTGAAATAATAATCCTACCCTAAAGGAATTACCACAGTAATTCCAAGAAGCATCTGTAAATGTGAGAAGCCAAATGGTCTGAGTGAGTCTTACTCAAATGATCTGAATGACTCTTACTCAGAAAAGAAAAACTATAGAATTAGGTCTTTAATCACTTAATATTCTATAATTATCAGACACAAATATGAAACAATGTGTTAAACTTTTTCTTCAAAAGAAGATAACATTAATAATATGACAACAAAAGAGACCAAAAATAATCGAAGATTTTATTTATTTATTTATTTTTTAAAGATTTATTTTTATTATTTTTTTTTTTATTGGAAAGGCGGATATACAGAGAGGAGAGACAGAGAGGAAGATCTTCCGTCCGATGATTCACTCCCCAAGTGAGCGCAATGGCCGATGCTATGCCGATCCGAAGCCAGGAGCCTCTTCCGGGTCTCCCACGCGGGTGCAGGGTCCCAAAGCTTTGGGCCGTCCTCGACTGCTTTCCCGGGCCACAGGCAGGGAGCTGGAAGGGAAGCGGGGCTGCCAGGATAGAACCGGCGCCCATATGGGATCCCGGGTGTGCAAGGCGAGGCCTTTAACCACTTGTGCCACCGCGCCGGGCCCGAAAGATTTTATTTTTAAGAGTAGTTTCTTTGGGAAAAAACATGAGAATGGTTAAGCAATAATTTAGAGACAATTTAAAAAATAATTAGCAAACTGAAAGAGCAATCAGAAAAAATGTGAGAGATTTAAAAATTATTTTGTGTTTTCGCATTTTATTATTTTTTAAGAAATAATTTATTTTTAAATTTAGATAGTTAAAACATATGAATGCCCATGTGGAACATCAATTAAGAGGGTTGAGGAATGGGGAAAATGGATGAAACAACTGTTTCCAATCTCCTTTTTCTTTCTTGTATCTGGGGAAAGTAGGGACATGAGAAGGGGTTATTTCTATCAGCCCAACGGCATCAGTACCTGGTAATGGGGAACGGCCACACGATGTCATCCTTGGTGTGGAGGATGTTCCGAGGATATCACGTAAGAGTTTTGGAAGTTCTGACATGCTGTTGATTTTGTTGCTTCAGTGTTGAGGAAATCATTCCAAGGTCCATTGGTTAGTCTCCACTAGGCCAGATACTTGCTGTCACAGCTTGGCCAGCGGCCTGGCATGGTAGCATAGCTCCTAAAGTCCTCGCCTTGCAAGGACCAGGATTTCAATGGGCGCTAGTTTGTATCTCGTATGCCCCACTTCCCTTCCAGCTCCCTGTCTCTGGCTTGGGAAAGCAGTAGAGGACGGCCCAAAGCCTTGGAACCCTGTACTCACATAGGAGACCTGGAAGGTGCTCCAGGCTCCTGGCTTCAGATTGGTTCAGTTCTAGCTGTTGCGGCAACTTGGGGACTTTCAAACAAACAAACAAACAAACAAACAAACACATCTATCTATCTTAAAAAAAAGAAAAAAGCTTGGCCAGGAGACCCTGTCCAGTACCTTTACATATGTTGGTGGATATTATGAACTGGCTCAGCCTGGCCCACTCCCAAACCTGACCCACAAGTGTCATCGGGTACTGTAACCATGGCATGGTCTGGGCTGCACCAAGTCTTGGTTCTTGTGCTCACCTGTAGGAACTGCATCCTTACTGAAGAGTTTTATCTGCAAAGTTAAGTAGAGATAAGAGAAAATTTCATGTATTAATCCTTTGAATCTGTAAGTGCAAGATTAATTGAAGCATGGAAACCTGGAGCAATATATCCACATTTTGATGGTGAGGAAATTATATAAGCTCTCTGGCTCTTGCAACCATGATTTTTAATCTTTTTAAGATCCTGGGTTTTGAAGAGAAGCTCAGGATGTTCAAGCATAGCCTCAAAAAATGGCAAAACAGCAAAAAGACCACGTGAAAGAGCCACAGGGGGGAAAAAAAACCAGATAATCTACAAAGAGGTGTTCCATCTGCTGTTTTACTCCCCAGATGGCTACAATGACCAGTGTGAGGCCAGTTCAAAGCCAAAAGTCAGAAGTTTTGTTTGGGTGGCAGGGACTCAAACACTTGGACCATCTTTCCCCAGGCCATTAGCAGGGAACTAAATCAGAAGTGGAGCATATCATTCTTGAACAAGTGGCCGTATGTTATTTCAGCATCACAGACTGAGGCTTAATTTGTAATGCCAACCCTAATTTGTCATTTAATTATAATATTCTCATTAGTGTCAGATATTGCAGTATGTTACTTGAGAGCACTTTGCATTATATAATTGTTATGCAGCTTAGGCTATTCTACAATACACCGATTTTTTTTCTGATGATAATTGTTTTCTGATGATAATTATTTCCATTTATAGGAAATTATTTAGAATTAATTCAATGTCTAACCTATTACAATGGTCACATTTAACCTATGTCTGGAAGTTTTCATCCCCCTCCAATTTTTTTGCATTCTTTTTTATTGTTATTTTATGGCACACTTCCATAGGCTCTGGGATTTCTCTTACTCCTTCTCCAAATCCTCTCCTCCCCCCACTGATTTCTCACATATTATCACTGAAGTATAGTTCCTCACAAACAGACGTAAGTCAATCATTGTGGGCATGGACAATGGCAAATAATCCAGCATCCTATTGTTAAGATATATTCAACAGTTTTGTTGGGAGTCCATTTTTGATCCGGGAGTAGAGATGTATACTGCATTGTATTGTCACATCTGGATATGATAGCCTCCATTACACAGTTACTATACATCCATTTAAGTGAAAAGCCACAAAACAACATCAACAACAGGAAGAAAGACAGTTTCATTGGGAGTGTATTTTTAGTCTAGAAGTAGAAATGCATATTGCATTGTGTCCTCACATTTGGATATGTTAGTCTCCATTTCACAGTTACTGTACACCCCCTTAAATGAAAAGCCACAATAGAAAATCAACAATAGGAGGAAAAATAGAAACTCACAATACCATAAAGTTAACTAACATATTACTAGATATGAGAATCTCCATTATACAGCTACTATACATCCTTTTAAATGAAAATCCACAAAACAAAATCAACAACAGGAAGAAAAAAGAAATTAACCACACCATGAAGTTAAATAACATGCTGCAGAATGACTAATGTGTTGCTGAAGAAATGAAAAAGAAAATCAAGAAAGTTCTTGAAGAAAATGATGCTACTGTATGACCTATGAATCAGTGAATAATTTAATGAGAAAATACTAACTATTTTGAATAAATGAAAATAAAAGCAAAAATATCAAAATCCCTGAGATATAATTTCTGGTGAAATGCATCTCCTGTAGGCAGCAGATATATGGGTTTTGGTTTTTGATCCAGTTCACTAATCTACAACATTTCATTTATGAGTTTAAGTCATTTTCATTCGGGGCTAATATGACTAGATGTTAATCTGGTCCTGTCATTTTAGCGATGTATTTTTCATTGATTTGGTCTTCTGTTGTTATTCTACTGGGCTTTTCTGCACATTTGCCTTTAGTTTTGGTGGGTGCTGCTCCTTTTCTCTGTCAAGAAAACATCCTTAAGTATCATTTGTAGGGCAGGTCTGGAAGAGGTATATTCTTTGAGCCCTTCTGTACTATGAACAAATTGTATTTAATTTTCAAAGACAAAGGAAAGCTTTGCTGGATATATTATTCTGGGCCAGTACTTTTCTGCTTTTGGAGTTTGGAACATGTCACTCTATTCTCTTCTGGCCTGTACAGTTTCCTCTGAGAGATCAGCTTATGTGTCTAATTGGGATTCCTCTATATGTCAATTGACCTTTTTTCGCATGCACGTTTAAAGATCTTTTTCTTATGTTCAATTGAAGAGAGTTTGATTATCATGTGTTTTCATTATCATTGCTTTTGGTCAATCCTTTTGGGAGTTTTGTGCCCTTCCTGGATCTTGTTTCCCAACTCTTTCTCCAGATTAGAGGAAATTTCCTTGATTATTTCATTAAATATATTTTTAAACCCAACTTCTCTTTCTGTGTTTTCTGAAACTCCCATATCTCTTATATTTGTCATTTTAATTGTGCTTTTACTTCCTGAATACTTTTTATTTAACTTGACCCAGCTCTGCTTCCAGCTTTTTGATTGTTTCCCCATTGTGGTAAGAAATATCTTTAAACCCTGAGATTCTTTCCTCTAATTTATTCATTTTATTATTGAGATTTTCCACTGATTTTTAATTTGCTCTATTATGTGTTTCTTTTGCATAATTTGGCTTGATTTTTTTCAATGTTGCAATTACCTGTGTGACATATTCCTTAAATTCCTTGAACTGCTGTACTACTTGCTTCTCATTATTGATAAGAAGCTTTATAATGAGTTTTCTGAATTCCATATCCCCATTTTCTCCATGTATTCCTCAGTTAACACTGAGGTTGGCAAAGATTCCTTGGCAGGGGAGTCTTCAGTAATACTCACTGTGCCTTTGTCTCTTTTTTTTCCTCTTGGTCATTGCATTTCTGGTTAGCAGATTCTTCTCCTTGGGGCAGGTTTCTAAGTCCTGTCACCCACAGGTCTGCAGTTTGATTTTATTTTTTGCAGTTGTCACATGACTCTTTGTTTGTAGTCACTTGTGCAACTCCCTCCAGCAAGTTTCAGGTCTGGGCTCTTGCATTTGACTTCCATCACAGCTCCTGCTTACCACTCTCCATCTCTTGTATCCTTTGCTGGGTCTGTACCATTGTCTGTACAATTGCTCTCCCACTTTCTGTTCAAGCAGTACTCAGGTTTAGGGAGACACCAGGTGCTTCAAGTAACTAGGTTGTTGGAGATACTGATTTTACTAGAACCTGCTAGCCATTTTGTCTGAGGGCTACCTCAAACCATTTTGACATGTAACATGCCAAATTTGGTATTATTTTTCCCTGTGGGACTAGTGCAATGCACTGAGCTGGAAGTGAGTTTTTCTCCCAGCACAAGCACATGCACAGCTCACTCACTGTTTTCTCTCTAGTCTCATAGCCTTTGCCACATTGTACAGAATGGCATCTGATGTGCCACTTACGGAGTTCTGGATCTGTTGGCTATTAGGTCTGGGTGCTTCCCAGATCTATTGTGGGTGGAACCTGTAGGATGCTATGTTGGTGCAATGCACTGAGCCAGAAATGAGTTTTCTTCCAGATTAGTGCATGCACAGTTCTGTCCCATTGCTTTTGCCTTACTACACAAAATGGTGCCCAATGTGGCTCCAGTGGGTGTCTGGGCTGTGAAATCTACTGTGTTGCCATGCCACTGAGTTGGGGTTTGCTGCTCTAACTGCTTCTGGTCAAATGAAACAAATCAGCAAGATGGGCTGTTCTTATTTCCCGGGCTCACCTGCTGAGGTCCCAATGAACTTCCCTTCCCACTGGCTGCTGCTGGAGCTTTGCTACCAGTGGATCTTAAGCTGCTCATTGCATGCTGGGTATCTGATCACTGCAACACCATACTGTTGTGTCTACTGCTTTTCTGTGTCTGTTAGTCTCTAGGTGCCCCCTCTGCTGTTGTCCTGTCCTCTCCTATTTCCTGGAATGTGACCTCTCTGTTCCACCCTGGCTAATGATTCTCCATCTGATTAAATGCGTCCTTACCCTATACTGCCATGTTCATTGTCCCCTGAGGTTTTCATTTTGAATATTGCATGGTATATACATTGAAGTTTTAAAAATATATTTTAAAAAATTTTCATATAAGAGCTGGCAGTATGACTTCACAGGGCTAGCAACTTGAGTACCAGTTTAAGTCATGATTATTCTGCGTCTGAGCCAGATTCCTAATATCTTGCCTGGGAAAGCTGTGAAAAATGGTGCAATACTTGGGCCCCTGCCATCCATGTGAGAACCTGGATAGAATTCATGGCTCTTGACTTCCACTGTGACCATGGCAATCAACCATTTGGGTGGTTAACCAGAAGGTGAAAGATCTCTTACTTTCCCTGTGCCTTTACTATAAATAAAATACATTTTTAAAAATTGTCATGTATAAGACATTTATTTTTGACCATTTCTTCTTCTGAGATTATTTTCCCTGATATCTATGAGCAAGTAGTTGTTTACTTTAAAATGCTAGTTCCTAACCTGTTAGTTGATGAAAATTCTACAGATATTATTCCTCTCATAGCATGTAGTGACAGACACAAAGATGATTGGATCCTCTTTCGAAAATCTTGATTTTGCTATCAAAGTGACTGCTAAATGGTGTTTTAAATTCTTGGACTTAAATACATAATCTGACTGGAGTTATTCAACAAAGATTTTAACATTTGCTCAAAAACTTGACATTGTAGCCTCCATATTGTTGGCTAAAATTTTCTTCAGTTAAACTATTCACTATAGGTTCCATACCTATGTTATGTTTTTTTGTTTCAATACTTTAATTTGCCTTTTAAGCTGCAGTTGCATCTATTTTGCATTTCCATTTTCATGTCATGTATTTTTGTTATTGTGTCCTGTCGTTTGCTCTTCTACCTCCACCAGGCTGGATTTTGAAAAACCAACATTTTATATGTGCACACAGATGGAGGCAGCCGTGACTCATATTTACTTGGATGGTGTGAACTGCTTCTTGCCTCATTCAAAGATGCATTCAATATAGGAAAGTTCTCTTTATACTGTTTACGCACATTGTAAATGATATTTCTCTGTGTCTGTCCATTTCCTTCTGCTCCCCCAGCCTGACTCGTTCCCCTATTCACAACAGTTTGAAATGCTCATTTCTTAGGCGCCTTTCCGCTCCTCTGTCTTTCTGTTGAACGAGGGCTCCCTGTGGGGTCTTGCAGCATGTTAGGTCAGTCTGATCCTTTCTGTCTCTATGATCATGAAATATTTCCTGTTCATGTTTCCTCCTCAATGAATCAGAAATCTGAGGTGATGGAGACTCTATTGGAAGCAATGAAAAACAATATTCTGTTTACAAACTTGGTATTTGTTTTGGACATTCGTTTCTGTGACAGCCAAAAGGGAACCATTTCCTGACATTATTCTTCAATAATGAACTTGATCACAATTTATTCCTTTGTCTCAAGATATCTTGCTAACTGCTGGTATTCTGCCATATTGAAAGGTTAAATTATCTAAAAACACATTTATTACGATGAATTAAAGAGTAATCTAGGAAGAACATACTCTTACCTGCTGATTTACTCCTCAAATAATCATAATGGCGAGAGATGACAAGGGGTGAAAACTAGATCCTGAAATTTAATTTAGGTCTCTCACATGATTGGCAAAGAACCAAGTACTTGAGCTATCATTACTGCCTTCCAAGTATTACATTAGCAGGAAGCTAAAGTTGGGAGTAGGGGCAAATGATGAATGCAGACACATTGATATAGGACACTAACGTCTTAACCAACAGGTCACATGTCCACTCCTGAATTGACCAAGACTGTGCATTTAGTGTATTTACATTGTTGTGCAGCCACTGCCTCTACGTGTTTCTAAGGCATGTCCATTCCTCCAGAATAAAGCCCTTTGCTACTTAAGCTGTTAACTGATTCTTTGCTCCATCTTATTGAGCGTAGACTTGACCCAGAGAATGAAATTCTTCCTCTATGGTGTATGAACGTCCTTCAAAAACTTGTGGCAAAATGAAATTAAAGTATGTTTATTTTGGTGAAAAATTTTTAAATACGTGTACAAAAGGAATTTTCTAAAAGCACAAGTGAAATGTGTATTATTAAAAAAACTAGCATGGATTTAATATTTTTTCACTATAATAAAATTAATTAATTTATTTAAAAGGCAGAGTTACAGAGACAGGAAAAGGAATGACACAGAGATAGTCCATCCGATGATTTATTCTTGTAGGGGCTGCAATGTACAGGGGTTTGCCAGGCCAAGGCCAGGAGCCCGGGTTTTTTCTGGGTCTTACATGGGTGTACAGGGACCCATGGACTTGGATTGTTTTCTGTTGCTTTTTCAGGCATATTAGCATGGAGTTAGATTAAAAGTAGAGCAGCCAGGACTCAAATTGGCACCTACATAGTAGCCTTATCTGCTATGTCACAGTACTGCCCCATAAACTTTTTCTCACAAGTATCTTATCAATGCTAAATGACTTGCAGTCAGTGCAAATGAAAATGTGTATTCTTAAAGGACAAGAAAGAGAATGAATAGGATCTGTTGGACTCAGCTCACTCATTAAGCAAATACATTTCAATGGCATCTCATGTCCCAGACTGGGTTCCAGATGCCAGGGACACAGCAGTGAGGAAGCCACACAAAGCTCCCTCTGAACAAAATTTCCATTCTGTCTAGAGAAGCACACTGTAGTGGGTAATCAGGACGTACAGTCAATTCAGATCACAGTAAGTCAATAAAACACAACCTAGTGATGTAATATAAGACGGGATGTGCATTTTGATGAACTGTTCAAGGAGATATTCTGTGAGGAGATATTTGAGCTAAGATGGGGCTACATAAAGTAGTGAGGATCTAAAAGAAGGACAATGTCTCAGGCTAAAAAAGCAAGAGGAAAAGTGAGGAAGTTGTGCTTTGGAACTGATTGTTTGGGTGGGTGGGTCTGTCTGGGAGTTCCCCTTTGCCTGGGGTTTCACTTTCCATGGTTTCATTTTCGAAGGTGTCAGTAGGAATTCACTACAGTTGAGATAGTAAAGAGCAATTTCAGAAATTCTTAATTTTTAAGCTTACTCCATTCAGAGTAGCATAATGAAACCTTCAAAAGTCTTGTTCTGTCTGCCCAGGGTAGGAAATATCCCTTTGTTTCATGTACCGAGAGTGCATATACTGCTTGCCTGTAGCAAGAATGAGAGACCACACCTACATAACTACATAACTTCCACTGTAACTGTTCTATTTTAATTGTTGCTTCTAATATTTTGACATGCCCACTTTATGTATTGCTCAGTTTCAGACACGTACTGTCCCCTTGGGGTCATTTTGGGAAATGTGCTAGATTAGGCAGGAGGGGAATGGAACTCAGGGACTTAGCGCTCTTGGACAAGGAAGAGATCTGTGCACAGCAGCAGCATCTGGGAGTGGAGCAGACATCTGACTGATACAGGCAGGCAAGTGGGAGTGAGGGTAGCTTTGCAGGGCAGTTGCTATAGCAGCTGACTCGAGGGGGAAGCAGCCACTTCTCATCAACCACCTTCCATCCTGTCCTCCACTATCTCTTACCTTCCCAACTGGATCTGCTAGGAGAGAAGGATTCCCAGCAGATATCTGTGGAGCCTGGGCACCAAAGGCCTCCACGAGTTACGCAACTAACACAATTATTCACACAGATATACAGACTTCTCATTCTAGAATTTTACACTCTGGAACAGATGCTTTATTTGTAGCTGAATGTCTAAAATAGTATCTGAAATAATGTTTTTATAAATAAACATTAGTACCTCTGAATCAAAGCAGGGAATCAAATAATTATAGCCAGGATCTCTGATATGTTTTTCTACTACTATAGTGTACTGGGAATGTAAGAGTTAACATCCTTTCTGAGATGGAGTTCCTTTTTTAATTTAACTACATGGTTCCAGATTGCCAGTATGTGTATCAAACACAGCCAAATGTTTCTTTCTATCCAGTCATATCTTATCAGTGTCAGTTGAACACAAAGCCTCATTGTTGAGATATTTTTGAACAGAAATTTCTTTTTGTGACAGTGAACATCTGAAAATGAGAATTCTGTCAACCTCAAGACCTTTTTGAAGTGTGTTTAAACGTAAGAAAGTCTATGTTTTGCTTCAATCTAATCATTAATTGAAACTTCCAACTGGGAAAGTAATTTTTCCCTGGTTAAGACTGATTGAATTAGCAAATGTAAGGAAAGTGCTTAAAACATAGTAAGAATGTCATTTAGTAGTTTATTAAGCTTTTGGCTTGGTTGCACACCCCGGAGCAGTCATTTTCTATTTTCATGGACGAAAGCACTGGAACTGACAGAATTCATGATGCATGAACAAGTGTGTGTCATGCTTTGTGGAAGGCCAATAGTAACTTCATCCAATTTCTGCTACTCTTAGCAGGGGTAGGAGATGATCATTTTTAAGCTCAGCTAAGAATACTCCACTGTCTGTTGTCATCATATATGCCTGCATGCGACACAGAAGGAAGTCAGACGAGCATAAGTCAGATCTCATCTTTTGATCTAAATGACAGAGGGGTTACATGTCCCAGTCACTAAGAAACGCTTACAGTATTGTTCAGCAAGATCACACGTGTAGATTTTTAGCACTTCTGCCTTTAGCCAGATCACTTACAAAATCACATGCTGTCAAAAGCAGAAAGTTTTTTTAATGACTGTCACTTGAAAGGCTTAGAGTGTTAGTTTCAGCACAACTAACATTAACTGTAAATCTGCTCAGAAAACCATGTATTTCTGATACCTTTCAAGTCATTTCTATTTCTTCTTTTTATATAGAGAGGTTACTGTGTCTGTCTTATAGAAGAACTCAAAATAAATCTTGGAAAATGGTAACAGCAAAATTAAACAAAATGAGTTTTTACATATGAGAAATAATTTAATGACTGTAAGGCCAGCATTATTATATGAATTGCCAAGAAATAAAATGAGGACCAACGTGCAAAAAGCATTTTTGAACCTACAAAATTAATAAAAACAGACATTTTAAAATTAGGTTATGTGCTAAAATTTATATAGAAGTGAAATAGTTTGGTGCCAGCATGGTATAGACTAATCCCCCACGTGCAGTGCTGGCATTCCTATATAGGAATCAGTTGCTATCCCAGCTGCTCAACTTCCAATCCCGCTCTGTGCTTGGGGCATAGGAAAATAGCAGAGGATAGCTCAGGTTCCTCGTTCCCTGTACCCACATGGCAGACCTGGAAGACTCTCCTGGCTCCTGACTTCAGATCAATCCAACCGTGACTATTGCAGCCATTTGGGGAGCGAACCAGCGGATGGAAGATTTCTTGTTCATCTCTCCTTTTCTCTATAAAAATCTACCTTTCATAAATGAGTAAATAAACAAACAAATAATGAAATAATTGAAATATCCTTTCAAACATTTTAGAACTTTTCTAATACTACTAAGGTCCCAATACCTGTTATAATGATTCTATTCAAACCACATCCAGAAGATTCACAATTATGTCAAGAAAATGAATAATAATTGCAGGTAGGAAAAAAATGACAACATTCATTACATTGTCTCCTACATGGGTACAGGGTGCCAAGGCTATATGAAATGTTTAATCTATGTGAAAAGTAGAGCAACAGAAAGAGAAAGACACACACAGCGGCACAGTGGGAGGGATTTTCCATCCCAAATGCCTATAACAGCAGGGTTAGGCCAGGTCAAATCTAAGAACCCAGAATTTCATCTGCATCTACCATATGAATATGAGAGGCTAGCATTTGGTGCCTTCCAGGATGCATTAATGGGAAGCTGAATAGGAAGTGGAGCTGCCAGGAGTTGAATCTGCACTCTGAAATGAGTTGTAAGTGATGGCTTAACCTACTGTGGTACAACACAGGTTCCCTGTATTTTCATTCTTCCACTGGGTTTCTCTCTTGGATGCATTTCTTGGGACACAGTCTATCCTATTTACTTTATGCTTGATGGTCTTTATCTCAGGTTATGAATGGAGGTAGTGAGGCATTTTCAAGTATACCTCATCTATACATTAAAATCCAGATCTATTTCTTTTATAGAGGAATATGTCACTGGTGCCTTTTCGGGAGGCTGGGAAATGGAACACAGTGATGAGTATTGCAAAATAAGCGTTAGTAGTTTCCATCCACTAGGACTCTTAGATTTCGCTGTAACACATGCTTATGTGTCACATGTTCTTAATCAGTGCATTGATTTAAGAAAGGGAATTCAGGAGAGCTGAAAATGCCACGCAGATTTCTCCATTTAAAATACACAAATATCATAATGTTGGTGACTATTCTTTGTATATGAATTTGACCAAAAATGTCGATGGGGAATGTTCTATACTTAAGTTATGTTGTGTTATCTGCAGAATGGCACTGTTTTTGGAATAGGCCTTTGTTGCTACATTGGTTTTGTATTTTGTTTTGAAAAGTGATATACCAGTGCAAGATAAAATATTTATTCTCTAAGATAGTAGACAAAGACCTGGTAATATTAGATATGCCTGAACGTACCTCTTAAGAATGTTTCTAGTTTCAGCAGTTTTTTTATATTACCCACACTCATTTTTAGTTTAAATTTTCCTTACATGTATTTGATTCTTCCAAAGTGCCTCTCCTCACATGTTTGTTTGGTCTCTGAACATAACTTGTTTATTTTAAGTTCCTTAGCAACTAATGCACACTATTAAAATTTAGAAAGCCTCCAGAGAATCCTTTTATTTTTTTTTTTGAGCATGAGATTTAAGCATCTGAGCCATTAAATTCAGATATTACGTTGTGAAGTAATATTTGAGTGATTGCTACAGTAACCTATCAAATATTGATACGGTTTTCAGTGTTCAGTTTTCTGATATTTAATGTATGGACCAAATGCAGAAATCTAGGTTTAGTGGTTTATTTGAAGACAAAACATTATGTATCATTTCTTTTTGAGTACATATATCTTTTTAGTCTCCTAGGTTAATAGTTCTGACTGATGGGATATTAGCACAATATGTGTCACTTCTAGAGTATGGCAGACAATAACATGGGTGCCTTATCCTTATACCCTGTCCTCTCCTGCACCTCCTGTCTCCTAGCTGCCTTGCAGCTGACTATGTCGGCAACTTCCGACTGTATGCTAAAGATGATGAAGAAACAACACGACACCAGGTATATCACACTGGATGAGCTGCTTTCCTCCCTTCATCATCTCACATACAAACACTACAGTTGGTTTTTCAAATGTAAGCAGTCAGTGACTACCCTAGATCTTCTTATTCTGTCTTTCAGAAATCTTACAGCTTTGTCTTTTTTGTTTATATTGATCTGTTATCTTAAATTTGTGTGAAGAAGGTAAGGTCTGTGACTATTTTATTCATTTGCATTTAGATGTCCAGTTGTGCTAGCAATATTTGCTTCTCCTTTGATAAAAACCCAGTTCATTCTGCGTAACTGAGTTTATTTAATTTATGAAATTTGGTAGCCTTCTACCCTGTTTATATATTCTTTAGCTAATATCACATAGTCTTAACTGCTATAACCTGTCATCAATCTTATCATTGGGTAGTGTCAGTTTTCTAACTTGGCTGTTTTCTTTCCATATTGTGTTGATTATTTGGGGTCTTTGGACACCTGAAAAAGATGCCTAAAAACCAAAATGTTATGAATCCCTTAGCAAGTCTGATGCACCATATCATTCTACTTAGCGACCTTTGTCAAGGTTACTAAAGACTTACATGTAACTAAACTTGTTTTTTCTTTTTTTCTCCTTTGACTTCGTCTTTCTTATGGTTTTGTGGGAATACTCTCTTTAGCTTTCCTTCTAAGACACTCCATGTTCCCACAAGGAGATGGCCAAGAAGTGGAGCAGCTGGAACCCACCAGGGACGCTGGTGCTGCAGGTAGAGGCTTAGGCTTGTCAGCCACAGAACCAGTACCAGTAACTATGCTATTAACAATCACAACCATGCATCCCTGTTCTAGAAATCTCAACTCCTTAATTTGCTCTATTTTTTTTGCACTGCACTTGTAATTTGTAAAACATTTTAAAACATCCATTTATTTATTGTGCTCATTAATTAACATTCACCACTCCTACTCTTATTAGAAATAAGTTCCACAAAGAAATAATCTTTTTGCTCACTGATGAATCCAAGACCCAAGGATAATGTATGCTGCATGAAACATGCTCAAAATGTATGAATGTATTTACTGAATGAGTGAATAAATTAACCTTTCACCTGAAAAAGTCAAACTCATCACCAAGCACACCAGAAATGACCACTCCTAATTGTTACAAGTTAATCACTTCAATTTATTTATCTAAAAAAATCATAGAGATTATGGGAAGTTTCATAAAAATGGAAAAATAGGTGGGCTGATAAACTTGTAAACATTCAGCACTTCCCCCCAGTTTCACCAGAGAAACTCTATGAACAGCAGAAGACCTTGGATATGGAAGCATAAATGGAAGCCAACACTCTAGCCTAATTAGATTTTACAAAGCAGAATATGAACAAATCAAGCCTTTGTGACTCTTTTCAATGGTTATTAAAATACATTATTCATATTAGCATCATAAATCATACTTGGAATGTATTCTTGATTTGCTTTTATCCTTGAGGTTTCATAAATGCAAGTATTGATTGCTTTTAAATTATTATCTCAAAATTGCTTATCCTTTTAGCTTCTAAGGCAAAGGTTTTCAAAATGCTTTCCAAGAACTGTTAACAAGCGTTTCATGATAAACTAGAATCCAGGTTTAGGTATGTTTGGAAAACACAAAGTTATACAGGTTTTAATTTTCATGAAAGAAATTTGATGGGTTGGGCCCGGCGCGGTGGCGCAAGTGGTTAAGTCCTCGCCTTGCACACCTGGGATCCCATATGGGCGCCGGTTCTAATCCCGGCAGCTCTGCTTCCCTTCCAGCTCCCTGCCTGTGGCCCGGGAAAGCAGTCGAGGGCGGCCCAAAGCTTTGGGACCCTGCACCTGTGTGGGAGACCCGGAAGAGGCTCCTGACTTCGGATCGGCACAGCATCGGCCGTTGTGCTCACTTGGGGAGTGAATCATCGGACAGAAGATCTTCCTCTCTGTCTCTCCTCTCTGTATATCTGCCTTTCCAATAAAAAAAAAAATCTTAAAAAAAAAAATTGATGGGCTGCAATTCCCAGAATCTTTTAATCAAGAGCCATCTTTAATTTGGGGGAAATAATGCTAATATTTCACATATTTCTCACTGTGTATGACTTTGGATGCATGAGCTGGAAGGTACTTGCATAGGAAACATAAAAGAGATAGATTAAATATAAGCATTTGCCTTACTCTTATACGGAGGGCTAGGGGCATAATAATAGGTGAAATTTGAAGGAAAAATAAGCAGAGACAGAAGAGAGGTTGCAGAAGGGATGGATAGAAGATTGAGCAAAGACGTAGTTAATGCATTCAGTTTCTGATAGGTAGCTAGAATCCAGATAGGTAGAAAAGAAGAAGACTTTGGGAAGCTTCAGAGTGTACGCTGTGCGGAAACACAAATGCAGAGGCTTCTCTTCAATTCCTCACTCTCATTGTTTTCAAGGTATATTTGTATTGAAATTATACAGTTAGTAAAAGGAGCATTTTATAAAATATGATTGCTACATTTTTCTTAACAAAAGAGCCAAATGCCTTAGGAAATTAGATTTTTGTGACATTTGTTACACTGATGCAGTGCAGTGTTCATTCAGATTCCAAACAATGTTTGATTAGCAACACATGCATGACAACAGAGAAAACATTTAATGTATGTGCCCTGAAATGCTGTTTAAAGACAGTGTTGAAGTCAACAAATCTCAACCAGTTCTGAGATCCCTTTATTGCAACAAAAGATAAACTTTTACTAGTTTTATCTTGTCTTAACACTAAACAATTTTATTCTTGTGTCACAAAATTGCAGTATACTGAGGTAACTCTGTGCGAAAACTATCATTTATCTTTGAACATGTCATTAAATGGCCTGTGATTATATGATAATTAGACATTTCTTTGATACTTCAGCTGTTCGATTACCTTGGTTTTTTGAATGATCACTTTTGAGCAAGTTTGCTTAAATTTATGGAGAGTGTTTAGAAATGAGGCGTTTAGTTTGTTCAAGTTCTGTTATGCTCCTCTCCGTATATTAGTAAATAGGTATTTACTAATTTACTATTCAGAATAGGTAATTTTGCTATCCATTACTGGATTAGTGTCCTCAGCCCTTTCAGGTCTATCACACTAAGGATAAGTAGTCAATTGGGTACCTTTCATTGTTGGGTGCTGGTCTTCCCAAGAGTGCCTGCAGCATCAGTTTCTGGGAGAGAAGAAAGGGTTTTTTCCAACCCAGTGGCTTCTGCTGGTTTGTAAACAGCTTGTATTTAAGAGAGCGAGTGCAGCTTATAACACCACAGTCTCAGTTTAGTTCATTGCTTCTGCCACCTGCCTCTGGCTTAATGTTGGAAGCAAGAAGCATGCAATTAAGTGTGAGGGAATGAAAATAAATGACACCGTTCACTGCACGTTACAAACAACCTGGCAGAAGGAATGCTGTTGCTAGCATCCCAGTGACCCTTCAGAAAGTGTGCCTCCACCAGAGAAGATGCTGGCACTTGGCCAGTGACTAGATTTTTGTCTACTAATGACTCATTGTTGCTATAGCACATTTGTGTTTCCTCCTGGCTTAAGATACAAAATCAGGGATGCTGACCATAAGCTAAACCTTTGTTTGCAGTGCTGATAGCCCATATGGACATCAGCTCATGTCCTGGCTGCTCCATTTTCCATTTAGCTCCATCCTTATGGCCTGGGAAAGCAATGGAGGCTTTGGGGCACATGTACTTGTGTCAAAGACCTTGAGGAAACTCCTGGCTTCTGACTTTAGATCACCCCAACTTTGGCTGTTGTCATTGGGGATGGGACAGAAATGGAAAATCTTTGTCTGTCTCCCTTCTCTGTAATTCTGCCTTTCAAATAGAAATAAATCTGCTAGGAGGCAGGAACTAGGAACCAGGTCCTTCTTTTGGGTCTGCCCTCCAAATGTCTGATTAGATGGACACTTTCCAACATGGGAGAAGCTTCATCCTACCCCTAGATTCCTATAATGGACACAGACTTCCTTTCCTTGCATGTAGGACTGTGCAAAAACCATCATTTGTGAACTTACAAAAGTTTATCCACTGTTGAGACATTACACACTTGATGAATGTTATCAGGGAATATGTTCATAGCAGCCAAAAGGTGGCACTGGGGTTTGTGTGCTAATGGAATTTGTTCCTTACTGTTCTGAAGCAGTTGGACCTTTTGAAGCTGGAGTGAGTTTTTGAAGATGTAGTAGCATCAGTTAAATGACATTGCTTGGTGAGTCTGCAATGATGTCCTCCAGGAGGTGTATAGGTGATGAACCTCCCATTTATAGTGTTGTTTCTATCATAGCCAGGGTTGATGCGTGCAGGAATCATGAGGTAGAATGAGAGCGACTTCACTCGCTATGTGAGATGTCACATCCGCTGGCACAAGTTTTGCTTCTCATCACTGCTACTGAACAATGCTTTTCTAGAGGTTTTCATCACAAAAAGAAGGAATTCTTCCACCGTGATGTAGCAGCAATTCTATTTAACTGGAAGTCAACACTTTAACCTGAATTAGAAAGAACGGTGAGGCTCCAAGCTTACTTTCTTTCCTGTGATATAGAATTATTTTCTATCCCTTAACTTCTAATTAAAACAGGTGATTAAACAGAAAAAGATTGAGAGACAGGGAGAGAATATGAGTGAACAAGTTCCTTCTTAGGTAAATTTTAAGGGAAAGATTTCCATCATTTCTCTAATTCATAGTGAAATGAGCATGACAGGAACATCTCAGGTTTTGAGCCAAAAAACATCCAATCCCAGTTCCTATATTTATTGAATGACTTAATTTTCTAGACCTTTGTTTTCTCCCCTCTCAGAGATAATTGTCATCTCCTCCATTAATCTGTGTTGTACGTATATAATCTTGATTAGCAAAGCAAATCATAAGCTTAACATAGTGCCTGGTTGACCATAGGAAGGGCAAGCTTTGATATATGATTTTTTGTCTTGGAATAAACATTCATGATTGGATTAATGTGGTGCTTATAACTGGATTAGTGAATATAGTAACTATTAATTAGACTCTTATTCAATATGAATAATTGGATGATCATTTAATCACTATCAAACATTATTTTAAATTTACCATTTCCTAACTGATTATGGTTGAGAAGTCTGTTGTAACACAGAATTTAGAAGCAGTGTTCCCTTTGTTCTGTGAACTATGGTTTTAGCTGATAACTGTAACACCTGATTCTGTGATGCATTATTATAGAACAAAGGTGTTCAAATATGTGTGTACTGTGGAAAATGTATACTGACTATTTCATTTTACCTGCTGACCTTAGTCAAAGGGCTGTATGATACAGTGAGAGCCTGTGCTCTCCCAAGTTCATTCACTAAAGCCATTGCTTCACTGTAATGGTCTTTGGAGATGAAGCCTTTGAGAGTTATCAAGATTTAGATGTGGTTGTGGTGTGGTGTCTCATGATGTTATTAGTGCCTTTAAGAAGAGAAAGAGAAAAGGCCATGTGAGCCCATATCGAGAAGGATATTTCCAAGTGCTGGAAAATCCTAACAAGAAACTGACTGAGTTGAAATTTTATCCTCGAACATTCAGATATAGCAACAAATAAATGTCTGTTTTCCAAATCACCTTCTCTATGGTGTTTTGCTATAGCCCCTTGGACTATCATAGCATGATAAAATAGATACCTAATTTCCCAATGAAGAGTTCTTGAAGAAACCTTACGACAAAATAATGTAGCTCATGAAAATTTTTTTAATTTAATTTTATTTTCATTGGAAAGGTGGATATATAGAGAGAAGGAGACAGAGAGGAAGATCTTTCATTGGATGGTTCACTCCCCAAGCGGCTGCAATGGCTGGAGCTGAGCCAATCTGAAGCCAGGAGCCAGGAGCTCTTCTGGGTATCCCACACGGGTGCAGGGTCCCAAAGCTTTGGGCCATCCTCGACTGCTTTCCCAGGTCACAAGCAGGGAGCTGGATGGAAAGCGGGGCCGCCGGGATTAGAACCAGCATCCATATGGGATTCCCGCACGTGCAAGTTGAGGACTTTAACCACTATGCTACTGCAAAAGGCCCAACAAATTTTAGAATATTTGCTCTATTATATATTATGAAACACCTTTTAACTGTCGTTTCTGTGCATTATTACATACTTCAAAGTGCCCTGCTAGGTAGAAGCTTCAATTGCTTGCTCCAGGTGCACACCAGAGGCAGAAAGTAGACCCGTTGCCCTTGTCACAACCCCTGAGGACAGATGTCTTATTCTTTCTTTGCTAGACATCTCAAAGACTGGTGATTTGTCAGGACATTCATGGATGCCATCGGCGTAATGGAGGAATTCTACAGAAAACCAATGGCTCTTTAATATTATGGTCTTAATTACAGGAAGCAAGAGACTTGTAAGATCTTTTCCAAACAGCAGATTGCTATACTTGGGTGGTCTGAGGATTATGACAAATGTCAAGAACCGTATAGTGCGTGAAAGCAGCTCATTATAGCTGAACACAAAGAATGTCACGTTCAAGGCTGAGTGGCTGATTTTGCTGCAAACTCTAATTTTCAGATTATACAATTTGAAATTTTTAATTAGCCATGAATCCTCCCAGGGATAATGTTCACACACCTCTTTATTACGTTGGAAGGATTTTGTTCAGCGACATAAGGCCTCAAAATAAGAGTTTCAGTGTGGGATATTGAGTGTTTCCTTCTCAAATGTTAACTTTGAAACTTTGTGTTTCAGAAGAATTAATGGCCCAATAAGATGGTCATTTGGCATTTCTAAAGCTCATTAAAGTTAATTAATTCTGAAGAGTAAAAGCAAAAGTGCTTTTCCAATTTGTTTGAAATTTTACTGTATTAAAACAAGGTCTAGTAAAACATTTATATCTGTAAGTGATGCACCTTTTATAAATAGTTGCTGAATTCGCACACAATATCTTTGTGGCTGGAATTGTGATGTGGAGAGCATGAAGGATAAAGCAAAAAGATGTATTTAATATACTGAGCTCATCTACTGAGAGTTAATACATGATCTATTTATTAGTATGAAAATCAATGAGTTAATAAAGCCACAATCTACTATGGAGGCCTTCCACAAAAAGGTGCATTCTTAGAAATGATGGTACTATGGGGAATTTAACACAAAGGATCAAACAACCTCAGTTCTTGTCTCATACAAAAGAAGAATTTTCATGCAAAAACTTTCAGTGAGCAAAGCAAGATTTATTAAACATAAAAATCTGCTACAGCTTCAGAGGGGCTCTGAGAGAGGAAGGACCCTAAAATATGGTGGAAGTGGAGTTTTTTTAAGCCTTTTATTTATTTATTTATTTGTTTATTTTAGGAAAGAACATGGAATCAATGGGTAGAGACAAAACTCAAAGGCAAGAATTAGTTTTTACCTAGTTCACTTGAAACAGAGCTATCCAAAAGGTGACTGATAACTTCTTTTTCTTATTCTCATGATAAGCTCAAAACTTGTCTGCTTAAAATTGGAAGCCCAAAGAAATACACATTAGTACTTTGATCTGGCCAAGGCAGCTTTAGGAGACAAGTATGTTGCATTCTCTTAAAGAGAATTCCTTGCTCTTTTTGTGATAAAGTTGGAAATTCAAGGAAGTGGGGTTGATTTCCAAAAATTGCATACCAGCTGCTTTCTTTCATGGTGAAGCTAGAAACTCAGAGTGGCCCTCATTTTAGTCTTGCTATGTGCAGCGTTGGGGAAGTAAAGGGGTCTTACACATTCTTAAAGAAATTCCTTTTTTTCTTTTTTTAATTCCACTAGGGTCTTGGTGCTTGGTAGTCTAATTCCTTACAATGGCAGGAGTGATTTTGGTATAAGTGTTTTTGGGGACACATTTATAACTCTAGTGTAATTACAATGCTGCCAATAGATTTTTTAACATTTTTACGTAGGACATTTTACGTAAGAACATTTTACGTAACATTTTACGTAACATTTTTAAGGCCTGCGCTTCTTTCCTCTATTAATTAACACTCTGTTGTGGATGTTTGTTTTCTCTGTCTTGATTTTAAATTTCCATAAATCTGTGTTTTAGAGTCTTCATGGGGTAGTGCATTTTTGTATTAATTTATGTAATTTAAGTATTTCTATAACTTTCAGTTCAGTTCTAAAACTCAGAAATCTACAAGTTTGGCTACGCCTTTATTTTTTCTTCTCCCCATGCACTGTTCTAAATCCGTCCAATCTAAGGGAGAATATACATGTATAAACCGTATGATGCATTTGTTAGAATTACATTTTACAGATAAGAAGATGAAGTATAGAAAAGTTAGGTGTCCTGGCTGAAGTCCTCCCCTTAAACATGCTAGGAACCCATATGGGCACCGGATCTAATCCCGGCAACCTAGCTTCCCTTTCAGCTCCCTGCTTGTGGCATAAAATAGCAGTCAAGAGCAGCCCAAGGCCTTGGCACCCTGAACCCGTGTGGGAGACCTGGATGAGGCACCTGGCTTCGGATTGTCTCAGCTCCAGCCGTTGTGCTCACTTGGGGAGTGAATCAATGGACAGAAGATCTCCCTCTTTGTCTCTCTTCCTCCCTGTGTATCTGCCTTTGCAATAAGAATAAATAAATCTTTATTGCAAAAAAAGAAGATTTAAGTCCCATGCCCACGATTGCACCCACAGTTGCAAGTGGCTGTCTTTAGAACTTCTTCCAATGATAGCTTCTTCTGCCTTTTTTTATTGGTTTGGTGGCCTTTCAGTCTAGACATAATGTATGAACTCAGAAATCAGCATGTTTCTAAAACAGTTTTTATTAAAGGGGAGGAGGTGCTAGAATTATAACAATAATTTTACAAAGATTGTTTTTTACTTGTTTTCTTAGAATTTTTATTAAGTAGAAATCAGAATTGTTTTTTTCAAAAGATTTATTATTATTATTATTATTTTTATTGGAAAGGCAGATATACAGAGAGGAGAGACAGAGAGGAAGATCTTCCGTCCAATGATTCACTCCCAAAGTGAGCGCAAAGGCTGATGCTATTCCAATCCGAAGCCAGGAGCCTCTTCCGGGTCTCCCACGTGGGTGCAGGGTCCCAAAGCTTTGGGCCATCCTCGACTTCCTTCCCGGGCCACAGGCAGGGAGCTGGAAGGGAAGCGGGGCTGCTGGGATAGAACCGGTGCCCATATGGGATCCCGGGTGTGCAAGGCGAGTACCTTAACCACTGCCACACCGCGCTGGGCCCCAGAATTGGTTTTACTACCACAAATGTAATTAAAACAAACGAAATGCATTGTTTAAAGCCAATGAAGGTTCAACATCAGAGTAAGCAAACTGAAAACAGTCATTTAACCAAAATTCCAAGAAGGCAATGAAAGCTGGTGAGATAATCCAACTACAAGCGAATTTAAGATAGTGCTTAACACAACTTCCTAGGACTGATGGAAACAAGAACCAACCTTCAAAGCTCTGTACTTTCGGAAATTATTTCTTCCCAAGGATTTTATTAAAGACTTCTTCCACCATTAGAATATTTTTTGGTGTTGAAAATTTTCAGTTCTTGTCCCTACTCTGAAGGTTCTCCAAAGCAGATTCACTGTGCAACACAAAGCTTCATGAGTGCTTAATAGAGCATCCTTGACCCGAGAGCCTAGCTTCACGCCAAGGGAAACTTTGCTTTCCCCCCACTGAATTCATTGACATAGAGGACTTTTCTTGCCTTGAATTCTTAATTCAGAACTCAGAGTTAGGATCCAATAGCATCGTGCTGTATTCTAAGATCAAAGCGATGTATTCCCCTGTATGTGAGCTCTCAGGCTGGTTGAGTCCTATTCTGTGCTCTCAACAAAGAGTGAATTTGATAACACCCTTGACTGCTCAAGGAAATAAGTACAGTTCAAGATATTATACTTACCATAAATAAAAAATAGGCTTACTGAAGTTTTCTCCACAGATACATTCTGAATAAAATGGTATGTTATGATCAAAACATGCATTATCTAGTGTCTAAAATCTCAGTGAAAATGATATGTGTTTTTCAAGTATGAAGTGAGCTTCATAGTTCACTTAAAGAATTCAGTCTATTACTCATTCAACATATATGAAGTGCCTAAGTGTTCTGCAGAGTGATGAATCAGATAGAATTTCTCTTCTTTAGGAACTTACGATCTGGGGAGAGCTAGCCAAATATATATATAAATTGCACTAAAGAGTTAAACTCACTAAAACACGAATTTACATTGATGTGGAGTCAAGAGATAAAATACATTCAAAGTAGAGCATTATGCCTTTAATAGGGAAAAGAAATGCAAAAATTACCCAATGCAACACTGTCAATAATCTATTATATACACTGTAGTTATTATGTAAAATTATATTGTCTGTGTTATAAAAGTGTGATGCATTAAGACATTAATTTATGAATAATCCTGGCCTTTCCCATTCTTGAAGACTAAACAGTTTCTTGCCAAAAGGAGTTGGCAAGAAAGAAGTTTTCCTGATGAATGAGATTTGGGGTTCTTGGGATGAAATATTGTGAGGAAAAGTGTAAAGGAAGGAAAGCAAGAAAATGCAGGAGGACCAAAGGACTTATTTTAGGAGAAAGAATTTTAAGGAAAACAGTTACGGTTTATAAGAATAATACATTGAAGAGTAGGGAGAAAAGCTATTTTTAAAGTGTTCCTATGAGTTTCTTCCAGGTGTCTGAGGGAAGAAAGATATTGATTTATCTTCAAAGTTGGGGAGCGTATATTGTACAACTTTAGATCTGAGGGCCCTGGTGCTATGTCATAAAGCCTAAATCCTCAGCTTGCAAGCACTGGAATCCCATGTGCATGCAATTCATGTCTGAGTTGTTCCAGTTCCCACCCAGCTCCAAGCTTGTGGCCTGGAAAGCAGTAGAGGATGGCCCACAGCCTTGGGACCCTGTATCCATGTTGGAGACCTGAAAGAAACTCCTGGCTCCTGGCTTTGAATTGGCTCAGCTCTGCCCATTGTAGTAAGCTCCTGGCTCCTGACTTGGAATTGGTTCAGCTCTGGCCACTGGGGAGTAAACCAGTAGATGGAAGATCTTTCTGTCTCTCCTTCTCTCTGTAAATCTGATCTGCCTTTCCAATTAAAAAAAATACATTTTTAAAACTAAAGTAAAGCAAAGCAAAGCAAAGCAAAATAAAACAAAACAAAATAAAACAACTTTAGAAATGGATTGTGTGGGTGGTAGCCCCTTACACCATGCATTACAGGAATAAGGGTGTTCCTGGAAGCTCCACACCCTCACCAAAACTGGCTGTATCTATATTGTGCATATATAGATTATTGTAGGTGTAAAGTCATGTTTCAAATAAATCCTAAGTGTCAGTGTTTTCCAGAGGCAAGTGATGCTCATGTTTATTTTGCTATTTGCTTATGTTTCAAGTGTCTGCTAAAACATTTTTTCCCATCTTACTGATTTCCACAATTAAAAGTGTATTTTAGATACTAATCCATTTTTGACATGTGTATTGTAAATATTTTCTCTTATTTTACAAACAGGCACTTCAGTCTTTAAATAGTACTTTCAAAATATTCTTGGATATTCAACATTCCTAAAACTGGCAATATTATCATGCAAACTCATTTGCAGTCCAAAGGAATCACAATTTTGTTAATAAATGGAGTAGTATCCTTGAGGGTTTGGTTTTAGGACAGTCTGAAAATACAAAAGTCCCTGGATGCTCAAGTCTTTTTAAAAAATGGTATAATTTTGGCATATAGCCTGTGCAAGACTCTCTTTATACTTTTTATTATCTCTAAATTATACATCATAACACAATATAAATCATATGAACGTAGTTGCTATTACATTATTTAGGAAATAATGACAGGTAAAAAGGTTATACATGTTTACTACAGATAAGATTTTTTGCTACATATTTGATGTCAGTGGTTGGCTGTTACCTGCAGACATGGAATCCACTGTTGGAAGTGCCAACTGTCTGTTTGTGGGAACACTGGTATTTTTTGTAAATGCATATAGTCTAAAAATATTTTATTTATTTACTTGAAGGCAGAGGTAATGCACAGAGAGAAGGAAAGGTGGACAGACCTTCCATTTTCTGATTCATTTCCTAACAGGCTGCAATGGCTGGGACTTGGTCATGCCAAAGCTGGTTGCCAGGTGCTGGGATCAAAGCACATTGGCCATTTTCCACTACTTTCCCAGGAGTGTTCTCAGGAAACTGGATTGGAAGTGAAGAAGCCAGGAATCAGGTGGCACCAATATAGGATGCCAGTGCTGTTGACAATGGAATAATTCTTTGTGCCATGTCAACGCCTTGATATATGTATATATGGAAGCCAATTCAACAACTGAATTCATCATTTTATATTTTGATCTCTTAGTTTATCTTTGCCTTTCTCTTGTCTCTAGAATGCTTTGTGGTCTCACCTAACTTACATGCAAAATGACAGATTTTAAGACAACTGTTAAAGACTCACAGGAAATTCATAATAATCAGAGAAGAAAATGTTCTCTCCAAAGCCAGTTGAGTTTGAGTGTGGAATGATCCGTCTCCATTATGAAGAAACACATAATTTGTAATTTCTACTCTATTACAGGAAACTGACCACAATAAAACTCTGAACAGATATAAGGAATACAGGAGAAGGAAACTGGTGGGAAAGCCCCTGCCCTCAAAAGGTCTTGCTTGGTAATACTTCAAATTTATCTGAGCAGAACATGTAGAAAATGATTGATTAGAAGAAGGCTAAAAATAGGCCTGATAATTAATTTCTGAAGCTTCTTTCACTTTGTTTTAATTCTATAATAAAAGAATTCCCCCATATTTCTTCAAATGTTCTACTTATTTGATAGACAGGGAAAGAAGGAGAGGGGGGAAATACTTTTAAAATTGCTGATTCATTTCCCAAGAGACCACAAGAACCAGGGTTAGGCCAGGCCAAAGCCATGAGCCAGTTCTGCTGCTTGGGTGGCACCTCTTGCTGACTCTTAGGGTGTTTGTGAGCAGGAAGCTGGGTCAGCTGCAGAGGAGGACCCAAAACCCAGGGACTCCCACATAGATTGCTCATATCCCAAGTGGCAGCTGAGCTGACACAACGCCAGTCCCAGCAAACTTTCTGTTGATCTCTCTTTTAACTTTCCTTTCCCATGAGACAAAGAAGCTTATCAGAACTTAGAGGTCTCCTCTACAGGGGAGTTAATAACGGGTGTCTGGTAGTTTTCAGATGTGTTTGACCTCTCATAGCTCTAATGAGTTTTAAAAATATGCAGATGTTTCTTTTTTAACTGGCTTATTTCACCCAGCACAGCACCAAGGTTGGTTCATATAGAGCATGTGTCAAGTTTTTTTCTTTTCACCAATGAATAATATTCCACTTTAAATGTGCAAAATTGTTAATCCATTCATTCATTGGTGTTAGGTTGCTTCCATCCCAGTGTTTAAAAGAGGCTATGAATACAGGCTTATAAATATCTTTGATTATAAATATTTTACTTAAAAAACAAATGACAATCCCTTTGGATACGTATCTAGAATTATAATTAATGTGTCACAGAAATTCTATGTTCATTTTTTGAAGAACTGCTATATTATTTTCCATATTAACAGCACTGTCAGTTTTCCCACTAGCAATGTACAATGATGCATTTTCTCCAATCTGTGCCTTATGTTATCTACAACACCAGTCGCTATAAATGTGTATGGTATTTCATTATGGTTTTAAAATAAATTTTGCTAAAAATTTATAATTGATGTTGAGCATCTTTTACATTTAGATTGTCTACTTCAACATTCTTACGGGGAAATATCTATTGGATTCCTTTGCACATGAAAAAGCATTGAGATATAAAATGAACTCTATCAGCTGGGAATTGCCAGGGATCACTCAACTCAGATACCCAAAGTGGTGGCAGGAACCAATTACCTAAGCCATCATCTTACCTCTCAGGGTTTGCATTAGCAGAAAGCTGGGGTCAGGTGCTAGTATACTGCAATGAGAGACATGGATTTTTTTTTAAGGTTTATTCATTTTCATTGGAAAGGCAGTTAAGTAGAGAGGAGGAGAGACACAGAGGAAAATTTTCCATCTGATGTTTCATTCTCCAATCAGCTGCAACAGCTGAAGCTGAGCCAATCCGAAGTCAGGAGCCTGGAGCATCTTCCAGGTTTCCCACGTGGTACAAGGTCCCCACACGTTGTTCCATCCTTGACTGCCTCCCAGGCCACAGGCAGGGGAGCTGGATGGGAAATGGGGCTGCCAGAATACAAACCAGCAGTCTTCTGGGATGCCAATGCATTTAAGGTGAGTAATTTAGCTGCTAGGCTATTGCACTGGGCCCAGGTATCTTTTTTTTTCTTAAATTTATTTATTTGAAGACAGAATTACAAAGAAAAGAGGAGAGAGATGCACACAGAGATATATTCCATCCATTGGCTTACAACCCAGATGGCTGCAATAACTTGAGCTGGTCTGATCCAAAGCCAACAGTCAGGAATTCTTCTGGGTCTCCCATATTGGTGCAGGGTTCCAAGGATTTGGGCCATCCTCTTACCCTTTCCAAGGCTATTAGTTGAAAGCTGGATTGGAAATGGAGCAGACAGGGTTAGAACAGTTACCCATATTGGATTTCGGAACTCATGTGCCATCACGGGTGAGTTTTGTCACAGTGGCTATTACCAGATGTTGATCACTGTGAAGGAGATAAGGTGAAGCAGTAGTTCCACAAACAGTTGTGATCATTCCCTGTTGGCAAGCAAGATCTACCATGCCCAACTTGGATGTCAGACTGGACTCACTTCACACTTCAGCACTTCCTGGAGCACCTTGGTCTCATCCTGAGCACATCCCTGAAATTTCACTGAAAATTAATCACTCTACCAAGCCACAGTGTAAAGATAAAAATTGTAAGAGAAGAAACTCAAGTGTTTTCATAGATTTCCCAAAATAAATGCAGAAATACAAGGAAGAACAAAAGAGACTTTCTAACTTTCTAACAAAACACAGCTCTTCCGTGTTAGAAATGTGAAGAAACAGGGATTGATAAAACACCTGAACATGAATGGAAAAAAATTAATGACAGGATTCCATAAAAACACACAGAAACAAGTCATTGAGGTAAAAAAAATCCAAACATGGTAGGATGATGTATTCTGTGAAGTGAGATTCTGAAAAGAAATCAAACAGAAACGTTAGAAATAAGCAATTCAATCTGCCAAATAGAAAACACTGAGACAACTTAAGGGTGTATCTTAAAAGTCCCTGCAAGCATCAGAGTAAGAATGGGTCAGAAGGACTATTTATCAAAATAATAGCAGAAAACTTCTGTACATCCAAGCACAGAAAGCACACAGGATTGCTAATAGGCATGATCAGATATGACATTCACCAAGACACATTGTAGTCAAGCTTCCAATACAAAAACAAAAATAAAAGATTTTGAAATGTGCATTAGAGAAATGCCAGATTACCTTCAGAGAATTCTCAAACTAACTGGAGATTTCTCATCAGAAAACCTACAGTCTATGAGAGAATGGAAAGACGTCATCCAGGTTCTAAAGGAAGCAGCTAACAATAAATATTGTCTATAACAAAATATGCAGGCAAAATATAAGCCTTCCCAAACGAAGGGAAATTGAATTTGCCACTGATGAATCATGCAGAAGAAAGTGATACACACAGAACTAGAGAAGGATGATCATCACAATGAAAGATTGTGAAGACAGAAAAATCTTCTAGTAAAAGAACAAAGGAAATCTAAAGCAAATAATGAGGATATGTATGAGAAAATGTCGAGATCAAGTATTACCTTTCAATAAAAACCCTGAATGCAAACATTTTAGACTCGTCAATCAAAAGATATAGACTCGCTGAATGAATCCAAAACCATGACCCGTTTGTTCGCAAGAATGCCATCAACAAGTACACACACACGCTGAAAGGGAAATGGTTGAAACAGGTATTTCATGCCAATAGAAATGAAAACCTAGAAGAGCTAATATATATATTTTTTAAAAAACCCAGATTTAACCCAGAACCTGTTAAAAAAAAAGATGAAGAGGGCATCATATAATAATGAAAAGATCATTTTTACAAAAAGATGTAACTGCAGTAAATATATATGCACCTGGCTACTTAAAACAATTGTTAATGCATTTAAAGGGAGACATAAGCTCTAATGTAGTAATAGAGATGGTTTTTAATACCCTGCTTTAATCATTGGACACATTGACTAAACAGGAAATCAACAACAAAGAAACAATACGGCTAATGTATAGTATGGACTAAATGGATCTAACTAATATCTACAGAACATTTCATCACACATGTGTAAAAATGCATTCTTTTACTGAGTTCATGGAATATACTCCAGGATAGATCGCATGCTAGATGATAAAGCAAACTTCTGCAAAATCCCCAAAACTGAAATCCTCCATGTATCTTTTCTAATCACTGTAGAATGAAACTGAAAATTAACAACTCAAGAAATTCTAGATAATACATAAATACATACAGCTTGAGCAACATGTCACTGACTGAATAGTGGGCCATAAAGAAAGTTCCTGGAAAAAAAATGAAGAAGACATCAAGACATATCAAATGCCCTGGCATAAGCAAAAGCAGTGTTATAAGGCAGCTCATAGCAGTTAGTACTTAACATCAGAAATCAGAAAGGCATCAAATAAATGATCTCAATGCTTCTCAAGGATGTAATACACTAAAAGAGAATCATGGTGACAGAAAACAATTGAAATTGAATCAGTAACAACCACGATATGACAAAGAATACTTCAGGACTGGTTGGCTTCACTGCTGAATTTCACCAACCTTTTCAGTTTCCAGTTTCCAGTTTCCAGTCTTCTCAAACTATTCAAAAACAGTTGAAATGGATGGAATCTTTCCAAATTCTTTTGATGAGGCCAGCATCATGTTAATTCGGAAACACACACACACACACACACACAAATTAGAAAGAGAACTATAAATCAAAATCCCCGATGAATATAGAGGAAAAAAAAATCCTCAACAAAATACTAGCTAAATTAAATCCAATAACACATCAGAAAGATCATGCCTCAACACAATCAAGGAAGTAAATGAAAAATCCATCACAAGTGTCATTAAATACAGAAAAGTTGGAGGTACATTTGCTTAAAAAAATGGAACCAATCAAGGATGCCCACTTTCACCACTCTAATTATAGTTTTGGAAATTGTAGCCAAAATCATTTGACAAGAAAATCAAATCAAGTGGATACAAATTGGATATTGGAAAGTCAAGCTTTACCTCTTTTCAGATGACAGGGGACAAATAGACTCTCCTAAGAGACTGGGACTCAAAGAGAGTTTGGTATAGTTACAAGATATAAATTCAATATGTATAAGTTAATGGATCTTTGTAAACATAAACAATTCCATGGAGGAGAATAACTGGTAATATTAGAGACATTCACAATAGCTGTAAAAAATTTAAAACATTATTTGGGCCTGGCGCGTTGGCATGGTGATTAAAGTCCTCGTCTTGAACACGCTGGAATCCCATATGGTCTCCCCGCTTCCCATCCAGCTTCCTGCTTGTGGCCTGCGAAAGCAGTTGAGAATTGCCCAAGGCCTTGGGACCCTGCACCCGCGTGGGAGACCTGGAAGAACTCCTGGCTTCCTGGCTTCAGATGGGCACAGTACAGACAGTTGCGGTCACTTAGGGAGTGAACCATGCGACTGAAGATCTTTCTTTCTGTCTCTCCTCCCTCTGTATATCTGACTTTGCAATAAAAATCAATAAATCTCTAAAAAAAAATTTAAAACATTATTTTACCAAGGATGTGAGGGATTACTATGATGAACATGACAAAACATTTAAAAAATAAGTAAGAAACAAAACATGGAAAAATCTTCCATATTCATGGACTGGTAGCATCAATATAATCAAAGTGCCCAAAGTACTGAAAGGAATGTACTGAACCAATGTAATTCTAATCAAAATGTTGATGTGCTCCTCAGATCTAGAAAGAAAAAAACCATAAAATTTATATGCTAAGACATGAAACCTCAAGCAGCTACAGCAATCTTAAGCAATAAAAAAAAAAAAAAAAATTGATAGGCACTGTGAGATCTGGCAATGGGAGAGATTTTGATGGAGGAACTGGGAAACTCCTCTGTCTGAACACAGCCCCTGCAGGTGAGTACAATGAAGATCAATGGAACAGAACAAAAATGCAATAAATGAACCCCCAATGTTTATAGCCAACGTTTTGCCAGATTTTTGGCCAAAAAAAAAAAAAACCAAAAAACAAAAAAACACTAAAATCTGCTGAAGGAGAAAGGGCAGTTTCTTCAATAAATAGTCCTGGAAAATTGGATCTATGTGTATATGAGCAGGAAACAAGATCGTCTGTATCCTCTATTAAAAAATCAACTCAAAATGGGTCAAGGATTGAGATCTATGACCTCATACCATCAAATTACTAGAGGAAAATATAGGTGACACTCGGCAAGACATTGACATAGGCAAAGACTTCTGGGAAAGGCTGATCCCTGAGGCACAGGCAATCAAAACAAAATAAACAATGAGTAGGGTTACATCAAGATAAGAGGCTTCTGGACCACAAAGGAAGCTGTCCACAGATTGAAGAGAAAGCCAATAGAATAGAAGAAAATATCTCTAAACTATGCAACTGATAGGGGAATAATATCTAGGATCTACTAAGAGCTCCAAGGCCTAACAACATCAAATACTTCAGTGAAAAAATAGGCAAAGGAAATGAACAGATATTTCTGAAATGAAGATGTTCAAATGGTTAACAGATGTATACAAAAAAAGTCAGGTACAGTGGCCATCAGGAAAATACAAATGCAAATGAAGGAGTATGAGTTCTCACCTGATCCCAGTTAAAATGGTTATTACGCAATAATCAGAAAACAGTAAATCCTGGTGTGGATGTGGGACAAAGGAGACGCAGTTTCACTGTTGGTATACGTGTAAACTAATGGAATCACATGAAAGCTTTAGATTTCTGAAAAAGGATGTACCATAAAACCCAGCCATCCCGCTCCTGGGGATTTACTCAAATGAAATGTAATCAACATATGAAAGAATTATATGTAGTCCCCCATTATATGTTCCCATTACAGCAGCTTAATTAATAAGAGCTAAGATGTGAAATTAACTCAGAAGTTCAATAACAAATGACTGGACAAAGAAAACATGTTGTTTATATGCACTATGGAATACTATTTAGTCATAGAAAATGAAATCTTGTATTTTGCAAATAATGGATGGATCATTATACTTAGGGAAATAAGTCAGTCCCCAAAAGGCAAGTATCTTATATTTTCCCCAATCTGTGATATTTAATACAGAGTATAAGCAAGGTGATCTAACAGTATGAGAGTGATATTCTGGAATTTTATTATTGTGTACAGCTCTTGTTTATATACCCAAGATATAGTAGGCTTTATTATTTGTTTATTTTGATTCTTTTGCTTCCCGTTATTATTAATATGTTATAATTGCTGGGTGTTGTTATCTTTATATAAGTGAGTGCTAAACCTGTGATTACAAAGTGAGATGAAAGTATGATATTATAAAAACTGAAAAGGGCCCAGTACAGTAGCCTCGTGGCTAATTTCTCGCCTTGCATATGCTGGGATCTTGTATGGGTGCTGGTTTTTGTCCTGGGTGCACCATTTCCAATCCAACTCCCTGCTTATGGGAAAGCAGTGGAAGATAACCCAAAACTTAGGGACCTTGCACTTGTGTGGGAAACCCAGGCGAAGCTCCTGGCTCTTGGCTTCGAATTGGCTCAGTTCTGGCCGGTGTGGCCACTGGAGGTGTGAACAAGTAGATGGAGAATCTTTCTCTCTGCATCTTCTTCTTTCTGTATATTTGCCTTTCTAATAAGAATAAATCCTTAAATAAAACTAAAAATTTTGGGGAAAAAAGAATAAAGAAAGGAAGAGAGTGGGGGATCTGGGTAGGGGTGGGGATGGCTACGGAAGGACCAGAAACTACTCAAGTCTGACTTGCTATTTATGTGAAAATTGCTACTAAAAATTATTTTATGTAATTAAAGAAACTAAAAAGAAAGGCATTTGTATTGGTCATATGTTTTGACTAAGATTCTGAGGATATCTATATGCATACGTTTTGGTGAGTATAGTTTGATTCTTCAGGGGTAAAGGGCCAAGAGTGAAATTGCTGGTTACATAGTTAGATTTCTAAGAAGCTGATTTTTTTTTCCAGAATAATTATGCTATTGTATGTTCTCACCATCAAATTGTAAATGATTTAAAGTGATCACATCCTCACTGTTATTTCATGTTTTTATTGTCTTCTAGTTTTCATTCTAATAAGCGTGTCGTGATATGTCAATGTAGTTTGAATGTAAATATTTCCGAAACTAAGGAAGTTGAGATCTTTTCATGTGCTTTCCAGCTCTATTTTCTTTTCAATGACATGGTTATTTGTTCTTGTTTTCGTATCACTTTAATTTGTGTTTAGTTTTGCTTTTAACTTTTGAACATTACTTACTTAGTTTAGATTCTAGTCCTTTGTTAAAGATGAGGTTTGTGAATGTTTTGTCTTATTTTGTATTTAGTCTTTCAAATTATAAAATTTGCAGGCTTTTTTTTTCCCATGACACATCCTGAAATTAGCACTGTGTTTTGCACTAAGTGGGGGGTTTACTGCTTCTTTGATGAAATAATGAATGTCAGTGAGAAAGAAACTAACACATTGACCACCGGTTTCTGTTTGTGGTATCTGCAGAGGATATCTTGATCATTGTTCGATTTGAAAATAGTAACATCGTGCAAGTTATTCATATTTCTTGCATGTTAAGGGACCATTGGAAAGAACACTTACTGTGATTTGAGGGTCTGAAACTGTTGAACATAGAGATATTGGATAAAAGGAGAGAATGTGAGGGGACACAAATGAGTAGAAAGAGAATAGGAGGAAATGTTCTTTTTCAACAATGCTCTGATGAGAAACAAAGTGATGTTTGTGGTCTCCTAAGGGACCCAAGACATTATTCGCCTTTTGCACTCCATTGCCATTTGCACTGGTGGTGTCAAAGCGATTCTGGTTAATATTGCTGTAGCTCAATCAAGAATCAAAGCATTAGCATTACGCAGGAATACAAGTCATTCCATTTTGCACCTCCAAACACTTGCAAAGAAAAAACAGCTTCCTTAAGAATGGCCGTGATTAAGTAGAAAAAACAATTACTTTTACCATATATCCATCTGTGAGTACAAATTCTTTTGTTATGTTCTGTGTGGTTGAATTAAAAGTGTTTAGAGTATGTTTTCACTGCATATTTGCATGCTGATCTCTCCTCCAAGAAAAGTTTTTTTTTTATAACTATTTAGTTGCAAATGGAACTAAATTTCACACCAATTTTTACTCAAAATGATAATTTACAGATTTGCAAACTTAGTTATTTGGCAGGTTTTTCTTGAAAATTATCAATGTGATCATAGAGTTCTTTGTGTTTTAATTAAAAATTTTTGGTATTCAATTTAGTTCGCCATTCCAAATTTGGATTTCCCTGTGTTCTTCTGGATCTTTCATGTTTACATTGCGAAACTATGAAATTCATAACTTTTAAAGCATCTATTTGCTTTAGAGTCAACCAACAATAGTATAAGAATTAAATATTGTGATTTTATTTTCATAATTATATCAAATATCTTGATCAGGTGAATCTAAGCAGTTATATCCATATGGGATGGAGGGATATATAGAAACCATCTATTAACTCCTTGGCCACCTTGTAAATACACATAGCTTAGCAGTTAAGAAACATTACTTGAATTGCCCTGCTTACTTACCATTTTTGAGCACTAGATATTTCTCTTAGAAAGCAGGGATTATGTTTTAATAACTATGAAGTCTCTTAAAATTCGCAGTGGATTTGATGCATATTGGGAATTTGATATATCCTGCCTAAAAGCATGGAATGAACAAGTGAAAGAAAAGCATGGGAAGAAACTTTGAATTTATGTTTGTGCATCTTCTGCTGGGATCATTCTCAGTGTTGTGTTTTAAAGAGGAGTGTCACTTTTTTTGATTTTTTACATTTCTGGCGACTGGTGACACATACATATCCTCTCAGCATAGCATGTTTTTGGCGGGTAAAGTGTTAACTGATTATATCGCATTCATAAGGCTCTGACTAAATTTTAGGAAGGCACTGAAAGAGGCTTGTGGAAAGTGCAAATAAAAAAGCTTATTTTGATATAAAACCTTTTGAAATTCATAAACAGATTTTTTTGTAACATGATTTTTCATGAAAATTTATAAACTCCTCCTCATATATGTAAATTAAGAGGTTTTCCACTTAGTATGCTAAATCTTCATTGTATTTCCATGAGCTTTTAGAAGTCCCCTTGCCTATGAAGTATTTATTTGAAGGTCCCTTACATATTAATTATTTTTTGTCACAACCACTGTATGATGACTTTAATAAAGAGAACATCTAACTCTGCTTTTGCAGTCGCTGTGAAATTTTTACGTGAGACCTACCTACAGTTACATGATTTGATAAAGACAAAATTGCATTAGTACTAATGTCTTCAGGAACTCAGTTCTGAGGTAAAGATTTTGTGCCTTGGAGTTATCATTCTTTGAGACTATTTAACAAATAAGAACGAGCATCAGCCTGAAGAGTTAGACGCAGATGCCAGCCTACTCAGCATCAAGAATTCGGTGTGATGAACAGTGTTTGCCTAGCACAGCAAGAGGAGAGCATGGGTTTGATCTTTTCTGTTCGCTCTGGATCCCTGCGGCTTGATCCCTAGTATGACTTTCTTTTTATTTTTATAAATGATGCTATCATTGGAATTTTAATTGTTAATGAACTTGCAGGTTCTAATGTTTGAGAGTTTTTATTTCATACAATAGCATTTTATAATAGTTCTTTTTCTTTTTCTTTCAATTAGGGGTTGATTTTGGAAAGAGACAGCCATATAGAGTTCAGTGTTACCTGGAAAGAAAGTAGAGACACATTTACAAAATATCTGAAGAATTCATGTTAAGCTTATAGGACCCAGGTTAAATGGCAATGATTTCCAGAGATGAGTGGGGAAGGAGTCAATGAGTGGGTGGAGTACAGAAGATTTTTAGGGCATTGAAATTATCAGGTAGGATATTTTAGTGCGAGAATATAAACTATAATATACTTGCAAAAATCTATACACTGTACCACACCCAGAGTGAACCCTAATGTAAACTGTGGACTTTGAATGATACTCATATATCAACATGGACTTACCAGTTGCAATAAATGCAACACTGTGCTTCGGGATAGCAGGAGAAATCGCACTTCTTGGGACAGGGGGTATATGTATTGTCCACTCAGTTTTCCTGCACAATAAAAATCTTCTAAAAAGTTTACTTTTTACAAATACTGCTTATTAGAGAAGTCTTCTATTAGACATTATGAAACAAAACCACTTCCCCCGGAAAATTAATAAACAAGGTATTTTTTTGCGTTACATCCTTGGTATTAAGACTTAGTCATTTCACCTACAATGGAAAGATCTGTCACTTCTTTTTACCAGAAATAATAAGTTTCATTTTATAATAAATGCACAGTAAAATTTGTGAAAGTATAGGACTTAATGGCTGCATAAATCTAGCTATTAATTAGGTAATTAACTTATCCCATAACAGTAACTTAGTATTTAATTTGCTCGAGGTATCACGCTAAGTATTCAAGCAAACAGATTTTTAAATAGTAACCTGCTTCATTTGGAAGGAATGGTGCCATTTTCAAAATCACATTTTTTTTTTCTTTCAATAATTCCTCACAATCCTAGGCAAATAGTATGGGAAGTCCTAAAGGTACAGTTTTTAGGTTTTTTTTTTTTAACATAGTGAGTTTAACATTTAGATTAAATAAAAATATTCATATTTGTGTGAAGTACTAAAATTGCAATTTTATTAAGTATTTATTTTAACAAGAGAAACACACACACAAACACACAGAAGAAAGAGGAAGATAATGAGCTTTATCTGTTGGTTTGCTGACCAAATGACTACTATGGCTGGGGCTGGTTTAGGCAGAAGCTGTATGCCAAGAGTTTCTTCTGTGTCTTGTATGTTGGAGACAGGAGCTCAAGTCCTTGGGCCATCCTTCCCTGCGTTCCCAAGGGCATTATCAGGGGCTGGATCAGGAACGTATAACTGAAACAACAGCTCAATGTGGGATGCTGGAATTGATGCCAGCTTAGCTTGTACCACAATACTAGCCTCCAGAAACTGGAAATTAGAGTTTTAAAATAATCCACCTTTTGTTCAACTATCTTAGCAAACTTAAAAGGAATTTTTTTAGGGTTTTTTTCTTAGTTGTTCAAATTTGAAGTAACCAATATTAAGAAAACTTATTTATTTACTGGAGTAGAAAAATTATTCAAGTTAGACAGGTAAAGTTAAAACGTATTTCTAGTAAATTCAGGAATAAGCGCAGTGATGAATAAAATCTTCTGAAATGTTAGACAGTGCACAGCAATGGACCTCGGAAAACTGAAGGTTGTTGTATTTATTTTTGTGAAGCAAGCATGAGGGATATTAAGAGTATTATAATGAGCAGGTTAAAGTGTTTTAGCAGACAAATGGACTCCTGATGCCCCACTTTAATGCCCCTGGAGAGACGAGGTTCTTTCCCCCTACAAAACTCTACCTCAGAGAAGAAGAAAATCGGAAAAAGAAACAGTGACCCTGTCTCATTAGTTTTGCCTTGAAGAGAGTCAGGAGAGGACCATGAGTGAAACTGCCACTGCAGTTAAAGGCTGAGTTCCCAGGGATGGCTCTGATGTCATGAGTTAAGAAGGTTTCTGAACACCAAAGGAGCTTCTTCCCATGGTTTTGATGGCAGTGACTATGTCATGGGCTTGCACATCAACATCGTAGCTTCTGTTGGTATGGCTGTATGTGAGGAAACTGGGAATGCTAAATGTTGACAATAGGTTTTAGAGCAGGTATAGAAACCTATCAAATGGACTTTCTTATTAAAAAAAATTCTATATTAGAAATAGGTACACAAACAGAGAAGGCTCCCATCTTGGGATCACTGCCCAAAGGCCCACATTGGCCTCCTACTGGAGCTAAAACCCAGAACCAGGAATTCATTCTAAGCAGCTTATGTAGCTAGCTGACATGATTGCAATCTTGAGCCATCCTGTCAGGAAACTGGAGTCAGAAGGTGAATTTTTTTAAACTTAACACTTCAATTTCTTCTTGTTTCTTTTTGAGGTTGCAATGCAAGAGCTGGGCCAGGCTAAAGGCAAGAGTTAGGAATTCTGTGAAGGTTTCTTGTGTAAGTGGCAAAGGCCCAAGCACTTTGGCTGTCTTCTACTGCTCTCCCAGGGAGTCAGTTAGGAAGAGAAGTAGAGTAGCCAGTGCTCAGAGTTTGCTGGTGTCATAGTAGCTTAAGTTATGCACCAGGCCTTTGAAACTAGTATTGAGTCCAGGTTCTTTGATATAAAACATGGGCATCTTAAATGGTGTTTTAAGTATTAGGCCGAGACTTGATCTTAGATGCGTCTTCTTGAGTCTTACCAGTAGTCTAGAAATTTATCAGGTAGCCAAAAGCAGAAATCCAAAGTAGAAAGATTTGGTTGTGTGCATTGTGATTTTTAGAATTATAGAATAAAAACTACTTCTTTTGGGGGCTTTTATTTGCTATAGGTAACAACATTTAAGGTTGTGAAAAATTTTATAATAATTACCCCGAATGACTGCATTGTATTGTACAAGATACTATTACACATTCTCCTACTTCTGGGCAACTAGACAGTATCTGATTTATTCTCAGTGATTCACTTACATGTTTATCTAGTAAAACCTTATTCTGTATGATTGCATCAGAAATATATTGTGAAATACAAAGTGTAAAGTTGGGCATGGGTATGGGTGTCCCAACTTTGCAACTTAGGTTTCATTTTAAGTCTTGGCCACTGGTTTCACTGACGTGTCTTTTTTATTAGATTTCGTTTTAATTATTATGAATTATTTCCCCTTGGGTGTGAATTACTAGTTCATGTTCTCTTCCTTCCTCTTTCCATTTTGCTATCTTGCCCATATGTTTCCTGCTTTGTGGCTCTTAAAAATCTAGTGGAACAAAAAGGGAATGTGCTCAAAGAACTAACTACAGCAGGAGGTTAACCCTTGGTAATCAGGTTGACATGCTAACAAAGCTATTCTTGATGGATTTTTGGGCTGCATTCTTTCTGCTAAATTATAAGTTTTTATTTTTGCACCCAATTTCTCCCACCTCCTAAATGAAGTCAGAAAAGCAACTATATCCTGTTCCTTTTCCTATTTCAAAGAATTTATCAAATTAACCAAACCACAGATTTCACATCTTATTAAGTCTCCTCTTCCCTTTATCTCCCACATCCATTCCATCACCAAACCTTGGTATTGCTACTTACCAAGTCAGTGGCACAACCCTCTTTAATGCCATGGACATGAACTCCATTCAAGTCATTGTGGTGTCTCTTTTGGTTTATGGAGTTGAGGCTTAATGTAGCTCCAGGCAATTATCTTTCTCTAATCCCTCTTGGAATCCCATCTGCTCTAATCCATTTGCTGGGATTTTGCTTGTTTGTTTGGCTGGGTTGAGGGAACACACTGTCTTTTCCTCTGTTTGCATTCACATTTTTCTACTGAACTGCTAAATATTGTGACTTATTAATTCTGCTATTTTATTTTCTCTCTCAAAAGAATCCCATTAGTCCTCTCTCTTTAGTTTATGATTTATGTGTTTATAATTCTTAATTTCCCCTCTAATTTAGGTCTGTCATGTCTGATCCAGACCTATCCAGCTATTGCTGAAGTTTAGCTTGCATGTCTTTCTCAAAGCTTCCAAGATTCCCACAGAGGAAGCTGAACCATAAGCTTCCATTTTTCCCTTTTTTCGGATCAAAACCAATAAAAGTCATCTTTGTCACTTCTGTGTTCCTTATTATTTTCCCAGTGTCTAACCCAAAGCGAAATCCCTCAATTGTCAACACTGAATAGTTCTTGAATTTGTTTACATCTGTCTAATTGTGTTGGCACCATCCTGACACAGGTCATAATTGTGATTTGCCTGTAAACTACATTTCATGGCATTTTCAAATATTCTGTTTACATTGTCCCAGTGCTCCAAGGTTACAAAGCAGAATTTTCATGGTATGATGTCAGGGCCAAGAATTATCTGGTGTCTACTTTCTCTGTTTTATTCGCTCTCCCTGACTGCCCACATTCCCAATGTTCCAGCCACTTTTATGTTTCTTACATGTTCCTTTCAGCTACATTGTTTCAGTCTAGAATATTCTTCACACACCCAGTTTTGTCCCATGCCCATGAATTCCTTCTTGCACACCTCATCTCATATCGTGTCATTTCCTTGGAAAAAAGTTCTGTTGACTCAGCAGTCTCATCTAGACTTTCTTAGTGGCGTGATCTGAGAAGACATGATTTCTTGTTTTGCAGTATTTTTGCACACAAAAGACCCTGAACCATAGCAAGGTTGAAGTGCAGATGTTACCACTTCTACTGGAGCTCAACTATGTTTTATGAATAAATAAACTAATGTCACTACAAAAACCAAATTGATATTATGCTTGTTTCATGTTCAAATCCTTTACATTACTCTCCACTGTGCCTAATTTAATGAGCAAACAAACCCCTTCCAGGGTTTATAGTTCACATCATGTTCTGGATTTTGTTTAGTTTTTTTATTTCAGTATAATTTAATTTCATTATACTAGGTTTACTGAGCAACTAGTATATGCCAGATGGTGCTCCATTCAGAAAATTTAATAGTGATCCAGAGATACACTGCTTGCAGTTAAGACAACTTAGAGTTTAGGGCAGACGTTAAATAAGCAATGGCAATTTTAATTATCCAAGTGTTACTGAGTTGTGAAAAATCTGCTTTCTTCACATCCAATATTCCAGCCAGCCATAACAAACTATATTATTTCCTGAACACACCTTTGCTTATATCCTTCACTCATGTTTGTTGCTTTGGCCTTCTGGAGAGTCTTTATCTTGATCCTTTCACCCTCCAGTGTCTGGCTTCTTCTTTTGTTAAAATGAAAACCCTACTAATACTGCCCTTCTTTTGTGAAATTCCATGCCATTTGTACTTCTTTTATGTTAGGACGTAGCAGTGACCTTTACTTCTCCATGCACTTCAAGAGGGCAGGACTGTCTAAGACTTGGTTACCATGATCAGACACATAATGGCTGTTCACTATTTTTGATTGAGTGACTGAGTGGATGAACAATGCAACATGGCAATTTAGAATAGAGGAATATCACTATTTTGTGAATGAGAAACGATTTATGCGAGACTTAGGATGGCTCACTTAGCCAGAGAAAGTTTTCTTTGGGCTACAGCCTTGGTTAATGCACATTGGGTATGACTAATGCTTATTTTCTTCCTCGCAGGCTATTCTTGTTAGTTCCTCACACTAAGTCAACTTCAGTGATGCCCTGCTTTCTGTCATTGGCCAGACTTGTTGCTGGCAAGGAGATTTTAGCTATCATCTAGGACCTATTATCATCAAAAATTCTTTTTAGCACTGCTTATCATGGGGTATTAGAAAATGCTGGCGATTACTGTGCAAAAGCAACATAGAGATAGAATTTTAGTGATTCTATTTTTTTTCATTTGTTTTTTAAAGGTTTATTTTATTTTTGATTGGAACTGCATATCTGAAGGAAAAATAGAGAGAAAGATCTTCCATCTGTTGGTTTACTCCCTAAGTGGCCGGAATGGCTAGAGCTGAGCTGATCCGAAGGAACCTGGACCTGCTTCTGGCTCTCTCATGTGGATGCACGGTCCCAAAGGCCATCTTCTACTGTTATCCAGGCTACACGAGGAGAGCTGGATGGGAAATGAAACAGCTGTTTGAACTAGCACCCATATGGGATGTCAATGTATGCAAGATGAGGATTTAGCCACTGAGTCATTGTGCTGAGCCCAGTGATTCCATTTCTGACCAGAAAGGATTATAATCTCTACTCAGCCAGGCCAGGCAGCAGAGACATTCTCCTGCACATGCTGATGGAGGCTGTTGCTTTAATCATCCATTCCTGCCAAATGCCCAGGAAAGCATTCTGTCCTTTTTCAGAATGTAACTCTTGATAGGAAAAAGACTTAGGTAATTCAAAAACAGTGTGTTCTTGGGACAGGAAATAATGTGCCACATACCTTGTAAGTGAAGGAGACTTGAATAGCATCTGAATAAGTCCTGTAGACTTGAAACCTTATCTCCTGGAAACTTAATTGTTTTTATTCACTCTCTAAATATTTTTCTTTTATTCTCCTTGAGCATTTAATGAAGTTCCTTCTGAAAATGTCAGCTGTTCCAAATGTGCACTGAGGAACCAAGGAAGGGTTTTTTTTTTCATGTTTTTCTTTATTTGCACATTTTGGTGTATGTTATCAAGTTAGGTCATAATATTAAAAGGAATGCCCCATTCAGGATCAAGTATAGAGATAGACTCAAAAGTGAGGCGCTCTTAGAGTAGCAAAGAGTTGACTGCTTGTTCTACTGAGATTGCTCAGTCTTATGTTGTTCTGCCCTCTAGAGAGAAATTTAAATTTCTGAGCCCAATACTGTAGTATCATCTACAAAGACAGCACATTTTAGATTTCGTGGTCTCATGTTCTTTACTACAGAGAATTTTTCTGTGGAATCATTATCATTATTTCACTTTTTATATACCTGGTTAAAGATTTCTTGAATTTATAATTTTGAAGGACAGAGAGGCAGGCAGGGCAAGAGAATGAGAGAGAGCACGCTTGTGCACGTGAGAGAATCAGAGAGACATCTTCCGTCTACTGGTTCACTTTGCACTACTGATTCATTACTGGTTTAAACTGCACAAGGTCAAAGGCAGGACCAGAGACTCTATCCAGGAACTCTGTCCATTTCACCTTGTTGATGATAGGAACCCAATCACACAGGCCATTACCTGATGCCTCATAGGCATATGAGAATGAAGCTTCACTAGAAGTGGAGGCAGAAGTTAAACTGGGGCATCTGGTATGAGGTGTGGGGTGTGTATATCCCAATCAACAGATTGATCCAATGCCTGCCTCTAAATAACTGCTTCATTTACAGATCCCACGTCTGGCTTTGACCATCTCCAATTGTAATTTATTGTTTAATTTTCAATTACAGTACTCATCGTTGGAATGAATACAGACCAAGATGGAATTGCTGCAGCTTATCTTGGATTTTACGGAGAATTTATACAAAATAATTAGGAAGCATTTTCTGTGATGCTGATGAAAAAAGAAAGCAGAAGAAAAAGAAGCACCTTTCTCCAAAATGCAATATATCAACTGTTTGCTGACAAATTCCAAAATTGATCTTCACCTAGAGGTTATCACTTTACATTTAAATGTTCATAACTGTTTTAGAAAGCTTGACGCCCACACCACAGGATCTTGCTCCTCTTTAATTTTCTCTAATTTGTGCAGTGAATAACCAAATACTCATAATGCAATTAGAAGATAATCAGGCTTGTAATTATGTTAATTGTTGGAGACTCACATCAATCCTCTAGCAAAGTGATAGGATTTCACTGGAACTATTAATGTGGCGATGCAGTGAGGTAGAGGCCATGCTGGAGGAGTGGGCACACTGGTACAGACTGTGACGTGCATCGTGTCACAGCCAGAAGACAACAGAACCACAGGAGAAAGGGAGCTTCAGGGGAGATGCCTACAGGCAATTTTTGGTGTTGGCAAATCAATTTCCGTTTTTCAGTTTTCATCCCACAGATACCAGAGTTAGTTAAAAAAAAATTAATGGAAAAATGGCTTTAAAATAAATTAATTTTGATGTAAAGAATCTTATCAACGCATAAGAAATGTCTTGAAACATTTCCAAAAAAAGCCATAGCATGAAAAAAACCCAAATATTTCATTTTCTTTTTTGTATCAAAGTAAACGTATCTTTTAATTTCATTTCCCTGAACACTTCAAAGCACCCTGCTAATTCAGTTGTGCAACTATATTTATTGTGAGAATAAATCAAAACAGACAAGCAGATGAGAGATAGAGAAAGGAAGAAAAGAGTTGCCATTGGCGCAAGTTACTCTTGCCTTCCACATTAGGGGGAAAAGAATAGAACAAAACAAGACATGAGCACCTGAGTCTCTCCACAGGGAGTCCCTTTTTCTTATATTCCAGTGACCACAGTCAAGCCATGTTTGCTACTCACTAATTATAATCTGCACAGTGTAGACATGGAGCTTATTTCCAAAATCAATGCAAGAAAAATCAAATTAAAATAAAGGAGCTTTCAAGCTGCTGCGAACTGAGCAGGCCTGCTAGAGCCTGCTGGGGCCATCATCTCTCATCTACCTTCCTAGGGATGCCCAGGACATCATCCCTCCCTCTCCTGCTGAGTGTCATGGCCAATGAGAAAGGCCTGGGTGTGGCTGAATTGCAAATTTAAAAACGATCTATGCTGCCACTTTCCTATCAAGTTCAACATACAATCCTCATAAAGCTTCTGTTATCTGGGAATAAACAGCCAGGGGATCTGAGCAGTATTAGGCTGGGCACCAGATATCAGCAGTGATTAAGTACACTGAGAAGCTGCCTGTTTTTCAAATGTGTGCTGACTGAAATGGCTCTAGCAACAGAAGTAGGACTATAAAAGTCAAATCTCTACAAAGTTACTCGGTGTGAACACACAAAAACTCCTTTTTCTCATGTTTTGTGTCTCTATAAAAGATTTGATCTTTTAATAAAGTAATAAATTTGGAGTTGTAATTCATCATATATGTGTATTTTCTGATCTTTTGGGGGTCATATCGGAACTACAATACATAAATAAGGTGTAAGGATGTTTTAAAGTGTGTCAAATAGGTGCAGTACTTGTTATTCACTCATTTTCTCCTACTATTTGATTGTTAATGATTAATACATTAATTATGGAAATTTGAGTCATTAACATAACTTCAGTGGTCAGATTCTACTGACAACTAAACACAGAACTTTTTCAAGGAGGTAGTTCCTTTGGAGGGGACCACCCATAAGCAAGTTATTTGAAAATAAAAAGATGATTCTATTCACCAGTTAAGAATAAACGAGTGACTTAGAGAAGACCAAATTTAGTGACATGAATGATTAGGACAATATGTTGCCTATAAAGACTGGAAACTTTTCCTGTTACTTATTTATGGTTGGCAAATTCTCCAAAAATCAAATTAGATAAGCTGATGTTCTTGGAAGAGATCTCAAACTGACTGATTACATCAACTCCCTAAATTTGTTCTTTCAGAAGTTCCCAAGTAGGCAGCTAATCATTCACACACTTTCTTACCTTTTTTGCTTTCTCAGTTTCAACTTTTGTCATTGGCTAGAATTCTACTTTCACTGCACACTGAAATAATTGAGCCAGAAAAATTTATTCAATTTACAAGGCCATCATTACAAATCAGATGTAAATTCAGTGATAACTCAGCTAACATTCTACTATGACTTCACATCAGTATGAAAATAGCAAGCCCATGTAGCTTGTATAATGAGAATTTGTATAGTTGTTAGATACTGACAGAAAGGGTGTCCATCCTAGAATTTGTAACTTAAATTTCCTTTAGGATAGAAATTGGGATTACAAAATGTTGTTGCTTTTTAGTCCTGATCAAGTCATGCAACAACAGAAGGATCCATGGTAGTCAAGTGGTCACAAGAATTGTGGGGAAGCGCATGGAAAATAAAGTGCTTCCCTTCTCACAACATGTAGTAAATACACTATATAGTATTTTTAAAAGAGTTATTTATTTTTGTTGCAAAATCTGATATACAGAGAGGAGGAGAGACAGAGAGGATGATCTTTCATCTGATGATTCACTCCCCAAGTGACCACAATGGCTGAAACTGAACCAATCTGAAGCCAGTAGTCAGGAGCGAGGAACTTTTCCTAAGTCTCCCATGTGGATGCAGGGTCCCAAAGCTTTGGGCTGTCCTCGACTGCCTTCCCAGGCTACAAGCAGAGAGAAGGATGGGAAGCAGGGCGGCCAGGATTAGAACCGGTGCCCATATGGGATCCTGGCACGTTCAAGGTGAGGACTTTAGCTGCAAGGCTACTGTGCCAGGCCATATAATATTCATAAATATGGGGTATATATGCTTATGAGGAAGATGGGGACAGTAACACCTGTTAGAAGAGACACATTTAAGCTCAACTAGTAAGCAAAATTTTGTGTTTTGTAAGTATAAAAGCAAATCTACAATAAAATCATTTTTCAAATTTCTCTCTCCCCCAACAACATATTTTTTTTAAGATTTATTTATTTTTATTGGAAAGGCAGATATACAGAGAGGAGGAGAGACAGAGAGGAAGATCTTCCATTCCATGGTTCACTGCCCAAATGGCTGCAATGGCTGGAACTGAGCCAATCCAAAGCAAGGAGCCAGGAGCTCTTCTGAGTCTCCCACACGGGTGCAGGGTCCCAAAGCTCTGAGCCGACCTCAACTGCTTTCCCAGGCTATAAGCAGGGAGCTGGATGGAAAGTGGGGCTGCTGGGATTAGAACTAGAGCCCATATGGGATTCCTGGGCGTTTAAAGCAAGGACTTTAACTGCTATCTTATCACGCCAGGCCCCAACATATTTTTTTCTTTTCCTTCCGTTCCAGTTTCTCCTGTAATTAATGCATTTAGGTCTGTGTAGATTTTCTTCAAACTGCATTCAGCATTCTATTAACTTTGTAGCAAGATTTTAGCTTATCCCACTTTGTGCTGATTTATTTTCTTACTTGTTAAAATACTTCAAATGAGTGATTAATGCAATGGAGAGTAGCTAAAACCTGTATTTAAAGTTTAAAAGATTATGGCCCAGACAGCCTTAAAGTATTTAAAAAAAATTGAAGGGAAGAGGCTACATATGAAGGCTGAAATTACTTTATTTAAGAACTGACATTTGTCAAAATCAAGTTTGTGGTTCTAGCCAGGGACACTGAAATGTGTTTTAAAAGTAAATATTACATCTGTGTAATTCTAATCCTCTGTGAAAACTCTAGAAAGAATTGCCTAAAGGTATGACTGAATTATTTAAGCCTATTCCTTTTGAAGTCTAATTTGTACCTTAAATGATATTAATAGTCAAAAGAGATCCAGAGATAAAAATGGGTATATATCATTAATTTCATTTTAAAAATGCCAGAAGTATGTTCTTGTGCTAATATACAAATCAACCTTATTTGGTTTATCCTAGAAAACTAAAATAATTGAGAAAAATAAAAGAAAACTTCACAAGTTCAAAATTGCAAAACTGCAAAATTCTTGTTAAGAGGTGACTCAAAGATTAAACACTCTGAGTGTGAAGTGGGGAAGAATGGCTAGTTGCCACCTCCTCTAGGATAGAATAAAATATGTAGTTTTAGCTCAATGAGTAGAAACTTTTCAACATATTATAGAAATCATAAAACAAACTTCGTAGTACTTTTAGATAAATTCTCACTGTGTGCACATGCATGGGGGTGTGTAAGAAATTTTAAGAGTAAAATAAGCATGCAACTGTAAATAAAAATTCACCATGGTTGCAGCATCACATAGCGGCCTAATCCTCCATCTTATCGCCAGCATTACGTAAGGATAGTGGTCCCAGGTCCAGATGCTCCACTTCTGATTCAGCTCTCTGCTTATGTCCTGGGAAAACAGTGGAGGATGGTGCGAGTGATTGGATCCTTGTACCCACGTGGGGAACCTGTACGGATTTCCTATCACCGAGCATCAGACCAGCCCATGCCTGTGTGTTGCAGCCATTTGAGTGTGGATAGAAGGTCTCTCTTTCCCTAAAACGTTCTCTTGTTCTGTTTCTCTATGCATCTCTCCTTCTCTCTGCAACTCTGACTTTTAAATAGAACAAATCTTTTTTCAAAAAACATTCTTTCTAAAACTTTAGGTGATTTATCAAATGTGTAGATTGGTTTGGAGATAAAAGCATGGATTGATCTTTGGACATGAAGGCAGGAATAATGAACAATTAAAAGAGTAGATTAAAAGCACGCACATTCATATAAGCTCATTAAATTCACAGTTGATGACATTTAGGAAGTTATAAATTTTGGGTGAATTATTAACCTTAGCAATTTAATCCAAAACATACTCCAGAGGATGAAACAAAAAGTCTTCTACATTTATACTGCACATACTTACATCAAAACATGAAATATGGTATTTTATTTCACAAAAACATTTAGAATACACCATTATGCAAATGGCATTATCATTACAGAACAATGGACTCTCTCTTCAACAATATGTGGTATAAAGTAACAGACCCATAGGTATCAAGTTAGCTACTATGTTAAAAGAAAATAAAGAATGGGTTGGAAAAATTATTTTATCGGGATGCAATAAAAGTGTATGTATGAGGTGTAAGACCGAGTTTCCTGAAGTCGAATTGCTAAAGCGTAACTGTAGAGAAATCCTGCAAAAAGTAGGAAATTAGGAAAATCACTCCGTCATTGAATGAATATGACACCTTTTTGCTAAACAATGTTGGTATACTTGACAGGCTTCCCTTGCATGACTGCAGAGACCAGCCTCCTTTGGTTTCTCAAATGAATGCTTTAATTATTGTTTTTGTTAAGGTATCATGCTATTACTGGTGTGGAATGAGGAATCCATAAAGCATTTTGATTAAGCACACTAAAATTGTGTTTCTCCAGTTAATGTATGAACTGAATTAGAATTTATTGAAGATAAAAATGTCACTTGAGATACATGGTAACTCCTGTGGTCTCAAATGAATGGTAATATCTCAAATGGATGATAAAAGATTAAGTCCATTTTAAATAATAACTCATGTAATTTAGAAAGCAATTGACTTAGTGGAAAAGGGCTTTGTTTTTAATACTTCTGATTTTCCTATAAATGGAACAGAGTAGTGGTACAAATACAGCTCTTAGTAGTAAATAACTTTCTTGCTTCTCAATTACCTGTTTTTACTTTTCAATGAATTAAGATCTGTAAAGGTTACTCTCAATCAAATTATCATCCTTAGGATTACTAGCAAACTAAAGTATCCTTTCCTGATATCCCTAACTAGCTTATTCATGCCTGATTCTTATCATTGCAAAAAAGTTTGTTTGAACTATGATTGAATTCTTAGATTGATGGGAGGATTGTCAGGCTCTTGACTTCACATAAGTTTGGAATCAGTAATCTTTGAAAAAAGTCAACTTCAGAGCAGGTTTAGATTCATATAAAGATTGAGAAGCAATTGAGTCCTTATATCCCCTTCAACATATATTTGTCATACGTTAATATGCTACATTTTTACTACTAATGAGCTAATATCAGTATACTGCTATTTTTTTTAAGATTTATTTATTATGTTGAAAGGCAAAGTGAAAAAGGAGATAAGAGTGAGAGGCAGAGTTTTTCTAGCTGCTAGTCCATCATCCCCAAATATCTGCAACAGCTTGGGCTGTGGCAGGCTGAAATCAGGAGCCAAGAGTAACATCTAGATCTCCTATTATGGATATCAGAAACTTATCCTGGAGTCATCATCCACTATTTCCTGTGCACATTAGCAGTTAGGGGGGTCAGATGCATGAAGGAGCCAGGATTAGAGCCAGACACTTGGATATGAGTGGTCAGGATTCCCAGCAAGGGCTTAATTTGCTGTAACCCTCCACCTGCACCTTGTTGTTAAATAAAGTCCATTACTTATTCACATTTTCTTAGATTGTACTCAGTGCTCCTTCTCTACTCCAGTGTGTCACTCACACAGCCACATTCCATCTAGTTGTTGAGTCTCTTTAGGTTCTCCCTAGCTGAGTTTCTGAGGTTCTGAAGACTTTGACACTCTATGCACAGAGCAGGTTTTGTAGGCTGTGTGCCCTTGGAGTTTTCCTCCAATGGTATTTTTTCTCATAAATACTCTCCTGTCTTATTTATCTCCATTTTCTTAGCTAGTGACTGCCAAGTCTCTGTGGTGCATGATTAGGCTCTTCAGGAGGATTTCATCTCTCCCATGCTTATGCTTCAAGAGGTCCCTGAGTGCGCTGAGACATCTTCCCCATCTTGGGAGAGAACAGCCTCATGTGTGCCAAGTTGCTTCTAAGGGTGAGAAAAGTCTGTGTGTGATCGATCTTGAATACTGATTTGTACTGAATGCTGCTGCTTCTGTTATAAATTTAAAGGCTCCATGGCATCGTCTCTGCTAGGAGCTTAAGACTGGGGATAGAAGAGTTTAAAGTTATACAAATCAGTTACTTAAAGTCATACAAAATGGGAAACAGAACAAATATTTCAACTTTTTCCATCACTTCCAGTAACTGGATCAGCCACTCCCTTATTCACCAGAAGCTTATTCCTGAGCAGTGTTTTATTTTCCCCTTTCATGGGAGGTGATATTTCCTTATGAAATGAAATCCTTTAAAAGTTTAATGGTCTGCTTTCCTCTTTGTATATTTAATACATGTTAACAAAGTATTAATTGATTGAATAAGCAATGATAGTAATAATATGTTTTACTTGTGTGACTTTGTGAGAATTCTATTCTCAGGTATTGGAATCCTTCTATGTGCTGAATTTTGTAGGTGAAACAAAGATGGAAAAATTTCCTCTCTTCTGATCTTTCTTTATCTTCAAAAAACCCCCTCATACTAAGATTGCAATTTTGGTGATTATTGTGCAATATATTTAACCTTCACATAATAGTTATCAGTTCATTTAATTAGAAAATGCATTTACTTGTGTTGAATTTTTGATACAGTATGCAATGCCAATATCAGTGACACCAGCATTTCATATGGGTGTCAATTCATGTTCCAGTTGCTCCACTTACCAGTCAGCATCATGCTAATGGCCTGAGAAAAGTAGTGGATGATGCCTCAAGTATTTGGGCTTTTGTCACTCACGTGCAAAACCTGGATGAAACTCTTGGCTCCTGGCTTTGGCATGGCCCAGCCCTGGCCACTGCAGACCTTAAGGGAGTGAACCACCAGACAGAGGATCTCTCTTTCTGTATCTTCCTTTCTCTCTCTTCTCTCTGTCTCTCTAACTCTGACATTCAAATAAATAAATCTTAAAAAGGAAATTGAATTTACTTAGCATATATTTCTTAAAAATATTTTCACCAGACCTATATTCAATTCCATTAAACACTGGGTTCTACTCATTTGTCTTTTCAAAACAAAAGGTTTATTTCTTCGAAAATCAGAGTTACAGAAACAAAGGAAGAGACAGAGAAGAAGAGAACTGTGATGTGCTGCTTCACTTCTCAGACTGTTACAAAGGACAGGGCTGGGTCAGGCTGAAGCCAGATGCCAGCTGCTTCATCTGGGTCTCTCACATGGGTGACAGGAGTTGACACACTTGGATCATCCTGTGCTGCTTCTCCCAGGCCACAAGCAGGGAGCTGAATCAAAAATGAAGCAGCCAGTACAGAAACCAGTGTGATAGGGGATGCGTGACATCACAGGCAGAGACCTTCCCGCTTCTGCCACAATCTGGCATTTCACCTGTGACTTTCGTTGCTACTGCTTTGAAATATCATCCATCCATTTAGTTATCATTACTGAACTTTTCTAAAAAAATATATTAATTAATTTATTTATTTACATTAAAGAGAGGGAAGAAGGGAGAAAGAGAGTTAGTCAATGTTCTGGTTCACTCCCTGAGTGGCCGCAGTGGCTGTAAGACAAGATGCTTGAACTCCAACAGGGTTTCTTATATGAATGGAAGGAACAAGATGCTAGAGTTATCTGCTGATGCTTTCTAAGCTGCCTTAGCAGGAAGCTGGCTTGGAAGTGGAGCAGCCAGGACTTGAATTGGCACTCATATAGGAAACTGGTGTTGCAGGTGGTTGGTTAACTTGCTGTGCCATAATGCAGGTCAGTAATTGTTATTAATAATACAATTGTTCTACATCGACATACAAAGAAATTCTAATGGGCTTTGTTTGGTAATTTTACTATTCTATTGTTTCAGATTAGTTTACTCCCCCTCTCTCTACCCTCTTATCCTCTCTCCTTCCCTCCCTTTCTGCCTAAAAAATTCTCATACTACATCTATTTGAAAATATTGCCTTAAACTTTTCTCCCCACTCTATATGTCACCTTTATGCCTTCCATTTGTGGAAATTAAAATTAACTACAAAATTGATTATATTAAAATATAATAAATGAGAAGTATTATGTTTATGGTTGGAAGATCTGATATTGTTTTAACGTTAAGTCTTCCTAAATTGATCTTTATATTCAGTTTGATAGCAATGAAAAGTTCAGCAAGTTATTTTGCATATATTAACAAACTGATCCTAAAGTTTATATAGAAATATAAAAGACTAATATTAGAGCAAAACTCAAGGACAAAGATGGAGAAGTTACAACACACAGTCTATCAAGCCACAATTATCACAGCAGTACTTTATTGGCAAAACAATATGTCCTGGATTGATAGGGCAGAACAAAGAATGCATTGTCAACCAATCTTGCAGCAAAGAAACCGAAGGGAATTTGGTTGTAACAAACAGCATTGGAACAATTGTGTGTCCATATATTTAAAAAAGAGAGAGAAAGAGAGAGAAATAAGAAAGAGAAAAAGAAAAAAGTTAATCTAGATTCAGTTCTTATATCATTTAAAAAAAATCATTCTTATATTCCCTTTTACAATCTTATAGGCAGGGTGTTTCCTCCCTCTCCCCATTCTGCATCTGCTTGTGTACCCCCAGTTGTGCCCTGCATTTTGTAGTAAAATAGTCTTTCAGGTGTAGCCTTGACTCCGACTTTTTTGCTTTTTACGTGGATCATGATATTATTAGTATAGGCGATGGTAAAAAGTTTAATGTACCCTTGACTAGGTATATTCAGAAGTTTCATTGGGAGTAGAGATGCATTCTGTTGGCTTTCTTTGATTGCTTGGTCTCCATTGCATCCTTTGTGAGATTACAAGTGTGTGTTTGCTTATCTTTATTTTTTGCTTTGTATGTTCAATGGAGATTGTCTTATATCAAGGTGAACATATGAAATTTGTCCTTTTGGATTTGGCTTATTTCACTGAGCATAATGGTCTCCAATTGAGACCCTTTGGTAGTAAGTAGTAAAATTTCATTCTTTTTAATAGCTGAGTAGTATTCCATAGAGTAGATGCAACACAGTTTCTCTATCCAGTCCTCCTCCCATAGGCATCTGGGTGGTTTCCAAATTTTTGCTGCATATTATTGATTGTGCTGCAATGAATATCAAGGTGCAGGTTGCTTTCTTCTGTGTATGGATCAGTTCTTCTGGATATATCCCCAGGAGTGGATTACTGGGTCATATGGTAGGTGCATTTTCAGTTGCTTCCACACTGACATAAACAGTGTTGTCCCACTGTCAGTGGAGTAGGGATCATTTTTCACCACATCCTTGACCGCAGATGTTGTTGGTAGTTGTCTACAGGTAGGCATTCTCACTGAGGTTAAGTAGAATCACAGTTTGATTCTAATTTGAATTTCTCCTTTGCAAGGGAGGTTGAGCAATTTTTCATATGTCTGTTAGCTATTTGGATTTGTCTCTTTGAAAGATGTCTGTTCCTTTCCTTCACACATTTGGGTTGGTTTGTTTTGTTGTTATTGTGCTTCTGGAGTTCTTTATATATCCAGGATATTAGCCTCTGTTGTGTAGTGTGCAAAGATTTGCTCACACTCCGTTGGTTGCTTTTTATTTTGTTGATTGTTTCCTTTGTTGCATAGAATCTTCTTAGTTTGAGGTAGTCCCATTTTTTTATTTTGGTTTTGATTGCCTGTGCTTTTGATGATTTTTCTAGGAAGTCTTTGCCTACACCTATATCTTGTAGAGTATTTCCTCTATTTTCTTCTAATGGTTTGATGGTTTCTGGATGTAAGTTTAGATCCTTTATTTACTTAGGTTTGATATTTGTGTATGATTAAAGGTGAGGTTCTTGCTTTTTATTTCTCTAGGCTGCTATCCAATTGTCCCAATATCATTTGCTGAGGAGACCAAATTTTTAAAGAAATAGATTTATTTATTTTATGATTTTATGGTTTAATTCCATAGGCTGTAGGATTCCTTTTCCCACTTCCCTAAATTTCTCCCTCAGTTTCCTTTATATCATTACAATAGTATAGTACTTCATAAACTGTTATAAGCTCACCATTCTGGTATTTAAGTGTATCCTAACATAATAGGTATGGACAGTGAGGGAGAATCCAGCATCTTATTGTTTGGCTATATTTAACAATTACATTGGGAGTCCATCTTTTGTTCGGAAGCAGAGATGCATATTGAATTTTATCTTCACATCTGGATATAATAATCTTTATTCCACTGTTACTATATGTTTCCTTAAATGAAAAGCCATAGAACAAAATCAAAAACAGAAGAAAAAAATAGAAAACTTACAACAACATGGAATTAAATAACATACTACTGAATGACAAATGTATCTTTGAAGAAATGAAAAAGAAAATTTAAAAATTTTCAGAAGCAAAAAATGCTACTGAGGAGACCAACTTTTCCCCCTGGGTTGTTTTCTGTTCTCTTTTTGAAGATTAGATGGCCGTACACGTGTAGGCTAACTTCTTGTGCTTCTTTTCAGTTCCATTGATTTTTTTTCTCAGTGTTTGTACCAGTACAATGCTGTTTTGATGATCAATGCCCTATCATATGTCCTGAAGTTAGGAATTGCGGTTCTTCCCACTAGATTCTTATTCTTCAAGATGAATTTCCATATTAATTTCTTGTATGATTTTTCTCAAGCTCTGTGAAGAATGTACCAAAAGGATAGAACTTTTAGTAATATACACATTTTGATGATGCTGACTGTGCCTATCTAGGAATTTGGTATATTTCTCCATTTTTTAAAGTCTTCTATTTCTTTTTTGGATGTTTTGTGTTTTGCTTACAGGGACATTCCATGTGTTTTGTTAGATTTATTTCAAGGTTTTTAAGTGTTTTCTCCTCTATTTTGAAAGGGACCATAGTGGCTAGCTTTTTTAGCCCTGGAGTTATTTGTGTATGTGAGGACATATGAAAATTCTTAGAGCCAATTCTTTTTTCACCATGTTAAACAGTGAAATTTCATTATATATTAGTTATCCTATTTTAAAACATTTATTTACCAAGAAAGAAGAGCCAGAGATCTTTCACTCCCCGATTCACTCTCCAAATGTCCACCGTGACCAGACCCGAGCCTATCTGGGATCAGGAGCCAGAAGCTTCTTCATGATGTCCACATGGTTGCAGAGGGAGGGCTTAAGGAGTTGACATCCTTTACTACCTTCCCAGATTATAAGCAGGGAGCTAGAGCACAATGGAGCAGCAGACATCCATGTAGTTTTTACTTTTTCTATTCAGAACTCAGCCCTCAGTTTTATTTTTTTCTTTGTCAGTGAGGATCTTATTCTCTCTCAACAGTTGGGAAATGATTAGCTCAGTGGGTCCTTGCTACTTAACAATGTTCATGTTACTTGCTTGTCATTATGCAATAATTCGTTACTTGCTTATATCGAGGATTAGGGTTGACATTCTGGTCCAGCATTAGCCACTTTCTGAGAACTATTCTCCTCAAAGTCTTAAAGCTCTTACTTTGGTAGTTTTTTTTTTTAATATTTATTTATTTTTATTGGAAAGTCATATTTACATAGAGGAGAGACAGAAAGATCTTTCATCTGCTGATTCACTTCCCACGTGGCTGCAGTGGAGCTGAGTTGATCTGCAGCCAGAAGCCAGGAGCTTCCTCTAGGTTTCCCAAGTGGGTGCAGGGTTCCCAGGCTTTGGGCCATCTTTGATTGCTTTCCCAGGTCACCAGCAGGAAGCTGGGAGAGAAGTGGAGCAGTTGGGATATAAACTGGCACCCAAATGGGATCCCGGTGCATGCAAGCGAAGGACTTTAGCTGCTAGGTGAGCATGCTAAGCCTTTTGGTAGATCATAAAACATCAAACATCTGTAGGGCCCAGCGTGATAGCGTAGTGGTTAAAGTCCTCAGCTTGCCTGCTCTGGGATCCCATATGGCACTGGTTCTAATCCTGGTGGCCTTGCTTCCAATCCAGCTCCCTGCTTGTGACCTGAGAAAGCAGTCAGGAATGCCCAAAGCCTTGGGACCCTGCAAGTGTGGGAGACCCGGAAGAGCTCCTGGCTCCTGGCTTTGGATTGGCACAGCACCAGCTGTTGTGGTCACTTGGGGAGTAAACCATCAGATGGAAGATCTTCCTTTCTGTCTCTCCTCTCCGTATATCTGCCTTTCCAATAAAAATAAATAAATCTTTAAAAAGAATATAACTAATTTAGAATTTTAGTACATTCCATTGACCATCATATTTTTCCCTGCCTATACCTAAGTATTATTACTTATGGCTGTTGATTTTTGACAGTTTTTCACAAATAGTTCCACATTTGTTTTTTTCTAGTCACCATTTCTTTTTGTCTCGGTTAAACAGCAGTTGTTTTCTTTCTTTTTTTTTTCCCACTGTTCAGGTGCTTGGTTTCATATATAGCTGTTTTCTCACTCTGTCCTTCATGGCCTTTCCCTTGAGTGTGTTCAGTTGCCATTTTTCATCCACAAGTTGTTATGGTGATGTTTTCAGTGTGCCTCTCCAGTATCCAGTTGCAAGAGTCACCTAAGCCTACATCCAGAGTCACCTCCCACTGTTCTTGCTTCCTCTTTTATTTCCCATGAATCTTCTCCCACTGTGATGCTGCTCCCTAGCTGTGCTGACAAAGAAAGGATAAACTTCCATTTGCCCCTCTCATTGTTTTAGTCTAGCTTGAACTCCATCAGGTTCATCCACGTGGGTGACAGGAGTTCAAGCACTTGAGCTGCCACCTGCTGCCTCTCAGCATGCCTATTTGCAGGAAGCTGGGCGAGCGGTGGAGCAACTGGGACTCATACCTGGGCATTCAGCTGAAATGGGATACAAGTTTCCTAACTAGTGTGCAATTTAATTCACCATAACACCTGTCCCTCTTCTGACAGCTCTTTGAACTACTTGGATGAGTCTATAAGGAGGACACCTAAGTACCGGCCATGGTGTTAGAACACAGAGCCAATTTTTGATATCTGACTTTAAAATTCATTTTCCTCTTGCCTGATCTTTCCTCCAGAACATAATAACACATCTGAAATCTTAATTACTTTTGCTATGTTTCATATACTTAAAAACTATTTTAGACTCCAACATGAGTCCAACATCTGCAAATAATTACTTGTGAATGTCAGACATGATTCTTTGCTTTTCTAAATTAATTAATATATCACCTGTGGTAACTTGATGAAAATTGTGAAATGAAGCAAATACATAATTTCTATAGTAACTTATTACCTTATGACAATATCTGTATTCATAGTAGTAAAATCAGACTGGTGTGATGTTCGTATTTTAAAGGATTTTTAACAACCTGGCATCAGAGCTGATGCCTGGAAGGTGATATACAATTCAGAATATTTTTATTTCTTGCCTTAACTTGTGAATTACCTATCAATACATGACCTTTTTGTCAACTCCTTTTAGTAAAAAATAATTTATATCAACATAAAAATAGAAGATATTTATGGTAAGAGATATTTTCCCCCTAGGTCTAATTAGTTGATTTTTATATTCACTCTGTAAAGCTCTAACATCTCTTTGGAGTATGTATTACAAACACAGCAGGTATATAAACACTTACCTTGATTGTTCTTTGAAAAAAAAAACTATTTTAAAAGTCTTTGTTGTACAATACAAGCACTTGCAAAAAATAAAGACACTGTTAGGGAACAATAGTCCTGCACTTTGTTTCATCTGTCACAAGGAATTCAGCAATTTTAGCACTTTTCGCTGAAGTATGTTCCTTGGACTGTACAAGATACTTAGCACACAAACCTAAGAAGATTCAGCCAAGGCCTTGTGACTAAAAGCCCCCAATTCCCATTTCACAGACAGAGGAAAGCAAGAATTTTGTTTTGTTTCAGAGATCCTAATGACACAATTCTCAGGGCCATGGTTGGCATTTAGCTTGCGATTCTCTATGACAGAATTACAGCAAAGGAAAACAGAACTACAGAAAACAAAACTCAAAATTTCCATCTTTAAAGGAGTTAGTATATTCCTATACAGATGTCCTCAATTGCTACCTATATATTTTGCCTGTACACATTTCTTTTATTGAAGAACAAATGGCATACAAAACAGCTGCAGAATTTAACGTGCACATCCTTATGCATTCATTGGGAAGCAGTTATAGACTCATGAAATTGTAACCATGTAGAGGGCTCTAAGCTTAGTTATCACCTTTGGGGAATCCTGGATACTCTGTTGTCCCTATGTAAAACAGTATAGAGGTTCCTCAAAAATTAAAAAAAAAAACAGTACTGCAGTATGTTTTTGCAATCTCAAGTCTCTGTGCATGCCCTCAAAGAATTTTTTGAAATCAGGGCTTTCCATGTTCATTACAGCATTATTTACAATACCAAAGGTGTGGAAAGAGCTTAAATACCCAGTGACAGCTGAGGATAAAATAGATGTAGATGCAATTATCTACTTAACATTCACTACCAAAGTTTTCCACTTCCCATGAGAATGGATTGCCATTGATTTAGAAGCTTAAGCCTCAACCTTCTTTGCGGATCATACTGATCTGCTGTTGTACCATGCATACCAGTCAATCTATCATCTCTGCCTCTTAAATATTATGTCTTCCTTCCTCTTCATGTTCTCACTTCAGTCCAATGTCTCACCAAGACTAACCCAAACGATACTTGCATACTTTTCCTTCCCAATTTTTTTGCTGCAGTCTAAAGACTGTTCAGAAGCCAGAGTGACTTTGAAATATTTTTTGTCACTCTCCTATTTTGACTGGGTTTGGAAACATGTATAGAAATTCTCCATCTTTTTTTTCACACTTGTTCCTTGATTCAGTCAAGTGCACGTGTACTCTAGCGTGTTTATTTGTTGATTGCTTCTCCTGAAAACTTCTCACAGTTACCATACGCATCTTGTGTGGATCTTTCTCATGACGTTATTGTTTTGCCTGCTCATTTTCAAGTGACTGCCTGATGTGGGATGAAGGATTGAGTACCTGGTGCTTGGCTTCTACCTGATCCAGCCCTGGCCTTCACAGATATTTGGGAAATGAATCAATAGATGAGATTGTCTGTATCTCCACGTGTCCCTTTCCATCTCTTTGTAAACCTCTAAAGTAAGTAAGCAAATAACTGACATTAAAAATTAGATGACTCCCCTGCTCACTCTGTGTAGTATTACCATCCATGATATTTATTCTATTATAAATAGACCGGTTTATGTATTTGGTTGTTCACTGACTCATGTAAGCCCATGAGAAGCATCTCTTGTCTGTTTACATCAACGTTTTGTCCACACCATCTTGAAGTTCTGTGGCGTGTAAGGGAGACAGTAAATATTTATTACATGACTAAATGAATGGAAGCCCCGTCTATTGATGTGGGAGATTCATATACATTGAAAGTACTGTACTAAAAAGTGCCAATTACAATAATAGAAATAAAGAATTAACACAGAAGAAAATGTTGGTTTTTTGAGCAAAATAGATTAATTCTGGTTTTAAGGTGAAAGAACTGTTAAACATTAGGTTTTAAACGTTTAAGTTGCAAGAACTACTTATTGTCAACCAAAAGGGGCTTTTTAATACATTTCACTTCCAGATTGAGTACTCCTGTTGGTATTAGTAGTAGAATGGAACAAGATAGAGAGGCAGGTGTCTTAATACCATTTGTAATAAATCTCAACTATTAACCATTTGATGAAATAGAGAATCTGTGTTGTATTGACTGTTCTTACTGATAATAGATTTCATTTTTAATCTTCTCAGAAAATGTAGTCAGCTCTGTCCCTGCACTTAAGGGTCATTGAAAAGGCGTGATTATAAAGGTACAGCTCCTGCTGTGCACAACAACAATCTGGGAAGTTCTGACTCACTGTTGCCAGGGCAAGCAATTGAGCTGTTGCCATTACTGCTCCCATATGCAGCAGATAAAAGGTGCAAAGAAACAAACACATTTCTCCTGGAGCACAGAGTTCCAAATTTTTCACTAAGCTTTTTCCTTGAGGGTCTGAGTCATAAGGCCTGTTCAAGTTCTCTTGATCATTTTACACACAGGTAAAAGATGAGAGAAAGACAAGAGTCTCCAGAATATCAAAATGCAGGAGAAAGGAACTTTAATGGAAAGAACAGCAGGCTGAAAAAGCAAATTGAACTATAGCTGAAGTCCTACTAGATGCATAGGTTTGGGTATAAAACAGAATATTTTGCTCCTCATTTTGCCAAGGAGGGCACTTTAATGCTGCAGTGCAAAACCACCCTTTTTGAAAAATTAACAAATATCAGTGTGCAAAATGCCAAATGTTCCAAAATGCTTATTAATGATTTTAGACTTTCCTTCTCAACCATTTTACTTTTTCTTTTTCAAAGATTTATTTACTTGAAAGGCACACATGCACACACACAAACACACACACACGAGAGAAAGAGAGGGAGTGAGAGAGAGAGAGAAAGCACAAGAGTGACATCTTCCATCTTTTGGTTTGTTCTCCTATGTCCCAGTCATGGCCACCTCAAAACCAGAACCAGGAAGTTTATCCTGATATCTCACATTTGTACAGAGGCCCAAGGGCTTGGGCCATCCTCCACTATCTTCCCATGTGCCCCAGTAGCAAGCAGAATCAAAAGCAGAGCAGTTCCCATACCCCAACCCAATTCAGTGTTAGAACATGGAATGCTCACGTGCAAAATAGTGACTAAATCAGCTGTGGCATGACACTAGCCTCTACAGTTTCTTATAGAATCTTCCCAGTTCCTAAAATGTTATTCTAATAGGACTTTTTCTTCTTTTGTTCCTTTTTCTCAACTAGAAAGGGATGCTCCTCCTGCCTGCTATAAGCTTGTGGAAAGGGAAATAGGTGGGGTGGTGGTTTCTTTCCTTTATTTCACTCACATTTTGGCTTACATTGACAGCAAATATCAATAATTTCTTTCTTTTGTTTAATCAAGTCATGTTGCCTGTATGCTTTGTTATTCTTATAACTGAAGTTACTTTGAGGATTGAATTTGGGTTAAAACTTTAAAAATGTTACATTGGTTTTTACCCTAAATTGAGTAAATTATCATGCTGTGTTCATTAACAAAGAAAAGTAAGCCATGAACACATAATTTCAGAGCAAACATGAAACAGTAGCTTAAGCTGCCTTCTATGTTGCCCACACTCCATATTGAAGTGGAGTCCTGGCTGATCAGTGCATCAAATTTAGCACCTTACTGATGGCCTGTAGAGGCAGGAGAGGACAGCACAAGAACTGCTCCTCTGCCACCACGTGTGGTGTCAGCAGGGGTGATCCTGGAATCTGGTTTTAATCTGATCAGTCCTTTGTAACAATCTTGGGAATGAAGAAGTGCATGGATAATTCCTTTGTCTTGCCTTTTCAATATCATTGTGTCTTTCAAATAAAAGAAATCTACTTACCATCAGTGTGATACCTGTTCTATTCTCTATCCATAACCAGAATTTTTAGCTTTCAATATCATACACATCCACAAATTTAATCACAAACTGTTTTATTGTTTTAAAAAAATCACATTTGGGGGCCTGGCATGGCAGCCTAGTGATTAAAGTCCTTGCCTTGCCTGTGCTGGGATCCCAAGTGGGACCTGGTTCATATCCTGGCTGCTCTACTTCCCTTCCACCTCCAGTCTTGTGGCCTGAAAAAGCAGTAGAGATGGCCCATACTGTTTAGGTGAAAGTAGTGCTGGCACTGGGGATTTTGGGAGGGTTGAGAGGAACTCTCAGCATGTATAGAATTGATTCATGAAATAATAAAATAAATAAATTTTTTAAAAATAAATAATGTTTTAAAGATAATTTTTATATTACTTATATGAAACTGTCAAACAAGTAAAACTGTATTTATGCATCCATTTTTTCTGGGATTGTGGGTAACCTGAGCTTATTTCCCCAATATGACCTTGCTTCCTTGTATCACAAGTCCCAATTCACTCACATTCACTTCAATGATAGTGCTTTTGGTAATCACACCCAAAGTTGTATATAATAGGAACAATGGACTCTAGTTTACAGAAAGCATTGGCAGACAGAAGGTGGTTTTCAGTTCTGGATGTGTTACGCGGGCTTTTCCACTCCATAAGCAGGGAGTTGGATCAGTAGTGGAGCAGCTGGGACTAGAACTGGCATATGGGATGTCAGCATTGCAGGCAGAGAATTAGCCTCTGGCACCATCATGCCAGCAGCACTCTTCTGTCTTCATTTTTAAATTTGTTTTTAAATAAATTGCTTCAGTCACTTTTGATATACATGTGTGTCCTATTCAATTAACCAAAATTTTTAATTCAAATTTTCGCTTAACTTTTGAAGTAATCCTCATATGTAAAAGCAAGTAACACAGAGACAGCCTAGCTAGAAAATCTATTCTTTCTGAAGAAATTTTTACCATATACCATGTAGAGAACTAGATTCTCTCTCTCCTGTGATCAGAGTTGTACTGTTTCTGCGTATATAATTTTCTAAATAGTCTATCATCGTGATCCGACATTTTTGCGTGACATCACTGCTACTGAATGAAGTGAGCTTGCATATCTGTATTTTCTGATATAAGTATTTGACTTATTACGTTAGATCTTGAGAAAATAAGTCATACAGTGTTTTTGGTGCCTTACACCATTTTTTGTTCTTGATCTGATGACATGCTATTGACGTTTGTGTATTTTATGTGGGCGTTTGAAATTGGAACAATGTGGGAGGAGTTAATTCATAATTTTTAAAGATCTTTCATGTAAATGTGCTTTCAATTTTTATTCCACGTAATCCCCTAGTTGCCCAGTGAGGCAAAGGTTAGTACCTTTCGCTTTTCTTTTTCCTACAGAAAAAAGGTTTAAGGTGAAGGGACTTGTCTGGTACGTATCTTTAGTATGTAGTTGTACTGGAACTCATAATTAGGTCTGTGAGTGATGGCAAAATCTGCTGGTCTTTTTATTGTTTTGTTTTGTATTACAAAATGATTTTACAAAATCACAGTGCTGTTCAAGGAGATATAATTCCAATTATAGGTGTATAGAATTACATATATATGCATATATACACATATACATAGTTGTTGTACATTTACTGTATTACTCATGTCTTTGTTGTCTTCATTCAAGTTTTAGTGGGATTGACCTAGGATTATTGCTGTTCTAATTTAATAGCCAAGTGTTAGAAATGTGTATTCCCTCGACAGTCAATCTCCTGCAGCTTCCCCTACTACCTCCTCCTAGATGTCAGCTTTCAAATTCTTGTTTAAGTTCCAGATCTAAACTTAGAAAATGTTTTATTTGGTCTGAGATTAAGTGTTTTACCATATTGCATTGGTTATTCAGGAGCAGTGAGCATTTATTATAGAACATTTGGAATCAATGCAAAACATGAAAAATATAATGAAAATAACCTCTATTATAGCAAGGTGAGATAACCTAACATCTTTAAAGATTTTCTTCTGGTTCAATTTGTTTATCTTTGTGTGTGTATGTGCATACACAATATCAATTTACATTAAACTATTTATTAACATCCTGTATTTTACTAAAAACTATGCAGCAACATTTTCATGTTACTATATTTCACTCAAGAAATTAAGCTCACTGTGCTTTAGTATTACGGCGTAATGGATCCATACTGTTGAGAATTCAGAATTATAATTATAGGTAATTTTCATGCATGTCAAGAGGGGGATACTGGTGTATATTTATATTTTACTCAGTTATATAACAAATGAAGTTACTTTAAATGAATGTTTTCCAGGTTAGGTGTTTGAAACTGAGCATTCAAGAACTAACAGTGGTGAAATATGTATTGCATCTTTGATAATTATATTTTCTCTTAATGGTACACTTGTTTCAGGGTGGATTTCATCATCAACTCACTTTCCAGCAATACACCAGTCCTTTTTTTGTGCAAGACCTACAAGCTTTGGCTTTAATCTTTCTCTCAGATGTCTAATACTGCCAGAATTTCTGTGCTGCTAACATATACCAAAACTCTAGACAATAATCTTCCAAAGACAGGTGAACTTAGGAAGCACATTTTCAATAGAATTAAATGCTGTGATATAAATCTTGGTGCGACTGTCCATTACTATTGCTTCTTTTCTTGGCTTCTCCGGACTTTCATCCTGTATTTTCCTGAGTAGGTAATCTATACATTTTTTTTTTTACTTCCCTGTGAATAGTTTGTGAAATAAAGGGAACATTTACTTCCCATTTGACTATTTTATAATAGCTTCTAAATAGGAAAGTTGTGAGAAAATGCTCACATATAATGTGAAGCTATTGAATTTTTTTCATGAAAGGCGAGGAAAAGCAAAAAAAGAAAAATCTCATTTCACCTAATGCATTTCACAGATTGCCATAAACTGAGACTCTTTATCATTGCAATGAAAATGCTGCTTTTCTTGGGTAGGAAACAAACATATTTGCATCATAACAGAACAGGGAGGCTGTAAATAGAAGGGTGAGTTTTGGTTGTTGCTATGCAGACTGAGCTGCCACAATTCTCTGAGACACCGAGGGGGCTATTTTCACACAAAAGGTGAACATCTAATCATTAGATTGGTTATTCATTAGAATCTATGAATTCCTTCCATATATAAATCAGTAAACCAGTATATATTTTTAAATACTAAAATGTTAATAATTTCAGGTTGCAAGAGAAACTTTGTTATTTATCTTGAGTCTTTTTAAAATTCCAGATTCACAATATTGCATTTGGAGAACTTCGGTCTGCACATACCTCCATAGCCTATAAAGGGAATCCTATTGACAGCTTCATCTCTGATTTAGTCCAGCTGTAAAGGATAGGACCTCTTTCCTATCATCTCCTATCTTTCATTTCCTTCTAGAGAAATTGCTCCTCAGTGCGTTTTACCTCCTAATCCTAGTGTAATTCTGTATTTTCCATGTTCATGGCCTCTCTTTGGGTCTGAATTTTTAGAGTGTTTTATCTCTGCCTTCTATCATTCCTGCCTTCTATTCTTAATTGGTTTAACCTCCATTAATCTCCAGATTTTGATTCCTGCTACTAGAAGTATTATTCCTGAACTGTCAAGAGTTGGTAAAATTGTTGACCAAATTGGTTAACATAATGCCACTCAACTTCCTTGGGAACCTCACTACTGCTAAGAATTTATTTTTATAAAATGATTTAAAGAATACTTTCATCCTCGGTATTTGTGAAGAATACTTTAATCTTTAAAGCTATTTTCTCTTACTTTTAAATTTTAATTAATTAATGATAACCAAAAGGCAGGGCAAGAGAGAGGGAGAGACAGAGAGAAGGATGTTCCACCCACTAGTGCAATCCCCAAACACCCACAAAAGCTGGGTTTTGCCAGGATGAACCCAGGAGCAAAGAATCCAGTCCACATCTCATACTTGGGTGGCAGTGACCTAGCTACTTGAACCATCACCTGCTGCCTTCTATGGCGTTCATTATTGAGAAACTAGAGTCAATGGCAAAATTGGAATCCAAATCTAGATATTTTCAGGTTATCTGCTTGACTCGAATTCCCCAAAAAATAGATACCTTCAAACCTAAGCAGGGTGCATGGATTACCAACTCAGTGTTGTCATTCAGTCCCATTGACAGTGATTACTCCCACCTGTTTTATTTCCTATATTTGAGAGAAAGTTCCGATTATAGTGGTTCTCAGGCCTCAGTAAACCACAGAACCATTTGAGAAACTTAAAAAAAAATGGACGTTTCCTGTGTATATCTTAAGAACAATGACTAAGCAGAGCTATGCTGGGGCCCAGCTCTCTAAAACTGATGAATGTTGCAAGACTTCTGCTTCAGGACAGAAGCACAGACTCAGGAGTGCTATCTACAACTCCAGGCTCAGATTTGCTTGGCCTTCCAATCATGTCTTTCTCCTTAGAGTCATTGACAACAACACGGAGCACAGGTCAATTTGAACTTAAGATAAAGACTATGACTTTTTTTTTTAGTATGTATCCCTAATTTTGCAAAAAATATACTGAAATTCTTGTTATTTCACTGAAACGCAAATTTAATGGACTTTCCACAGCTCTATTTGTCTGGCTGGGACCTGGTCTCTTACTTTAGGGTCTTTCCTTGTTTTTATTCTGATGGCTTTCTGCAAACAGACCCTTGCCATCTGCCTAAAAGTATACTGGCTCTCGACTTTTCTCTCTGCTGGGACAGCAATAATCTCAGACTGCTTTCCACCGAGATTTCTTTTCCTATTTCTACAGGTGTTACCTAAGTATAATGAGCTTTTTATTTCATTTATTTCTGCTGAGTTTTTCATGGAGCTCAAACTCCATCTTCATACCCTAATTTTCTGCTTGTTAAAATCTGATGTTTTTAATATTCTAACCATTTTTGCTCCCACAACACCCTAAATAGAGTTCCTTCAGTGCAAACAATTTCTATCACTTGTGATCTTATATTTATAGGTGTGAATTCCTTATTAGCACATGAGTTAGTTCCTTAGGAACTGGTAGCATATCCCTATTGTCTATCATGGTATTGTCTATGATCAATTTATATCATTAATTTCTCCAGTTGCTGTATGTGCTGTCAAGTGGCAGAATGAAAAAAGCATCATTGCTTTGTGGATCTAAAGTAAGTATGTTGGTATTTCTTTGCTTCTAATATTTAACTCTCTGTGATCTGCTTAATATCCCTACCAATTTCCTTGAAGAATTTTTCAAAGTTGAATTAATATTAGTTATGAAAACCCTTGGCTTTATTTCACTAATGTGAGGATAATTATGACCCTATATGCAATTATGATACATTTTATACCTGATATGAAGATGTTAGGTACTCCATATTTAAACCAGATCAGGAAACTAAGGGGTACAAGCTTATATACATAATAAGTGCCAAGGTTGATATCCCAGATTTGCTTCCAATTTCCAACATCCTGCTAACATAGTTAGGCAGTTGGGTCCCTGTCAGCAATGAGAGAAACTGGATTGTTTCTAACTCCCAATTTTAGTTTGGTCAAGTCCTGGTGGTTGGGCCGAATGAGAAGTGATTGCTTTGTCACTGTCCTTCCCGCTGTCTCTTTGCCTATTGGGTAAATGATAAAAAACAAAGCAAACCAAGAAACACCTGGGCAATCTGGATACAGATACAGTGCTGAAGCTTCTGCTGTCAGGTGGTTCAGCAAGGACTTTCAGAGTAGTTGGGAGGAAACTCATCTGAAAACCTAGCTAACAATTAAACCTATAGGTCAACAGGGAATCGTACTGACCTGAAATATTCTCAAGGATTATTTGACTGTAAGGAAAAAAAACAAGATAAAACTGCCTGTGCTTACAAGACAATAACCATGGCCACGTGGAATATTTCAATTTTAATGTACCTACATTTTTGAGTGAAATTTGAAGCATTATAAGGACATTTTTTTCTCTTTCTTAGACAATTGTATGAGACAGGCTTCCATCAATGTACCTCTGCTTGTCTATTTGGGGTCAGGCTGTGCACATTTCTTGATACCTTTATTTGTCATATTTTCTCTTTTGCCTCTTTTTTTTTTCTGGCTCCATATCTCCTTTGTTTATGATTAGAATGACTTTTGATAAAGGAGGATGATGATAGAAATCAGCATTCCCCAGGCAGGGGCAGGTGGCCCCTCTGTGATCTCAGCCAGTTGCAGTTTTTGATCATCTATCACAAAGAAAATGATGAAACAGGGAAAGGCAGAAGGGAGCCAGCAGGCTGTAAAACCACTTTCTGCCTTGCAACTCCATGACCTCCAGCCGCTGGGTTCCTTTTTTCTGAGTACTTAGTCAGGATTTAAAACTAAGAAAATTGAGCTAAAGAACTGGAAAGTAGTACCTGCCTTTTAAAAATTTCCTAAATTGGTCTCATCAGCAGCAGCTTTAATGTGATGCTGGGAATACATTTCCTTTTAAGAAACATTTGCTATACTGGCTGCTTTGACTTGTGGTTTATCTTAAAATGAGTCAACCTTACTGATATCTTAAAAAACACTTCAGTGTTACTGAATTAGTTCTCAGCTCTAACCTGCGTACACAACATTAGCTTCCTGTAAATTACTATATAAGCTCAAAGCCATTTAGAACACGAAGCACTTGATTTTTTCCAGGCACAATCAATGGAATGACAGTTTTCCTCCATATGATGGATACCATCGAGATTTTGTTCTCTCTACATGATGCATTAGTACAATCTTATGTACTAATGCAAGTATTACATAAATGAAAGTAATATTTTAGTGATAAGGACAAGCTTTTTCCCCCTTTACTTATTAGAGAGAGCAAAACCATTATTAGCCAATTGATTTTGATGGAACATTTTCATTGAGCTCCTTAACAGATCAAGGAGTGCAGAGGTTCTGGGTGAGATGATCAGAAGTTTTCATGAAATTGATTGGAAGAAAACAGTATTGCCTCCATTTGTCTCTGAACCTGCAACGAATGGTTTCCTGGTTGCTTTCTGTAGTCTCATTAGTTTAGAATCTAGTTCGTTTTTTAGCACAATGCTGTCAGTCTCATGAGTGTGTGGTCATAAGCAGTCAGGGTGTGTGCTGATCTACTCTGAGATGCACTCCGATCCTACTGTGCTTCTCCTGACGTTTTATCTTTCCACTAAGATATACTCATTCTTTATTTGAACCCTATTTGTCTTAGCCTGTCTAATCAACAACGTTAATTAAAGAGATAATTCCAATGAGATGAGGTGTTAGCACAACTTTTTGCTCTTAAGCAATACTAAGTCCAGTTAAAATGATGATTGATGTATCAAGTGACAGCCCTTTTCAAGAATATTCATGGGGAGAACTTTAAGCAATGTACAAGTCTCTTGAGAGCAGATTTTGCTCACAATAAGATCTGAATAAATAATTATGTGTGTATTCTATGCATGGTCCAGTGTAGGAAGCACCTTCCATGGGAGGTGAAGCATGATTCAGATCATGTCTAGGAGCAGCATAAATCAGGAGTAGGTTATGTTGGCCAGTGCTAAACAGCAAATACGAGTTCCCAAATTCCTTAGTGCAAAAGGCTACAATCAAATAAGACAATTGTTGCAAGTACAATACAGCGGCTTGACTTAGATAGGCTAATACAATTTTTGAGGTCAAGTGAGGTAAAGAAGAAAAGCAGATTTTATTTATTCTCACCATTGTTGGTGAAATAATGGCGAAGTCCATAATTTTTATTGGATTATGCCAGATGGAAGCAACATATGAAAAATGCCAAAAATGAGAAAATTTTAATAGTTATTTAAAGTAAGACATGTTATCCACCTTGTAACAGTTTAATTACTATCAGAGCTATGAATAAATAGCATCATGCACTGCTTCTGTTTCTTTTCCATTCTTTCTTGACTCGTTCTGTTTGGCTGATATGTCATGAGAACATTGTTAAGTATTCAAAGTTTGCTCATGAGGAAGGACAATGCTACCAGCAAAAGGCTTTGTCTGTTGCTGAGCCATGTCATGGTGAAGGCAGTCTTAGCTCCTGTGGCTGTGAACATCAGTTACGCTACTGCGGCTCCTCTCTATCTTCCTTTAGGTTTGTCCCTGCCTTTGGTGTATGTTCCAAACCTAGGTTCTGCCAGGTCAAAGCAGAGCACAAATGTTTTGGGAGGAAGCGGCTGGTCCCAACAGGTGAACCTGTTTGCTTTTGCTTATTATGCTGTGAAACAAAGCTGTACATATCATGTTAAAATAACTATCTTTTAATTCTGTTTTCTAAGACCGTTTACAGTAGTCTTGTACATATTGCACATTCCAGGTCAGAACCATTCAGAATTCAAATTTCTCCACCATGTGCTTATGTAAAATTGAAGTCTTAGGAGAAGAAAAGTTTTCTTCACAGTTTTGAAGTTAACACAAATTTCAATATTTCAGTTGAGATTGTTCAATAAAAGACTGGGAGATTTATCATTTTGAATTATTTCCCACAACTCAAGTGTTTTAAAACAATTTGAAAGAAAATAATAGGCATTTGGCTTAGTGGTTAAGGTATCAGTTAAGATTAGTGTGATCCATATCAGAGTATCTCACTTGTTTATCAACTTCTGATTCCTTTCCTCAGCTTCCTGCTGATGCAGACCCTTGGGAAGTAGTGGAAATGTCCTAAGTAGTTGAGTTCCTTTTACCCAAGTAAGAGTTCTGGATTACATACCCAGGCTTTGGCTTGGCCCTTCCTAAGCCATTGCCAGGAACTGGGGAGTGAACAGATGATTTATTTCTGTTCCTCTGTCTTTCAAGAAAAAAAGAAAAGAAAAGAAATCAATGAGTGTTTAAATGGAAGATAGCAGAGGGAGAGAGGAAACCTATTTTACTATGTGGATCACCCCTTTGAACTCCTTCTTACGCTGAAAATCCTGACCTCTACTGTATTAAGTCTTCTGTTGTTTGTGGATTTATCAAACCCTCCATATTTACCCTGCATTCATGCTGCACTCACACTTACCCTGGAACCAGAAGATATGTTCTGCTTCTGTGTTCATGCCTATGCTCTTCAGCAGGTGCTGATGGAGAGTGTTCAGTGATGTGGGCGTTTCTACTCTGTTTTTCATCTCTTAAGTGAACAACTTTGCAAATTCAAACAGTGATCTTTTCTTAGCATAAATAATTTAATAGTGTTCATTTTTGTCACTATCATCAGAAGTATCAGAGCATTCTGAAGAAAATAGTTTGATCTGCCCTCTTTATTAATTCACATGTTCAGTACATTTTTCTTTTCTTATCTATCATATGGTCAATGTTCATCTGTGGTAGCAATATATCAGGTAAATGGGATTTGTTCTGACAACAAAAATAAATAATTGTTACTGTTAAAATGTTCATACTACTCTGAACCATATGCAGATTCAGTGTAAACCCTAGCAAAAATTCAAATGGCATTATATATAGAAAATGAAATAAAGTCTGTAAAATTGGTATGGAGTCACAAAAGAACAAGAATTAGTAAAGCAATTTTGAAAAGCAGAGCAAAGGCATCACATCTTCTGATTCAAAATTATACCTAAAAGTAATAGTCATTGAAACAATATGGTGCAAAAATAAAAAACAGATTCATTGATTATCAGAAAAAGAAGAGATATTCCAGACACAAGCTCAAATATTCTTGGCCACCTGATTTCCCAAAAGATACCAAAAAGACTTGCTGATGCAGAATAAAACATCTTAAATGACTGATACAGGAAAAGTAGATGTTGACACACAAAAGAGATAGCATATTCTCTTGCCTTACAGCATGTAAAATAATCAGTTAAAAGTAGAAAAAATATCTGAACTAATGATCTAAAGCCATAAGACTTTTTAAGAAAAAAAAAAGTAAAAGCTTCTTAACAATGACTTGAATAAAAACTTTTTAAAATATCTCATCAAAAGTTTAGCCTCAAGGAGCAAATGGGACTCTATGAAATTAACAGGGCCCGGCGCGGAGTGGCAGTGGTTAAGGTCCTCGCCTTGCATGCCCGGGATCCCATATGGGCGCTGGTTCTATCCCAGCAGCCCTGCTTCCCTTCCAGCTCCCTGCCTGTGGCCTGGGAAAGCAGTCGAGGACGGCCCAAAGCTTTGGAACCTGCACCCACGTGGGAGACCCGGAAGAGGCTCCTGGCTTCTGATCAGCATAACATCGGCCGTTGTGCTCACTTGGGGAGTGAATCATCGAACGGAAGATCTTCCTCTCTGTCTCTCCTCTCTGTATATCTGCCTTTCCAATAAAAATAATTAAAAAAAAAATTTAAAAAAAAGAAATTTACAAAGGAAATGATTAAAAAAAGAAAATACAACCCATGACTGGGAGATGAAATTTGCAAGGCAAATATCTCACACAACGCACTTGTAGAAAAATAACCCATTATGCACATGCATGAGAAAGGAAAAGGGAGAGAAAATGAAGAGAGGGACTTCATCCTTCAGGCTGCAATAGCCAAGATTGGACCAGGCCAAAGCCAGAAACAAAGACTCAGTTTGGTTTTTCACGTGGTGGCAGGAATACAACCTTCAGAGCCACTGCCTGCCTGCTGAAGTGTGTATTAGCAGAGAACAGACAAGAGGAACGGAGCCCTGACAGGAATGTGTGCACTCCAGAGCAGCATTGCAGGGGATGGTTTAACATTGCACCAAACGCTTGCCCTTGCCTGCTGTGGCACATGAAGATACTTTGTGGGGAAACAAATGTGTGCTTTAGGAACATTTCTCTCAACATTAAATGTTCAAAATTTGCAAAAATTACCATGTGTAATGGTGTTACTTATAATAACACATGCTAACATATTATTTGGCTATTGAAGTAAATGTTCATGTGTTCAATAACATGTTTATATTCAATGTGAACCCATTAAAAACTATAAAAAAGAAAAATAACTCATCTTAAAAATGGAAAAATGACCTACACACTTTCCCTAGAAGGAATATTATTCAATATTACTTATCATGAAAATGAAAATCATACTGAGATGTCATCCCCACTATAGTTACAGTGACTATCATCAAAAAGACAAGAAGTAATAAGTGTCTGCAAGATGTGGAGAAAATGAATATTTGTACACTGTTGGTGGGAACATGGATTGGAGCAGGCACAGCAAAAAACAGTATGAATATTCCTTTAGAAATTAAAAATGGAATTACAATCCCACTTCTAATTACATATTCAGAAAAAAAATCATCACTCTATAGAATGTCTGTATTCCCATATTTTTTGCAGCTTTTTTCACAATAGCAAAGATACGGAAACAACCAAAGTGGATAAGGAGAAGAGAAGCATACATGCACAATGGAACATTATGCAGTCTTCAAATGGAAGAGGGTCATGTTGCTTTGTACAATATAGTTGAAGATGAAAATGGCAAAACTTAGGTTTTGTAAAATAAATCAGTCACGAGAAGAGAAATGTTGCATGATCAAGCAGAATCTTTTAAAAAATTAGATAAATGGAGATAAATAATAAAAGGTTAGCAATTTGGGTTAGGGTTTATGCTCTCTACCTAATTCAACATCAAAAGCAAAATAGTGTGTGTGTCCTTACTGAGAACTTGATTGGAAGTTGAACTCTTAGTTAAAAGCAGTTTAACAAACTAATGTTAGTTTCTTAATACACAGAATAAGAAGCTAAACTAATTAGCATGAAAATCATTTCCTATTAATTGATTAAAATAAATTTCCAAGATAACTGTGCCCAACTTGAATCATCCTAACAATGGTTCTTCAAATGAAAGGCTTCCACGTTTGGAAGTTCTTCTTGTGTGGCAGCCACGCCCTGGTATGGCCCCAGGCACGGCCAGGCTGAGCCAGGCAACCTGAATTCCTAGTCAAGTTGTGGAGGTTCTATAGTTTGTCACCGGATGCTTAGGCTTAGATTATAAAAAAACTGCAAACGAGGGGCCAATGTCAAGGCCTATCACATCCCATATAGGCATCGGTTCAAAGCTCAGCTGATCTACTTCCAATCCTGTTCCATTTTTGGGAATAAACCAGTGATTGAAAACCTCTCTTTCTCTTTCCCTTTTACTCTTCTAACCTGTAATCTGTTGAATCAACAAAACGATTTTAAAAAAAATGAATAAATGAATAAAAATTTTAAAATCTCTTTTCACCAATAATCTTTCATCTTCCTAACAGATATAATCCATACAATAAAGGAGAAACTGACACTCAACAGGGAGGAGAAATTACATATGATGCACAGATCTTTCTTCTTTTTATTATTTAATCTGTTATTAGTTTATACAAACAACAGATGTACATTATAATGATTTGGAAAATGTAGGGGAATGTAAGCAACAAGAAAAGCTTTCCTATGCATACCTCCAAAAGCCACATTATTTATAATTCCTCCTGTGTCTGATGTCCCTTCTTCAACCACTGACCTAGTTCTTTGCTTCCTTTTACTAAAAGCCTCCTCAAAGAGGCGTCTCTTCCGTTGCTAAATTCTTCCTCCAGTTCTCTCATGAGATCGGTCCAGTCATGTTTACATCATACTCTGAACTGTTGGTGTTCAAGTGACAAACAAACTCTTTGGTTTTAAATCCAGTGGCCAGCAGTTGGCACGTTTGTTAATCCCTTCCTCCTTGAAATGTTTTCACATGCTCCGCAGGGCACTGTTCTCTCTGGTCGCCTCCCATCCACATGGCTGCTACTTTCCAGTCTCTTTAGTAGCTTTTTCATCTTTCCATCGCTAAACATCAGGCTAGCTCACAGCTTGATGCACTCTTACTCCTTGTATAATCTCATCTGCTTTTTTGTGGTCGTAAATGTCAAATGCTTAGATCTGAAAACCAGACTTCCATGTTCAGGCAATTGCAGACATATCAGCTAACCATACCGAATATTTGATCCTCTTTCAATTCTGCTTTCCTGGGGATTTTTCCTCATTTCAATAAATAGCAAGCCAATCTTTCAGGTTGCCAAGATAAAAATTTTTGGAGTCAGCTTTGATTCTCCTCTTTGGCAAACTTGAGAGTGAACCAAAAGTTGATCATGCTGGCCCATAGTTTCATTATATATCCTGAATCCAGTCATTTATCATTCTTTGCACTATTACTAGTCCGGTATAAAATAACATCCTATCACCAACTTACTCAAACAGCTTTTGCAATGATCTTGATGTTTCAGCTTTGCCTTCCGATATATTACTATTGAGCACTATTGAGCCAGTACAAAGCTAAATAGGATCATGGTATTTTCACATTTATAATTTCCATATGTTCCAAATGACTTTAGGTTTATTTAATTTGGCACTTGAATAATGCTCTTATCTCATCTCCAGCCTTTTCCCCCTGCTCCATACACTCAGCTACTCTTTGCTCCTTAGGCACATTGCACTCCTTTTGATGGATTTATTATTAAGTGTTTAATCTTTGAATGCATTTGAGAAAATTCAACATCCATTCCTCACATAGTTTCTCATTAATGTAGGAATGGAAAGGACACTTCTCAATTTATAAATGGCTTCTACAGACATCTTAAAATAATAGTGTACTTAACCAGACGATCACATACCTCTCGTTAAGATTAGTGATAAAATTATTCAGAAATAAAATTGCATATTGCTTCATTGCTACATGCAATATAGCAGAGGACCCAAAATAAGAGAGAAACACAAGGAAACTAAATTCCAGATGGGGAGGGAAGAATCAAGAGTTTTTTTTTAGTTAGAGTTTGTGTTAAAAATCTAATGGAACCTACCAAAAAGCTACTGAATATAATAAGGTAGGGGTGGAAAGATGGCAGGATATAAGGTCAATGTGGAAAAGTCAATAAGATTTCTTTCAAATTATGGGCAACACATCTGTATGCTAAAAATATGAAACACTAAGAAAAGCCTGTGGATGCAAAGCAAGTCCAATCAATGAACAACTGGCATTTAACATTTGAAAATATCTTGTATTGCTCTTCTGGGATTAGTCACACGCAGTCATGTGCTCTCCTTTCTAATACATTTGAGGTATTAGGTTATATCCTGTGTAGGATATGTCCATCTATATTCATGAAAGATATTTGCATAAAGTCATGTTGTTGTTAGTCATTTTTTGTCTGGTTTTGGGTAATACAAACATCACAAAATCAATAGGTAATTATTCCTTCCTTCCTCAAATGTCTGAAAGTATTTGTATAAGCTCAATGTTAGTTACTCCTTAAAAGTTTGAGAAAATTTACTAATGAACCCGTAAAGACACAGAATTTTCTTTGTGGGGGCAGTTCCTAAACACAAACTGATTTTTATCACAGTCTTAGGCTAATTAGGCATGTCTAAGTCATCCTTTTTTTTTTTTTTTTGTACTTGTGCTTTCAGGAATTTTTTCATATGGCCCACATGCTCAAAACAATTACCATGAAGTGTTTCATATTCTTTCCTTATTATCATATTACTGACTATAGAATGTCAACTAATCTTACTTCTTCCAATCATATTGTTGATAAATCTTATCACTCTTTCTTCTGATTATGAAAGCTCACAAAACAACCTTTGATTTCACTAACCTTTCCTACTAATTTTCTGTTTTTACTTGCACCAAGTATTTTTTCTTTATTGTGTCCTTTCCTTTACTTTTTTGTTTTTCAAAGTTGGAAATTATGGTAATTAATTTTAGAACTTTTTTCTAACACAAATATTTAATTTTATAAACTGCTTACAAGTGCTGCCTTGCAACATTCCACAAATGTTGAAATATTGTGGTATCATTATCATTCAGAATAAAATACTTTCTCTTAGGATTTTTCTCTGATGCAAGGATTATTTATGAGTATTAATTTCATGTGATGGGGGGCTTACACATGCTATTATTAGTGGTTTCTGATCTAATACCATAACAGTTATGGGAAATACCTTGTGTGATTCCAGCCTTTCAATATATATTAGGACATTTTTATGGTAAAACATTTTAACTTGGTAAATACTTACAATTTATGCATACTTTAATAAGTAAAATGATGTATTTTTGATGTTTGGAGGAATTCTCTACAAATATCAAGACTATTGTATGTATCCATTTGCATTTGCCTTACAAATTTCTGTCTAAATATTTTGTTGGATACTGAAAACAAGCTATTTGAAACTTTTATCTGTAATCATGAGAATGAAAACCTATGTGTTTTTTCATGTAATCTGAAAAATTGTCTTAGATGCACAAATATTCAGGATTATTAAGCAAACTTGATGAGTAGATTCCATCATTATTGCAAAAAGTCTTTTATCAGTTATAATATTCTTATTCATTATATTCTTTTATAATCTACTTTGCCTATTAGCCAGTCAAGCTTTGTTTTAATTGTTGACATCAAGCCTTTTTTTTTATTTGTATGACTTCAACAATTGAAATCTACATGTAAAATGCTTTTTTTTTTTGTGGTATATGATTGCCTTTATTGTCTGAACTGACCTTTGAAAGTGTGCATGTTCAGAAAGTTTGAATTTGTGTGATTCTTTGTACAATTTGTTTTAAATCTGATATTATGGAACTTTCTTTCTCTTTGGCCCATATATATTTTTTCTTTATTTTGATTTCAGACTTATATTATTTCAAGTGATTTTTTTTAAAGATTTATTTTTATTATTATTTTTTTTTATTGGAAAGGCAGATATACAGAGAGGAGAGACAGAGAGGAAGGTCTTCCATCCGATGATTCACTCCCTAAGTGAGCACAACAGCCAATGCTATGCTGGTCCAAAGCCAGGAGCCTCTTCTGGGTCTCCCACGCGGGTGTAGGGTCCCAAAGCTTTGGGCTGTCCTCGACTGCTTTCCCGGGCCACAGGCAGGGAGCTGGATGGGAAGCGGGGCTGCTGGGATAGAACCAGCGCCCATGTGGGATCCCAGGCATGCAAGGCGAGGACCTTAACCACTTGTGCCATTGCGCCGGGCCCTATTTCAAGTGATTTTTATAGTATCTCTTTTGTTCTTTCAGTGGCATACAAGGTGTATTTTACTGTTTTTTTTTATAGCTGTTGTTGAATTTTCACAATTTATTTCAAATTACCATTAATATTACATACAGTGTAAGATTTTTACTATATGAGCGTCTCATTTCCCCACCCGGTTGTTTTATTAGTCATGCCATTTATACAATGCACTTTTCTATGTGTTTAAACCCTACTCAACATTATCACAATTTTTGATTAACTAGTCAATTACTTTAAAAGCAGAGTAAACTATTAAACATTGTATTATAGATTTATTAAGCCATACTATCATTTGCTTTTTGTAACCTGTATTTCCATCTAATTTTCCTTCTTGCTGTTCAAGTACACAATTGTCCTGAAAAGTTTGCATTTTGCTACTGATTAGCAAAGACATTTTTGCTAATATAGAATTATAGACTGATTGGCCCAGAGCTATGGCTCAGAGGCTATGCCCTTACGTTATAAGCCCTGGGATTTCAGATTGGTGCTGGTTGGTGTCCTGGCTGCTCCACTTTCCTTCCTGCTCCCTGCCTGTGGCCTGGGAAAGCAGTTACAGACAGCCCTAAGCCCTGAGTCCATGCTTCCTGGCAGGAGACCCAGAAGAAGCTCCTAGCTTCAGATTGGTACAGATCTGGCAGTGGTGGTCTCTTGGGGAGTGAACCAGTGGACAGAAGATCTATCTCTCTCTCTGAGAATGTGCCTTTCCAATAAAAATATTAAAAAAAGAAAAAGAATTATACATAGACTGAAAGGTTTTCTTCTTTGATTGCAGTACATGTATCACTCAATCATTTTACTAAATTCATTGTGTGAGAGCAAAACCTGCTAAATTATTTGTACTTTTATTAGAAAGGTAGAGTTAGAGTAAGAGAGAGAGAAAGAGAGATCTTCCATTTAGTGGTTCACTCTCAGATGTCCTCAGCAGCCAGAGCTGAGCTGATCTGAATCTGGGAAGGAGCTTTCTCTGGGAATAACACATATGTGCAGGGCCCCAAGGACTTTGACCAGCCTCCACTGCTTTCCCAGGCTCTAAGCAGAAAACTGGATCAGAAGCGGAGGAGCCAGGACTCCAACTGGTGCCCATATGCTGGCAGACGCCCAGACATAGGCTCAGTCAGTCCTCCAGACCACTGCGCTGGCCTCAAATTCTGTTGTCTTCCTCTTTTACAGTGTGTAATCTGTCTTTGTTGCTGACAAATTTTGATGTTATTCCATTTATTCTGAATTTCCCTGATGTAGTTTGCTTCATGTTTCTTTTGCCAAAAATTATTGATTTTAATTTTTAGGGTTATAGCTGTTATCACATTTGCAAAATTCATGATGATTTTTCTAAAGATTTATTTATTTTTTTTATTGGAAAGTCAGATATACAAAGAGGAGGAAAGACAGAGTGAAATACCTTCCATCTGATGATTCACTCCCCAAGTGACCACAATGGCCACTGCTATGCTGATCCGAAGCCAGGAGCCAGGTACTTCCTCTAGGTCTCCCATGCGGGTGCAGAGTCCCAAGGCCTTGGGCCGTCCTGGACTGCTTTCCCAGGTCAAAAGCAGGGAGCTGGATGGGAGGTGGAGATGCCGGGATTAGAACCTGTGCCCATATGGGATCCCAGCACATTCTAGGTGAGGGCTTTAGCCACTAGGCTACCCATGATGATTTTTAACAATGACATTTACATTGCAGTACTCAGATTTACATTAGTCCTTGTGAAGTTTTCCCCAACTTTCCCCTACTTAGCTTTAAATCAGGTTTCCCCTATAATTCATTTTGGGTTGTTTATATTGCTACATTATTATTATCGATAATTTTCTTACTTTGAATTTTTTATCTATGGAATTTACTTCTTTCATATAATATCTCCATTTCATGTTTTACACATTTGGTTTTTAATACTATTGCTTTTTAGTTCACTTTTCTGATAATGTTCAGACTTACGTTACTCTTTGGTTGTTCTAATTAAATTTTGTCATTGCAAGTGTTGTTTTACAGGATCTTTGCATGTGTTGTGACATTTCACTGGATGCCAGACCCTGTTCATTTTACTCTTTTGCGAATGTCGATTCTTTATGTTTGAACTTTGAGATTAGGTGGCCCCGGTGCAGTACCTCTCTCTAATCATTTTCCTCTTCTAAAGTTCTCTCCTTGCTTCCTGCATACCTATCCCTAGGCCATGAATCATGGGATTGTGCATTCTGATTGATGGGAATAATACCGTTCCCTGTTATTTGAGTGTGACTGTTACTGATGTTTTTTATTTCTTCATTTGAGTCTTTCCCGAGCCTTATGCGGTTAATTTTTTAAAAAATTCATTTTATTTGAAACAGAGAGATGAGTCAGAGGGAGAGATGGAATAGAATCTTCCATTTGATGGTCCACTTCCTAGATGTCCGCAGCAAGCATGGTTTGGCCCGGGCTAAGGCCAGAGGGCAGGAGTCAATCTGGACCTCATGTATGGGTGTCAAGAACCTCAACTACCTCCCAGGGTGTGCATTAGTGGGAAACTGGAACAAGAAGAGGAATAAGGACTTAAACATAGGCATCCCAAGGAGTGGCTTAATCATTGCATCAAACATCCATCTGTAAACTTACTTTGACAGTCTGTTTGAAGGAGAGAGAATGAGAGAGAGAGAATGAGAGAGAGAAATCCCATCCATTGGTTCACTCCCTGTTAACCTGGACTGGACTAGGCCAAAGTGGGTTGTTGTTATCCCAGTGAGTACCAGGAACACAACTATTTGCGATATCACCAGTTGTCTCCCAACACTGCATCGACAGAAATCTCATTAAAAAAAAACCCATGTTCTATGTTGAAATGTTCTCTGTTCACTGGCTAGGCCAAGTGCCTGCCCTACACTGCTATATAGCTTTATCACACACATGCACAGATTAGCATTCAATGGGTGCCGGAGACCAGCTCCAGCTGACTGAGAGCTTGCAAAGGATGCGTGGATCGGCGAGATGATAGGAAGAGATAAGACATGGACCACTAGGGCTTGATACTCATAATGGACAACTCAGAAAAGTTGCCATCTTTATTTATACACAAATCACATCACAAGCTTTTGCACAACATCCAATTGTTTCATTTTCACTGCGTGGTTAAGAGAATACAAAAAACAATCCTAAGGAAGATATTTTCAACAAACCATTACTCATTGAAACCTGCAGTCACCTGGCTGAAGCCAGGAACTCCACGGTTGGCAGCGCATGTGGTTACATAGGGATAAGTGTTTTACTTATACTCAGAATCATTTTTTACTAAACATGAACTAACTAATATTGCTTAAAATATTAAGAATACAGAATTAAAAGATCATAAATGAAAGGATATTATAAAAGCATGTAACATAGATTCTTTGCTAAATCTTATAATCAAATCATGCATTAATTACCATCACCCTCAGCTAGTGCTGATTCAATTGTTTTTCATTCTTTTGTTAAAGGGCAGTGAAAGGGATCAAGGCAATTCAGCCAATCTACAAACAGAGGGCTTTTACAAGAAACTTTCTTTTATCTTTATAAACTGTTTCTTTCCCTAAATATAAGTGCCAATGTAAGACTGAGATTTTAAGCCATTTTGAAGGGGTTCACATCTATTTCCTTATAAAAGATGCCCCATATACTTTTGCTTTCTGTGGTAAGAAACTAAAATGTGTCATATCATGCGTTGTAACAGTTCAAGGTGTATGGTAAACAAACTCTTTGTACCTCCATAATTGCCATCTGTTGCAAGATATTATCAAGCCATTTCTTAAGGAAAACATTACTTATACTAGGGCAAACTTTAGGACAAAAGTGGGCACATAACAGGATGCTTGGAGACACTGTGTGCTCAATTGAACCATTGTATACTTTTAGCTGTGTGTCACAGCCTTACTGTTACTAAAGGTGTTTTTTTTATCATAAACATGATTGATCAATTTGAGGTGTCATAGCCGTTACAGGAGTCACTTCACATTAGCAGTAAAACAACAGCAACACCTTCAGAAGAATTCTATGAAACATCAGAGAGGTGATTGAGTTCCATACAATGGGTGAGGCAGCAATGAGGTGACCGGAGACATTCTGCCGGGCCTTGCCTCACAGCCAGAAACTCCTTGCAGCCTTGCTAACTGAGTGTGGTGCTCATCACACACCCACGCCATCCGACCCAACTGCATGGCTCCCCACAAATGGGGGCCTGAATGATCATTGTTCAAGGAGAATCTCTGGGGTTTTATCTCAGTAATGTCTCTGCTTTCCCATTCCTGTCCTGTTTGCTCTAACCACCCTGAGATTCCTGGATTTGAACATGGCCTTAACTCAGCAAGCTTGTGGGCATTAACAAGCATAATTATTAAATCGCTTCTCTCCGCTGCTGAAGGAACTGCCCTTCAAGGAGGTATTGGCTCACCATTCCTCAGGGACTATTGCCACTGTTTGCATAAGTTTTGTGTCTTCAATAGCGTTACAGTATATATTTTGTCTAATTTTTGTTGCTTCAAATGATACTGAAAATATGGTTCCAATTATTCTATCTTGGTTGAAAACACAGGCTTTTGTTATGAAATAAAATCTATTATTAGATTTATCTCATTTAGGTTAAAACAAAGAAACAAACAAAAAAATCAGTGAGTTGTGTATAACTAGCCTTTTCTAGTTTGTGTGTTATTTAGGGCTGAGGTTTCTGAGGATATTCATAATGAAACAACACTATTCGTTTTCAGATTTATTAAGTTTGCTATAAAATGCGTAGTTTGTAAGTATGCTTTGATAAAACAATAACGTTTATAACAATGGAAAAGAGAATGCTACACAATAAGTACAACCTTTTTTCGAATGGTTTTAATGTGTATGTAAGAGGAAGCTCTCTTCCTCTTATTATTATTATTATTATAGTTATCATTTTTCATTGTACAATATCTTCTGTATTTACTAGAAAGCTTACATCTTTTGGTCTAGCAACATAGTAGGTATTTTTCCAATTTTACCTAATTTCTCTGACTTCTATGGTTTAATGTAAACAAGAAGCATATTCTTTTTGTTTGTTTGTTTTCATGTGTCTTTTTTTATTTCATTTTATGACACGGTTTCATAGGTTCTGGGATTTCCCCAACTCCTCCACAGGCTCTCCCGCCATGGTGGATTCCTCCACATTTTTGCAGTAGTATAGTTCATATCCAGTCATGAGCCCTTCATTGTGGGCATGTACCATGCATAAAGATCAGACTCTTATTGTCCAGATAAATTCAACAGTTTCCTTGGGAGACCATCCCTGGTCTGAAAGTAGAGCTGGCAGAATATCATCCTCTTCAATGAAAAGCCACAACATAACATCAACAACAATTTACAACACTACGGAGTTAATTGACATGGTATTGAGTGACCAATGTTAGAAAATGTAAGTTGTTAACCACATCCTGTGACTCTTCATTGACATTTTAATTTTATTTTATACACAACCATCTTAAGATGGTCATAGGGTACTATTCTGTTGTCTCATCTATTTTCATAATGAAGTGTGATTTTTACTGAACTTGGTGATTTTAGGATAGTCCAAGCAGGCTTATAACTCTAACAAGGCATATGTTAACACTTGAGGCACAGAACAGTTTTAGGAGGGTGTGCAGAGAAATCTTCAATACCTTAGTGAGGAGTAACTGATGTTTGTGTCCTACCTAGGAAAGTAAATGTGAGTCCAAGCTGACTGTTTCCTGTGTGTTCTAAGCTTTCCTTATTGGTCTCTATCTGATCTAATTTTTTGGCGGGCTCCAGAGCAACCCTGATGGTCATTGCAAGAGAGGGTGAGAATCCAAAGTTGGAACTAAGTAAGGACCAGAGAAAGCTCCTTTGCCAATGTTAATAGCTTTTTAACTTTCATTTGGAATTCTATTAATTATCAAGTTGAGATTTTCCATATAATCCAAGTGATATTGAATTTGATTAAATCTATTATTAATTCCAATTTTGCCGTGAGATGGGCAACCCAAATATCTTCTTTGGAGTGTTATCATTACAAGGGTAAGTTCTGTTGGCCAATCACTGGTAGGTAATTGTGAGAGTTTAACTGACTGTCATAGTTACTGATGTCTTCAACTGATGTATTGTGATATTTGTGATTGATGTCATATGTATTTTTTGTAGAGAAACTTTGGCAGAAGAAAAGCAGTGGAAAACCGACCAAGTTCTTGAGCTCTTGTCACCCAAGTGAGAAACCTGAATGATGTCTCTGGCTTCAGCTAGGACAGGTCATTTTGGAAGTGAATCAGCGGATGGAATATCTCTTTTTATATCTCCTTTCTCTCCAGGACTCTTTCAAATTCATAAATACAACTTAATAAAAGGAAAAAAAGTGCTGATCATAGAGTTTGGTTTTACCAAACCACCGCAGCTTAGAGAGTTATGATGACGTGTTTTAAGGCTTCTTGTAAAAGGCTTATTTAGAACATGTTGTACTTTTAATGTTAAAATGTTAATTTGTTAAGTAGAAACACTGATCTTTCAACATCATTTTCCATTTTGTAATTTATGTTTTTGTAAATTACAAACACAAAAAATTGTAAGTTGCTGATTCACTCCCAACATGTCAGTTTCTATTTGGATTCTGTGAGCTGTAAGAATCTAAACTCACATGTAATATTTTTTTTTAAAGATTTATTTTTATTATTTTTTCATTGGAAAGGCGGATATACAGAGAGGAGAGACAGAGAGGAAGATCTTCCGCCCGATGATTCACTCCCCAAGTGAGCGCAATGGGCCGATACTATGCCGGTCCAAAGCCAGGAGCCTCTTGCGGGTCTCCCACGCGGGTGCAGGTTCCCAAAGCTTTGGGCTGTCCTCGACTGCTTTCCCAGGCCACAGGCAGGGAGCTGGAAGGGAAGCAGGGCTGCCCCCGGGATTAGAACCGGCGCCCATATGGGATCACGGGCATGCAAGGCGAGGACCTTTAACCACTTGCGCCACCGCGCCGGGCCCATGTAATATTTTAATTAAAGAATGTAGACTGGCTTTCACAATACTACCAGCTGAGGCCAGATTTTGTAGTTTTTTTTTTTTTTTTAAGTTAAATACATGTGTACATATGGTAGGCCTGAGGTCATGAATTTCTGTTCTGTTTAAGCTGCGTATAGTTAGACCTATGAACAAAAACTCCTCCCGATAATTTGTCTCTCTTAGTGGCATTTACATCGGTAGCTGTGTTTTCATTTGGGTTTGTACAGAAAATATTATGTTATCTAGGCCAAAACATATTGCTATCACAGAGTGTAAGCACAGCCGACTTTTGAGAATATTCTGGGCAGCTGCAGAATGCTGATGACTCCAGCAGCAATTTATTCCTTTACTGCCCCAATTGGGTCACTTTCCATCTTAAGTCTTGCTTGATAAAAAAAGAAATCATCTGTCTCTAGTGTTGACGTAAATATAGAACAGCAAAACAAAAGTAAGCAGATATGTCTCATGTAAGCGCTATGTGTTTAGGAAATGATGAATAGTTTTAAAAATTCACTAAAGTCTGTATCTACCCATGGATTATTGGTCCAGAGGTCCTCTGCTTCAATTCCAACACATATTGACATTTACTTAAGAAGAATTATGAATGTCTAGATAGCTTGGGCCTGGCGCAGGGAAAGCAGTTGAACATGGCCCAAAACCTTGGGACTGTCCCTGTGTGGGAGACCCGGAAGAGGCTCCTGGGTCCTTGCTTCAGATCAGCACTTTGTGGTCACTTGGGGAGTGACCCATGGGGCAGAAGAACTGCCTCTCTGTCCTCCTCTCTCTGTATATCTTACTTTCCAATAATAATAATAAGAAAGATATCTTGATAGTGTTGCAGAAATAAGGTTAGTGAGACAAACATAGGTTTAGATTTGGTTATACTTATAGAAAATTGATATTTTAATTTGGGTGTTGGGCATTTGAGCCTGAGCCTGAGCTCGGTTATAATTCTGGCTAATTTACTAAAATTTTCTTTTTTCTTTTTTTCACAAGTTCCATTTTTACAATCCATTTTATTTGTTACAGTATGTTAGTTCATGAATCAAATTTGGTGTTGTGGCACAGTGAATTACAGAGGCACTTGGAATACTTGGGTTTGTGTTGGAGTGTCTGATTTATGTCCTGGCTGCTCTACATTTTCAACTCACCTTTTTGTGAATGAGTTCTTAAAGGCATTGGATGAAGACTCAAGACCTTGGGTCATTACCATTTATGTTGAGAATCCAGGTGGAGTTCCTGGCTTTTGCCTTTGGGCTGGCCTAATTTGGGCTATTGAAGGCATTTAAGAATTGAATCAGTAGATAGAATATAGAAAACCTCTCTTTCTCTCATCTCTTTCGTTCCGAATCACTTTCTGTTATTCTTCTCCCGTTCAAATAAATGAAAATGAATATAACAAAAGAGAAAGAGATTTAAAAAAAAGTTTGGGCCCGGCGCGATGGCGCAGTGGTTAAGGTCCTCGCCTTGCACTCCCGGGATCCCATATGGGCACCGGTTCTAGTCCTGGCAGCCCCGCTTCCCATCCAGCTCCTTGCCTGTGGCCCGGGAAAGCAGTCGAGGATGGCCCAAAGCTTTGGGAGCCTGCACCCACGTGGGAGACCCGGAAGAGGTTCCTGGCTTTGGACCGGCATAGCATTGGCCGTTGGGCTCGCTTGGGGAGTGAATCATCGGACGGAAGATCTTCCTCTCTGTCTCTCCTCTCTGTATATCTGCCTTTCCAATAAAAATAAATCTTAAAAAAAAAGTTTGTTTATTTTTATTAGAAAGACAGATACACAGAGAGAAAGGCTGCTCCCTATGTAGCCATAACAGCTGGATATAAGCCAATCAGAATCCAGCAGCCAGGAACCTCGTCCTGGTCTCCCACGTGGTTGCTTTCTCAGGCCACAAGCAAGGAGCTGGAGGGGAATTGCAGCAGCCAGGGCATGAATCGGCACCCATATGAGATCTCAGCCAATGCAAGGTGAGGACTTCAAACATTAGGCTACTGTGCTGAGTCCAATAGCTTACGTTTTACATGTAACATTACTACATTAGTATGACAGTATGTAAAAAAAATCATTGATTTACAATTTAGATTTTTAAAAAAATGTTTGTAACCCATTTATATGAGAAGTCTTCAAAAACAGGTTAACAATACTTATTTGGAAATAATTATTGTTTGCTTTCATTTTTTGCATCAAAATAAACTCATTTTATTTCCACTGTTCTATGTACTTTTAAAATATTCTAACAATAAGTCCATTTTACAATGGAAGAATTCAGAATTAATGAGAAATTTCCTCAAGGTGGAAAGAAGAAACAACTGAATTTAAACCAATTCTACCTGAGGCAGAGCAGCTGTGCTTCCCACTTTGGGATGCCTGTAATGCAACCCACTCCCTCTCCGACAATACATCGCAGTGGAGGCTGGCTCCCTGAATATGGCTATGTGTTTGCTTATGAATGAATAGTAGTCATGCTTTGGACTCAGTGTTACCTTTTCACTTACACAACTACTTCCAACAACTGGACCCTGTCCATCATTCTTTGAAAATGGTCCAAAGTTGATCACAATGTTTTTTTTTTTTTTCCATTTACTCAAAGTCATTTTCTTTATGCAATAATTTACTTTATGTAGCATTGACTGTTAATATCCACATTATTTAAATAATTGGTTGTTTATATCTCCAATTCCCTCTTTAGACAATGCTGCTCAAAATGATTTGAGGAACTCATATGTGTTTGACGATAAGGAAGTCTTGTGGTCTAGAAAATTGTAAGGGAGTTGTTAGTGTGCAGAAGGCCCGCATTTATATTTCATTACTTCTAGCTTTTTTTTTAAAAACCTTTAAGGCAATGGTATCCCATTGAATACACTTTGAATTTGGTTGGCATAACCTAAATAAAGGTAATTGTCTCTTTCCCCTCTATAAAATCTGCCTTTCAAATAAAGATAAATAAGTCTTTAAAAAAGGTTGCAATGGGAATTTCCAAAGTCCTTACAAGGTGTCTGGGGAAATCTTTTGGGAGGATTCCGCCCAAATTGGTAACATCTAATTGGTGTTGTCCGTTCCTGGGGCTGACCCGAGGTCTGCTCTTGTCTTTAGTACCCACCTAGGCAAGTCCTTTTGAAGCAGACTTGCTAAAAAAGACACCATATTGCAATCCCTGCATATCCCTAGCTGGAAATGGAAAGAAAAGAGTAGGAGCAAGTGCCACCTGAGCAGAGAGAAGAGCCTGAGTCCAGGAAGCATGTGAAAAACACAGGGGTGTGTACCTTTGCTCACTAATGCAAGATGGCAAGGACTCTTTTCCTCTGGAAAAAACTTCATGGAACAGGTGAGTCTCATGTTCAATTTAATGGGAAAAGAGACATTGGCAGAAGCATGCTAAACCCTCTGAATGAGCAGGGAACTTGTAAGGGTAGAAGAGGTGAGTCACATCCTGCAGTCAGTAAACAATTAATTTCTTCTTCCTCTATATGTTTGAGCATGTCCAATCGAGCTAATTCCCTTCGCTGGCGAAGAGAGGAAAACATTGGGAGAAATGAGGACACTACCACAATTCATCAGTGGTTTCTTCTAATGCGCTTGGTGTTACTTAACGATGCTGACTGATGTTCAGGGAGAAACATCGATGTGTTAGAAATACTACATGTTGAACCATCATATGAGAAGAAATGACTATTTTGTATTCAGAATTGGGTTCCTAGAGGTTGGAAAAAAAAATGATAGGAGCAGGAGCCCAACCAGAGGAGCCTTCGAAGCAGCCACATGGATGAAGTTTTTGTTTCTGTGAAGTTGTAGCTCCTGAAAGCACAGGAGCTCCTGTCTCCTTGTTATCAACCCTTTGCCCCATTTATCTGCTCACCTCTAGTAATTCCTTCTCACCAGGCCCTGTTTTCAACTGTGCCTATATCACAGGCTAAGTTTCTACACAGGAAGAAAATCAGCCTTTTAAAATGTTCAATTATAGGATCGTAACTTTTCCCTTTCTCAAAATTCTGGTGTTTTCCTTTTTCTTTCCACCTCTCCCTTGCCTTACTTTCTTAGACAACACAAGTCTTTCACTGGTTCTGATTTTCCACTTTGGGGCCTTTGTGCATGATTGCTTTAAAAAAAGATTTATGTATTTTTATTTGAAATCCACATTTTTTTTTTAACAGAGCATGAAGGGGACATTGAGTTCTTCGATCCATTGTATGCTCCCTAAATGGCTGCAAAGGCCAGAGCTGAATTCATCAGAAGCTAGGTGCCAGCAGCTTCATCCTGGTTTCCCATGGGATGCAGGAGGCCATTCTCGGCTGGTTTTCCAGGCAACAAGCAGGGAGAAGGATTGGAATTGGAGCAGATGGGAAATGAGCCTGTGCCCACTGGGCTGCTAGCCCTGCAGGCAGAGGATTAGCTTGCGAGGTCCCATGCTAACTGCCATAATTGCTCTTATCTCTCCCTTTTGCCATCAGGATTTTGGCAGTAGGATTTATGAGCTGGTGTTAGTCTTTGTGTATTTTGTTAAAGGCCTTGCACTAAGTCTGAATTGTTTTTAGGTTTCAAAAGATTTGTAAAATGTGAGGGCCAAATGTGGTCTGGTCTGCTAAATCCTACATATTTATTCACAAAGGTGCTTCAGAAAGGTCATGAAAAATTGAAATTGAAAGGTAATATTTTTGGAGCAAAACATTTTTGAAATCCATGTAGGAAGTTTTATAGTATGCATTCTCTGTACATTTTTGAAGTCCACCTAGTATGCATGAATTTTCAAGTTTTCTTTTCTTGCAACAAAAAAGCTTTTGAATTCTATTATTTAAAACCTTTTAACTACTCTTGTACTATATATCCTTACACAGAAAAATGCTTGCCAACTCCTGATCTACATCTGTGGTTCCCTAGCAGAGTATTTTAATTAGGTTACTTATATCATGTATTCCAACCCTTGGCAACTTTCTTTCCTGGTTGACGATCTGCTTTTCCTCCTGGCCTTGTAAGGACAGCAGGCATCCTTGTAGATCCCTTGAGTGTATAGCTTTGTGCTTCTGTCACATTTGCTACCATGGGTGCTCAATGTATACTTCTGGTCCACCTGCCAGTTCAGCTTCCCAGATACCCTCTAACAGCTGGTGCTTGCTTCCTGCATCCTACCATGTTACTACCCCCAAGTTTACTCTGGGTAGTTGGTCACATGCATCTTGTACATCAGAAAATCAGATTCACTGGTGGGAAGAAAACTTGTTTCCACATAACTCTAGCACAAGTTCATTCAGCAAGAGGTGCTCAGAATTCCTAGCATTCTGCATGGCTTACACCCTGTTGTGAGTGTCCTGTGGGCCATGGGAGGATGGGCCCTGTGTGTTACAGTTACAGAGTTACTGAAGCTCCCACTCAGGTTTATCCAGACACTGATGATCTGTCTGGTTGAGTCCTCTGTCTCTGAAACTTAATAAAGAGGAACATTTCTGAAATTTTAGAAACTGGATTACTGTTGATAATTGTCTTTCAATAACCATGAAGGTCTGTGGTAATAATTCTATGCAATTCTGTTCAAGGGTGACATCTGTTTAAGCATACATTATAAAAGTCAGATTTGTTCAACTGAGACTTTATTAATTTGTTACTCTCTCTGAGCAAATGTGACTGCACATTTGTTTAAATATTTACAAATGTAGGTGAATGAGCAGCACATAAAGGTAAAATTAAAGCCAAATAGGACACATGTATTTAAAGAAAGATAGGATTTGCCTGACTTTCCTGTTGTATGGGTAATAACACAGTACAGAAAATGTGTTATGCTCAAACTGCTTCTCATATTCACTGAGTGAAAAGGGACAGTTCCATTTTCTGCAGTGCAAAACCAAGTCATTCTTATTAAAAGGTCACAGGAAACTGAGGAGAAATGTCAGGCACACACACACTGACCTATTCAGAATATAATCAAGCTTGCTTTAAAGAGACAACATCTACATTATGAAGGGGAGAGATCTGATTGTATTCTCTGAGTAATGCAGTTAGTGCTGATAAGACCTTGAGACAATCTTGCCCTTCAGAAAATAAGTTTCTGGTGGGTGTGGGTGGGTTGGAGGGACCTCATGCTGTAATGTGGCTAAGATCATCTCTTTAGCTAGTTTCCTTTAGATTGATTAAACTTACTATTTCTTTACAAGATGCACATTTTTTTTAAGTTTTGAGATAATCTCACTTTGATTTTCCTTCCAGTTAATCCCAAGAGTTGATGAGAGTGCTGCTATGAATCCAGTGTCAGATTGACAGTCACACAGTCCCAGAGACTGAGTGTGATGCCGAGGTCCTATTTCTGCAATGCCTTCTTTGATAGTCTCCCTTTCTGTTTGAAGACACCAGCTGCAGAGGCAAGATGGTAATTTCATTTTCATGCCAGTTCATCACTGGCCTCTGTCCAGATCACTAGCAGTTCAGGCTTGATTTTGCTGGCTGTCTTGCTCTGTGTGTGCACAGTGCTCCCATTGACTTCATTATGATAAACAGAATGATGATAAACTTCGATGATAAACAGAAGGGCTCTTTACTGCAATGGGAATTCTGTGTGTAGGAAGAGTATGGTCTAGTAAAATCAGTCCAGCTCTCACCAAAAAAAAAAAAAAAAGCAAAACTCTGCAATGTCTGCAAAGCCAAAGTTGATGCCATGTGATGTATGTTTAAGAGAATTAGAACACTAGAGATTTCACTCCTGTGGTTATGAAATTGCCATCAGGCCATTCATACCAGACTTCTTCAATCTCCTGGTTGGAAATGTTCAGTTGATAATATTCCTTTCCTGTTGGGAATGTATCTCTTATAGCAGGTGTATAGAGGCATGTTCAGGTTTTTTTTTTTTCTCCTTAAGATGGAGCACAAATAAAGTTCACTCAAGTAAGTAATTTATGGAATTTTTAATCTTGACATTTCTTCATTGGTTCAAACATGCATGGCCAACAATCTGGTGTAGTTCCTGCTGAGCTGGCAATGTTATAAAGTGACACCACGTGGATGGTGCTGCCACGTTAAGTAGTCAGGGTTCTAACAGCCTGATTTACTTCGGCATGCATAATTAGTGGAGTCAAAGACTTTGGTAGCTATTTTTAATTGTGGCTGTCTATAAGATAGGGTTATATTGAAATAGCAGCATAGCCTTTACAAAAATTATGCATTTGTTGTATTTAAAATGAGAAAACCCAAAATAGATTATGATAGAAACAAAAGAAACCAGGTACAGACGACAGCCATTTTGCTTATTGGGATGTCTTGTTAGATCCATCAGACCTGGATATATTCTTGTGAATATTGAATAAACCTTTCCTGTGAAGACTGAATAAACTTAGCCTACCATGTTGGCAAAAATGGAAGGTCAGTGTCTTCTAACCAGTAATGACATGTGAGGAACCATTCACTCAGCAATTATTATTGCTAGAAACTAGCTTATTTATGTTCACATTCTTCTTCCCTCCAAAGCAAAAATCTGAAAACTTTCTGTGTGCAACTGCTAAGGAGAAAACTCTATTTGCCTTGGAATGTCTTGCTCATCACAATGATTGGGATACTTTATTTTTCCTACCTGAGTTGTTTTTAGCAGTAAGGATTCATGACTGCTTCAAAAAAGTTTAAAATTCTTAAGTATTGTTTCATTTTTATTTATTTTTTCTTTCTGGTAAGTTGATTAATTTACTTATCAATATAATATTTACAAGCGGACCAAAATTTTCTGGATGCTTTTCAACCTGGCTTTGCAGATACTACATTTTTAGAAAAGAACTATTTTTTTTTTTTTAGTGAATAGTTTCTAAACAGATATCTGAACAGGTTTCAATAAAGTATGTTTTTCTGAGAAACACGAGGTAATTTTTCTATAAAACTGCTGTGTGGCCTACATTCAGAGGCTCAATAAAAAGCAAAAAGATTCTAAAAAAAATTGAGTCATAAACAGATATTTATATACTTTGTAAGCTACAATTAAGAAGAAAAAATATACTGACTGAATATTAAGAATTTAAAAAAAATACAGGACTAATGTCTCAAATGTATGTAAGACAAATTTATTTAGCTATTTTTCAAGAAAAATGTCTGAAGTAAGCAAGAAAAGTGAAAATAAATAGAAAGTGAAATGCATAGAAGATTGAGCATGTTTTGCAGCCTAAAATGAATTTTTTTGTAAACTATTTTGATATGTTTGAGAGTTACAGTTACAGAGATAAGGAGAGAGAGAGAGAGAGAGAGTGTGAGAGAGAGAGAGAGAGAGAGAGAGGTTGAGAGATCCTCCCTGTTTTGGTTAACTCCCCAAATGGTTGCCATGGTCTGGGTTGAATCAGGCTGAAGCCGAGTGTCAGGAGTGTATCCACAGCTGCCTCATCAATGACAGAGGTGCACACACTTGACCCTTGGCAGGGAGCTGAATTGGAGGTGGAAGAAACAGGACAAGAACAGCTGCCCATGTAGGATGCCAGAGTCACAGGTAAAGGCTTACCAACCGTGCTAAAATGTTGATCCCCATTAACACCACTATTTGAAAACTATAATTCTTGATTTCATTTCCAAGTGGTCACAGTGCTTTTATTAAATTCTGTATTATTACTGCACTGATGTCTATCCTGTTATGTTTTTGATATGCTTATTTTGATGCCAGTGCCTTGATTTTGTAGATTATAATCCTATGGTATATTTTTAAACTGCTGTGATATTTCCATCATTGTTCTTTTCACTCAAGATTATTTTGGATATTTGATATGTTTTCATCAGGAAAAAAATGACTAGAAATGTATAACTATGTACACATTTTTTTCTTGGTTTGTTTTTCTCCATTACTGTTTCTATATTTCTAATACATTAAGGAGGTTAGTGAGAAGGAAATCTGTGTGTCAGTTATGTGAGCACTTCCAATTCACTTCATCCAAGTGAGTTTGGTTCCTAATTAAAATTGTCATCCTTGCTTACTTTTTTTATTTATCTATGATAGACACTGTCCCAGCTGTCATTTTTGTTTTATAATAATATTAACTATATATTTTCTCATATACCACTATCCACATATGCTGCTATCTTTTTTTTTTTTTGTATGAATGATGGAGAAATTTAGGCACAGAGAATTTAAATAACTTTCATGTTTCTGGAAGAGTTGGAATTACAGTTTGGACATTGTAACTCCAAAATATCTTTTCTTGATCTCTGTAGTAGTCTGTCAGTGTGAATGATAGAACAATAATAATACAATAGATATATGAAAATTGTGATAGCACAATACCTTTTTGATGAAATTGCCAAGGAACATTCAGTACCATCACCACATGCCACATTCTGAATCTTTTTTGGCACACTCCTATTTCTTCCTAATTCTGAGTAATAACTCCAGTGACCATCACTGTCCACAGCTGAATGCCAAGGTTTCGATCACAGAGAGACAGAGTTCAAACCCAGAGAAATGTCACTGCAAAGCAGGGTACTGAGCAATTGCATCTGAAAGCAAAAAGTGGACTTTGGCAGATCCTCTCGAGAGTCACTGTGGGCTGTTCCTATTGGGATCATTTGCAGGATGGTCTGGTGGAAAGGAAACCGAATCCCTAGTGGCCCTGGTTTAAAGGACACTGTGTGAATTTCATGATTGGAGTTAGGAGTGTGTCTTTGTAGTGAAATGGGGGAAATCCACCAGTTTGAAGTTAAGCTTTGCATAGTAGAATTGCAGTTTTGTTTTTTCCTTATAGCTAATATGGAGAAAAGTAATCCTATAAAAATTGTGATGTGTTCTCATGCCTAATAAGGATCTGGGCAGGATAAGCACTCATGGAATGTTTAAACAATAAATAAGAACATAGAAAAGCATTGTCTTCCTACCCACTGGGCATCTGCATGCTCTCTGCTCAGTTGATAGAAATCTAAGTAATTAGATTAGTGCCTTGCTTCTGGAAGGCGTTAATGGCATCCAGTCACATCAAGGGAATAATATGAGAATACTTAAATAACTTCATGGAAAACCGGTTAAAGGTTAACTTATCTTGATGGCCAAAAATTTGAATCCATGAATATTTTCATAATATGCATTTTCTATGAGTTGTTTGAAGATCGTTTGCATGGAAGGATTTCAAAAGTCTTTTGCATAAAATAAACTTATCTTTTAATTCCATTTTTGCCCCAAACTTGTTGACGTACCCTCATGTATTACAAGGAAAAGCAGTTCAGAGGGCAAGGGCTCTTTCACAGAATGTGTTTTTCTGCACTACAATGATAGTCTCCATGCCTTTCTTTCTGAAGCAACAACAAAGCAGACCCATAATATGTTCAGTTTTTAGGAAATGAACCTTAAAAATCCACCTTTGGAAATAGAGTTGTTAAAATAATGTTGCACAGGCCCTTTGAAAGAAAGATTCTTAAGTGATATTAAATGACCCCTATCCACGGTCCTGATGCCATATACTCTGAAATCAGGCATTTCTTTGTTTTTGCTAGAAAGAAATGGCTTGAAAAAATATTGAGAAATAAAATTTGCCCTGAAAGGACATTGTTCTGTATCCATACATACCATAAATTGAGCAATGGCTAAAATTGTCTAGAAAGGAGGCTATTTTTGTGCAATGCATTCTGAATACTTATTATGCCTACAAAGAAATGTCTACATATCTTAGACAATGTTTCTTTTATATGTTATAGTACTTAGTTACACAGAGCATAGATGGTCAACATAAATGAAATTCAGTTGAAATTCTGCTTACAGGAGTCTATTAATCTACCACTTGTGAGGTCAAGAAATTAGAGATTTGATGAGTGAAAACACAATAATTAAGTGACTTCTTCGTGGTAACATTGTTAAACTGGGATTAAGAAGCAAGAGTCGTTAAAGATCACAAAGTGTGTGTGTGTGTGTGTGTGTGTGTGTGTGTGTGTGTGTGTGTGTAACTTGACACACAGAACATAACACGTCAAACATCGAGACTTTTATATTTCGTAACTTGGACCTTTATTGTTACTTCATTCTAGCAGCAGTCCTGGAAATCTTTGCTTTGCAACTATTTTAGAGGTGAATGCTTAAAACATAAATTCATTTTAACTTTAGTAACTAATGAGTCTCTCCTAGATTTCTGTTTTCACTTGCTAGTTTGCACATTTTCCAGTTGTATTTTAACTTTCTTGAACTGGGGTCAGAACAATGTGAAGTGGTACTGGAACAGATGCATTGGGGTTTGTTTGATTCCATTAGCTTGCGAGCACTCCTGTTATCAACAACTGGCCTCCCTGCCAGGAAGCTACCAGCTGATTTTTAGCAAAATGTGAACTACCAAGTGTTGTCTGCTGCCTGGTGCAACATAGCTTAGAATGAGGGTTACTGCTCACTAGGAAAAATTTGACTCTTGTGTCTTTCAGTGCCTTTCTACATGGCATAACTGATTATATCATTAGGAACCACCCTTTACCATAACTTTAGAATTCAATTTGAGACACTAAAATGCCTGAAGTATTTGAGTCCAAATGATATGACTTCTGATGATGAAATGTCACGTATAACTTTGGGGTTAGTGTTCTGTTCAGTCCTCTTCAAAATGTGCCAACTTTTGTGTTTTTGCTTGTGTTTCAAGCTCAACGACTGGCATCTGTCTGTGTGGACATGGCATAGGAACTTGAGAGTCATTTTTGAAACTAGAATCTCAATTTAAATACATCTGTGATTTGGGTATTCCAATTCATGTTAGAATTTAGTCTGCAAAACAACCACTTGGCATTGTTCTAAGTGTTTCAAAAACTAATGGGACAGGTTGTCAGAGTCTTAATTAGAGTGATGTTCTGGGGCACATTGCATAAGCAATGTGAGTAATTACATAAAACAATCACCAACACCCACAAGTATTAACTGTGTCTAAAATACAGCTTGTGAGAGTATAATGATGATTGTTCTAGATGACTCAAAATCACTTTTTTAAGAACCAGCTTGCTAAAAACAATAGATACAATGGGACATCTGACTGATTTTTTCTTTACTGATCCTACAGCGTGAAACAGAATAAAATAAAACATGTCTATTCTGGGTGTGCATACTGCAGAAAATGGAGGGGGGGGATGCTATAAATTTAACTTAGTTAAATCAGAGAATTATAGGTAGAATACTTAAGAAAATCAATTAAGTAAAGCTAAAAGCCTGAAAGGATTTAAATGTTGTAAGACTGAATCCAAGTAAACTACTAGCCAAGACAGTGAGAAACAGTGAGGTTAAGAAAAATAATACAGGAAGTGTCCACTTGCAAAAGAAGCAATGTTTTGGGAATAATATTTTGTAAAAATATTCATGCATTAGCACTTACCTGTTTCAGAATTATGCTAACGGAGCCATTTCTCTTTGTCTTGAGTGAGGGACACCATCCCACTCATAGTTTTCTTAGTGAAAGAGTGTTGAGGTTTTGCATTAGCCAATTTTCCATTTTCCCAGGTGAGGGCTCATTACACATGTTTGGTTTCAACATGTTGTCTTTATTTTTCCTATCAAGTTTTCCTCCCGTAGATAATTCTTGTTGGCAGTCATTAGCAGGTAAGTTACTCTGTAAAGCCCTAACTTAGGAATTTCTGGGAGAGTGGGAATGAGGAGGGGTCATTATGTAGTCCCTCTTCTCTACACATAGAAAAAAGAAAAAGGTAAAAAGAAAAGAAAAAGCTGAAAAAGAAGAAAAATATTCCACAGGAAAGGACAGTAGAAAAGTGATAAGGCAGATGACTTTTATTATTTTTTTCTTTTTCAGGCACTGCTTCTTGTTCTGCCTCTTGGTAACCTAATTATTGAAGCCGCGGGCCCTCAATGTTTTGCATTTTAAAAAATGCTTTGCTTTTGTTGATTTCCATGTCTTCCAACTGCTGTTCTCTGGTTATCTTGTGTCTATGGAAGAACAGGACGCAACATGCAGGGCCCATGGAAGAATTCCTGATTTGATGAAGCTAATGATATTTCTGCCTTTAATGAGGTGAAAGAGCAATGTGGAGAGCCAACACTCTGAGCAAGGCAGATGGCAACGCAGTGTACAGTGATGATGGCAGTGGAGGCCATTTATCTCGTTAGCACGTATAGGTACTTGGCACTCTGGCCTTTGTTATGTAAGCAACATCACATCCAAACGGCAATAGAATCTGATGAGGTTTAGTAATTTATTATTTCAGTTTCCCGGTCATGCATTTATCAACTACTTGTTAAACACCTATCACCAGGCATTTGTGAAGTGAAGCGGATGAACAGTCTGATGACTCAGATTGTACCTGTAGGTTAGCATATCTTGTGAGGTCTGACACATTAGTGTGAATACAATTGGTAAGGCATGCTGGGAAAACTCTGGGTCTTGGATGAGGAAAATGAGTTTTTCAGGTGACAAGGGCAGAGAATAGTCTAGGCCAAAAAGAAAACTATGCAGAAATATCTTTTTCTTCTTGTTTATGAATTTTTTTTGAGAAACATAGAGACAGAGACAGTGTTACCATCTGCTAATTCATTCCCCAGACATAGATGAGGAAGTAGAGTGGGGAGCTCAATTCAAGTACCCCATTTAGGTGGCAGCGCCCCAACTATCTGAGTATCACCTGCTGCCTCCCAGGGTACCCGTTAGTGGGAGCATAGAATCAGAAGTGGAGACAGAACTCAAGCCCAGGCACCTGCATGATGGAGAGCCAAGGTATTTGAAGTTATTAGGGACACATCCCAGGGGTCTGGGTGGGACTGTAACTATTGCAACTCTTGCTCTCTGAATCAGATAAATTATTTATCATTAATAGAAATTAGCTAGGTAGAAAATATTTGTTGTAAGATGTCATAGCAGCCAATTTTCTCTCTAAATGTACATACAAACAGTTGCAGAGATCTTGCTGCTTTCTTTAAAATAAAAATTAAAACTTGGAGTGTCTTTCAGAAAATGTAAAGATGGAACAAAGATCTATTGCACAATTATTACATTTTAGGTTCCAATTGAAAGATGATTTTTCACTAATACAATCAAACAAAGTGAAACAAAAATGGTTACCTTAAAAGGAATCAACCGTAGTAGTATTTTGTCATCTGCTGGGAATTTCAGCCAAGCTCCATGTATTAAAAACTGTATCCCCAAAGAAACAGTATTGAGAGACATGACTGAATTAGTGATTAGATAATGACTGTGCTGCCTTCATGAAGTGATTGCAGTTATTGAAGAAACAAGTCAGTCCTCTTGGACCTGACCTGTTATGAGAGTAAGTCTGGCTTCCTTCTACCGCGTTGACGTTGCCCTTTTCTGCTGCTCTGCCTTCCACAACTGGATGACACAGCACGGACACCATGAATGCCTGCAAATGCTGTGATTTTGCACTTTATGACCTACAGGAATAAAAATTAAATACATTTCTGTACATTACAAATCATAAAATCTGTAATATTCTGTCACTGTAGCACCAAAGAAAAATTCCAAGCGAATTTCCTTCTTTAATGGAGACTTCACATAATCAGTTGACTAGACATAAAATGGCAGACCTTTATTGTTGATGTTTATGACTTGAAATTTTGTTTGGGGACTCAGACTTGGCTGTTCTTCAAATGATCCTCACTTCTCTATCTGGGCACATCAATCTGATTGAAATACAAAAATGCTATTAGCTGTTGCCAGGTATAAACAGCTTGGGGGCTTATGTGGGAGGAAAATCAGCACACTCGTTACTACTTTATTTTGACAACTGAATACATGTGCAATTCAACTCAGAAAAATGCACAGACTCCAGTTTGATTGTTATTTCCATCACAGAACATCTCTCTGTAGCAGAGACAAAATTAACCATGTGATATCTAATACTAACATCTGATCTTTTGCCATTCTGTCTTGATCTAAGTATGAATTATGTTCATAATTATAAAAAGACATGAAACGAAGCTTAATCTTATAGTTTGAATATTACTGTAAGAATCCCCAACAGACCGGTGTATTAGGGGTTCGTTCCGAAGACTTATAATAATAGCTAATGTCAATGATGGTAAGTTAAGGATACATCCTTAATTCAATGACATTGTCTTACATTCAAACTTTTCAAAGTGATTATATTACGCTATTGGGGTGGGGCTTACATGATTGAATCTCCATGGCTTTATAAAATGATATGGACAAGGAAAATGAATGTATTGTCTGTCTTTGTCTTCTTAATGAATCACCATGTGATTCTTCCTGTATGGTCATTTTGTTTTCATCTTATGCCAGGATGGTGGGGTCACCCAATCTCAGACTGTGATCCTCCAAAACTGTCAGCTGAGATAAAATGTCCTTCACGGGTGTCTTCTTCCAGTTATTTTTAGCTATAAAAAATAAAAATCTGGTCAATAACAATTAGCCAAAGTTATTGACAAAATGAAGTTTTAGTTGACATGTACCCTTTATTAAACTTAGAAATTGGCTTAATTTATTGATAATCCATGATTGGTATTTCTAAATCAAAGTTTCCAAAAAGAAAAACAGCTTTTTCAAAATAGGAAAAGCCAATGTTTCAAAATTAAGATCTGTTAAATAGCTTATCAGATAATTATTTTAACCAGTTAATTTATTTAATAACTAACAATAATCTATTCAGTTGATTTAATCAGTTAATTATTTATTAAAAATGATAAATTTTCAAGACTTATGAAATACTATACTAAATGCTTAGGGATATTTTGATTAAATTAATTTCTTTTCTTGAAAAGTGAAAAATATGATAATTGGGGTAAATTTTTGAGTAATGGATATTTTTAAAAAATCCTTCTTACTTTCACGTTCTTACAAAATTGAGGCAAATAAAGCAATTAAGTAGACTGACTAATGGACATAGAAGGAAAGGGTCAGAGAAGGAAATAGGAAACACTGTCAAAAGAAACTTGATTCTACTGTTATCCTAAGTGGAGCTCAACCTCAAATTGAAAACATTTGCATTTTAATAAAAAGGATGGTTTATATGTAACTGTGGTTTCTTTTTCCTTTTTTTTTTGTGGGTAATTGGAGAGTAATATATACCCAGCCACACACCCCTACCCAAATACACACACACATATATAAATATGCATTCCATGTGTTACTCATTCAGTTAAAATAAAGATGTCAAACTCAAATAGTTCATGAGTCAAGATTTCTACTGAGTGTAAATTATGGTCTGTGTATGTAAATGAAAAGTTCACCTGTATTGCCAAGTTCTATACAAGGTACAAAAACATATCTGAAAATGGATCAATTGTCTGTAGATATATTTTCTCCTTGTTGGTATGTGTTGAGAAAGGAGGTAGCATGCCACACAGCCAGATTTGCCAGTAGCACTGCTAAGTTTAGATTCTAGCAGAACACACTGATTCTAATTATGGAGGAGCAAGAGTGAGACAAGGGTTCTGGCAGGTTAAGCTGGGAGTGCACTGTTTTCTCTCATTTTCCTGCAAAGCACCCAGACCAGTAGGGATAGGAGATGACATTTTGAAGGAAGCTCAGTTCATCTTCAAGCAACAGCTGTAGCAGCTGTGGATCAGCAACTGGTTTTGCTGAGAAGAGAAATCTGTGTTTTGCATTGACTTTGAATTGGGGCTAATGGCCTGGCTGGAGATGTCTCAAAATTAAGGGACTGTGAAGTACAACTATACTCCATCCTTTTATGAGACCAGAGGAGAGATGTGGCAGCATCATCTAGTAAAGCACAGCATTCAGAGGTAACTGCTGCTGGGAATGCAGTGGCTCTCCATAGTCAGGTCAGACTCACTGAGGAGAGCTAGAACATCCTATGCCTGAGGGAGTCTCTCACACAAGGAATGTGGGAATCCTGCGTGATATTATGTGTGTTCAGCCGAGTGTCTGGCAACAGCAGAACTGCACAGATATTTTATGTGGTTCATGTGATGTCACGGGCAAAGGCTGTAGCAACCTATAAGGCATTGATCATCATGAAAGAGGTGAGGCAGAGATTCCAATAACAACCATGACCATTGCTTTCCCTGTGCTGACAAAGAGTAGACTACCAAGCCCAACTTGGGTGGCACCTAGGATACTCACCTTGAGTACTGACTGGGGTGTGCTGCCCACATCTAATGCATATCTCCAGATATGTAGTGAAGGAGCATCATGTCACCAAGCCACAGAGGCATAGTTCTAAGATAATAACCGTCATAGGAGAAAAGCCATAAGTGATTTCAGAAATGCCTAAAAATAAATGGAAAAACACAAGTTACATGAACCAGGGAGAAAACTAGATTCCTCCAGTGCAAACAATAACACTTCATTATGAAGAGATTGATGAAATACCTAAAATCAATTTTAAAAATAATCATATTTTCACTGAAAATAGCAAGTAGCATATGTCTAAATTAAGAAAATCCATACACAATGTGAATGAGAAATTGCCCCACAAAATTGAGATTTTAAAAGGAAATCAACCTGAAATTATAGAAATGAAGGTTTCAATATGCCAAATTTAAAAAAAATACACTGCAAAGCCTTAATAACAAACTTAGTGAGGCAGAAGGAGGAATTTCTGAACTAGAAAACAAATTTTTGAAAAAATCTGTCAGACAAAAACCAGGAGAAAACAAAACAAAATAAAACAAGACAATGTCTAATATGTTTAGAGTGCTATCAAATGACATAAAATACATGTCCTAGCAGTTTATGAAGACAGAGCAAGAGAAAATGGATTGAAAGTCCATTCAGTAAAACAATAACTGAATGTTTTCCTAATATGGAGAAAGAAAGGGATATTCAAGTATAAGCAGCACACACAACTCCAAATAGGTATGACCATAAAATATCTTCACCTCCACAACTTATACTCAAAGTGTCAAATAAAATACAAAGATTCTAATATGTGCATGACAGAAAAGAAAAATTATCTTCAGAATATCTTTAATTTACTCAGAGCTGATTTTCCATTAGAAACCCCACAGGCTAGGAGAAAATTGAGAGACATAGCCCAGGTGAAAAGAGATATAAATTTCCAATTCAGAAAACTATGTCCAGCACAGCGCTTACTTATGCATGAAGTGAAATGAAGACCTTTCAAAATAAACAGAAACTGAAAGAATTGAGCACCACCTGTTAGGCCCTACAAATGATACCTAAGGGTGTTTTCTACAAAGAAATAAAGCATAGCTAGCATAATGAAAGAACATGAAGGAAAGCTACAAAGAAAATCCAAAGCAAATAATGAGAACACTTTGGAAAAATGGTGGGATCAAATGTTTACCATTCAATAACATTTCAAAATGCAAAAGAACTAAACTCTTCAATCAAAACATAAGGACTGGATGGATGAATAGATTGAAAAACAGAATCAGTCTATTTCTTACCTACAAGAAACACACACCACCAACATGGGTGCACGCAGATTGAAAGTGGAAAATGCTCCATAGAAACAGAAAGGGAAAAAATGAGCCTTTGAAACCATTCGGGCACAATACAAAATAAACCTTAACACAAAAGCCAGTAAGAGAGATGAAGGAGGACACAATGATTAAGGGATTAAATCAGCAAGAACCAGTGAGTATAGTAATCTTATATACACTCAATACCAGGACACCTGCTATTTAAAATAATTATTAATGATAGTAAAAGCCCACATAGATTCCAACACAACAATAATGGGAGACTTAAACACCATACTTTCATCACTGGAGAGAATGACTATACAAAAAAACCAGCAAAGGAATAACAGGTATAATCTATACTAAGGACCATATGGACCTAATTTTTATCTAATGACAATGTCATCTCACGTATTCATAATATATTTACTTTTAATCATTTCATGAAATTTGTTCTAGATTAGATCACATAGTAGGCCATAAAACAAGCCTCTGTGATTAGAAAACTTAAATCATACAAATTATATCTTTTCTGAACACAGGGAATAAAGTTGGAAATAGACAATTCAAGAAACTAGAAAATGCACAAAAACATGCAGACTAATATGCTACCGAATGAACAATGAGTCATAAAAAATGACAAAAATATCAAAAATTCTTGGAGAAGATAAAGGTGACAGCACAGCATATCAAAACTTATGGGATTTAGCATACACAGTTTTAAGAGGGAGCTTCATAGACATCAATGCCTATATTAAGAAAACAGAAATAATATTCAGTAAAAAATTTATCAATACGTCTCAAAGATGCAATCAAGCAGAACTGAGTAATTACGACATATAAAAGCTTATAGTCCAGAAAATCAAGATTGCAGAATAGGGTAAGGACAGGTTTGAAGAGACAGAGGAATATTTAATCAGGATGAAGCAGAGAGGACACATTGCAGGAAATAGGAGAGGACAGAACAATAGCAGAGGGGTACCTGGAGACTGACAGAGACAGGAAAGCAGTGGACACAATGCAGTGACTGATACTGCAGTAGCATTCAACTAATGGCGATCTGAACTCCATCAGCAGCCAGAACTCCACCAGCAACCAGGTGGGAGGGACTTTCACTAGGTGCTTGGAAGATGAGCCCTGACAAAGAACTGCCCATCCTGGTGGTCTGTTTGATTTGACCAGGGGCAGAGACAGAGCAGCAAATCCCAGATGGGTAGTGCGAGAACAGGGTGGATTTCATAGTCCAGTCAGCCCACTAGAGCCGAATTGGGTACCATGTTGCCGAAGGAGGCAAAGGCAAGGGAAAGGACTAAGCATACGCAGAGCAGGCAGTGAACTAATTTCTGACTCAGTAAACTGCAGCGACATGGCATTCTATAGGTTCCACCCAAGACAGGTCTGGGTAGTCCTCAGACCTGATGGCCAGCAGATCAAGAGCTCTAGTAGTGGTATGTCAGGTGCCATTTTGTACAGCCTGGCAAAAGCTTTAGGACTGCAGGGACAACAGTGAACTGCGCATGTGCTGAGCTCGTGAGAACTCACTGAGTTCTGTGGACTGCACTGGTCCCGCAGGAAAATAATACCGACTGTGGCATTGTATGGTTCAAAATAGGTCTGTGTGGCACCCAAACCTAACGTCCAACAGATTCCTGCAAAATCAGTGCTACCAATAACCTAGCTATACAGGAAACCTGGTGTCTTTAATCCTGGGACCTGCTCCAAATGGAAGTGGGAAAAGGTTGTACAGACAACAGTGCAGCCTCAGCATGGTATCAAAGGAAGTAGAAATCGGCGAGCCAGGAGTTGGGGCTACAGAGTTCTTTGTAGAGATCTAACATAAGAACCCAGACCTGGAACTCACTGGAGGGAGTGGCACAATTGGCTGCAAGTAAAGAGTTGTATACCAACTGCAATAAGTAAAATCAAACTGTAGACCTATGGATGTACAGCTTAGAAACCTGCCCCAAGGAGAAGACTCTGCTAACCGGAAGTGCAGTGGCCAAGAGCAAAAGAAGAGACCAAGGCACAATGAATATCATCGAAAACTCCCCTGCAAAGGTTCAAAACCCTATGCCAATCTCAGAGTTTACTGAGGAAGACATTGAGAAAATGGGAAACACAGAATTCTGAAAACTTATTTTAAAGCTTCTGATCAACAATGAGAAGCACATACAAGAGTTCAAAGAATTTAAGGAATATTTTACACAAGCAAAGCAGCAATAAAGCCAATCAAGGCTGATATATCAGAAATGAAGAACACAGTAGAGAAAATTAAAAGTACACTGAAGAGTCTCCAAAGTAGAATGAAGTAAGCAGAAGAAAGAATCTCAGAATTGGAAGATATTTCCTGTTCAAGGGGAAGCAAACAAAAAAATTGGAAGCAGAGCTGGATCAGGCCAAAAAAGTATTCAAGAATTGAAAGACACTATTAAGAGGCCAAATATAAGAATTATGGGAGTCCCAGAAGGCAAAGAAAGAGAAACTTATTTTTAATGAAATAATAAAGGAAAATTTTCCTAATCTAGAGAAAGAATTGGGAAACAAAATCCGGAGGTGGGGGGGGGGGCACAGAACTCCGAACAGGCCTGATCATAAGCGATCTTCACCAAGACACATGATCATCAAGCTCTCTTCAATTGAACATAAGGAAAAGATCTTGAAATGTGCATGTGAAAAAAATCAATTGACATATAAAGGATTGTCAATTAAACTCACAGGAGATGTCTCACAGGAAACTCTACAGGAAAGAAGAGAATGGATTGACATATTCCAGATCATAAAAGAAAAAAAATTGTCAGTGTAGGATAACATATCCAGCAAAGCTTTCTTTTGTCTTTGAAAATGAAATAAAATTCTTCCACAGTAAAACAAAGCTAATAGAATGTGCCTCTTCCAGACCTGCCCTACAAATGAGACTTCAAGATGTTCTCTTGACAGAGAAGAGGAATAGCATCAAACAAAACCAAAGGCTAACGTGAAGTACATCCCAGTAAAATGACAACAGAAGACTGAATCAGGAACAACCCATTCCTAAAATGACAGGACCAAAGTACCACCCATACATATTAACCCTGAATGTAAATGGTTTAAGCTCAATCAAAGGGCATAGATTAGTAGACTGGATTAAAAAATAAAACCCATCTGTTTATTGTCTAGAAGAGACACACTTCACCAACAAAAATCAACGGAAACTATATCGCATGGGTTTTGATGTTTTCTGCTAGTTTCATCTCTTCAAAACACTTTCTTCTGATTAAATTCTTCAATGACTCATGGATCATACAGTAGCTTCATTTTCTGCAAGAAGGTTTTTGATTTTCATTTCTTCAGCTACAGGTTAGTCATTTAGTAGCATGTTATTTAACTTCTTGGTGTTGTTAATTTCTTTTTTCCTCATGATGTTGATTTTGTTTTGTGGCTTTTCATTTGAGGGGATGTATAGTAGCTGTGTAATGGAGACTGTCATATCTAGTAACATGTTATTTAACTTCACAGCATTGTAAATTTCTGTTTTTCATTCTATTGTTGATTTTGTATTATGAGTTTTCATTTAAGGGGATGTGCAGTAGCTGTAAAATGGAGACTGACATCCAGATGTGAAGATACAATGCAGTATGCATTTCTACTTCCAGACAAAGATGGACTTACAATGAAACTGATTACTATGTGTTGACAATAGGATGCTGGACTCTCTGCCTATGTATGCCTGCAATGATGGACATATGACTGTGTATGAAGAACTATACTTTACTAATGATATAGAGGAACTAGGCAGGGTTGGGGAGGTATTGGGGCTGGGATAAGGGAAATACCAGGAGCCTATTGAACTGTATCATAAAATGATGATAATAATACTAATTTAAAAAGAACACAAATGATCAAGAAAAAAATAAATAAAAAATAAAAAAGAGAAAAGCTCTATAGTCCAATAACTAAGAGATTCTGTCAGTATTAAGACACTCCCGACAAGGCAAAGCCCAGAGTCAAATGGTTTCACTGCTGAATGCCACAAAACTTTTTGAGAACTATTTCTAACTCTTCTCAAATTATTTCAAACAATTTAAAGGGAAATTCCTTCTATGAGACCAGCATGAAGTTAACCACAAAAATGAAAAAAGTTAGAAAAAGAGAGTGAATAACCCAAAATATCTGATGAGTGTAGATGCAAGAATCTCAACAAAATGCTAGATGATTGAATACAACACATCAGAAATCTCATTCACTCAGACCAAGTGGATTTTCAACCATCAAGGGTGTTTCAACAAATGCAAATCAATAAATGTAATACATCACATGAATAGGTTGGAGAATAAGAAGCATATTTTATCCTGATAGATGCAGAATAAACTCATGATAAAATTAATTATCCAGGCGTAGAAGAAACAGAAGATATCAAAACATCGAAAAACTTTCCATGATTATGGATTGGTAGAATTAATGTTATAATAATGTGCATGTAATGAAAGCAATTTACAGATATGATGCCTAATAAAATATCTATGACATTCTTCTCAGATAAAGAAAATAATGATTCTGATGCCCCCTAAAAACAAAATAATGATGCTAAGATTCATAGGGAAACACATGAGACTCTTAACAGCTAAATTAATCTTAAACAACATAAGCAATCTGGAGATATAGCAATATTAGATTTCAAGATATACTAAATGCAGCTGGATAGAACAGATCTGAAGTCCCAGAAATGAACCAACACACCTACAGTTAACTTTTGACAAGGAAACTAAAATTTATCCAGGGGGAAAGGAAATTCTCTTCAACAAATGGTGTTGAGAAAATTGGATGAATATGTGCAGAAGTATGAAACAAGACCCCTACCTTACACCTTACACAGAAAGAAACTCTAAATTGATCAGTAATATAAAAATGCCAGCTGACAATCAAACTACTGGAGAAAAACCCTGGGGAAATTCTATAAGTCACAGGCATAGGAAAAAGTACTGAACAAAACTCCAGAAGCACAGACAATTAAAGAAAAAAACAGAGTAATGGGATTATATCAAGCTAAAATCCTTCTGTACTACCATGGATACAGCAAACAAAGTGAAGAGGCAGGCATTAGAACAAGAGAAAATCTTTGCGAACTGTGCAATTGAGAGAGGAATATTACTGAGCATCAATAAGACATTAAGAAGCTCAACAACAACAATACAAATAATCCATTCAGGAAATATGCGAAGGAGGCAAACATGCATTTTTTTCAGCGAACAAAATTCAAATGACCAACAGATACATGAAAAGATGCTTGGGTTCACTAGTCATCAGAGAAATGAAAATTAAAAACACATGAAATTTTACCTCATCCCAGTTAGAGCAGTTATCAGATAGGAATCAGAAAATAATAAGTGCAGACAAATATTTCATAATAAGGGCATTCAAATGCATTTTTAGTTGGAATGTAAACTAGTGCAACCATTACAGAAGACAATATGGAGATTCCTCAGTTACAGAAAAGTAGGTGTACCATTTAATTCAGCCATCTTATGCTTGGGAATTTATACATCAAAATTCATTCAGCATGTAAGAGAGTTATTTGTACCCTTATGTTTATAGCAGCTCAGTTCACAGTTGAAAATATATGGAATCATCCTGAAGCCCATTATCTGATGACCGGATTAAAAAATGTTGTATATATTCACTAAGGAGTACTATTGAGCAATAAAAAATAATGAAATAGACTTTTTTTATTTTTTGCAACTAAATGGATGCAATTGGAAGCTATTATGCTTAAGAAAAAGCCAGTTGCCACAGGCAGATATCATATTTTCCCTAATATGTTGTAACTAGCACACACAGTACAAAATGTGTAGGCCATATTAATGAGGTTTATATACTGAAATTTTATTTTTTTATAGCCTTTGCCTATTGTTATGAGGAATAGCAGTATTTTTTCCTACTTGCTGTGTGTTGATATTCTATCTAGAGGAAAGTTAAGCCTAAGATTGCAAAGATAAATGAAAATTTGTCATTGTAAAAATTAAGGGAAAAAGGAAATAAGAAAGTAGGAGAGTGGAAAACATTATTACACTCATAAATATATGCTGTAAAATTTGTTCACCTTATAGAAATTAAATAAACTATGAATTAATATTTCAAAGAGTATTATTGCTGTATATGGATATCGTTTAAAGAAAATTTTGTAGGCAAAATTCTGAAATGTTACATATCATAATTAGACTTACATGATAATGTGTAATAAATATAGCAACACATAGCTTAAAGACATGAAACATTTCCTGAGTATAAGCCCTTATTTTTCTCCTAAAGAAATAGCAATTTTTGTGTCACTTTTCACTCCAAATTCTGGCCAGACTCAAGAAGATGGCCTAAAATATTTATGATTGGCATACAATGTTTCAACTAAGCTTCATGGAGGCTCCCCAAGGTCTGTTTTTTTCGTTTTTTCTCTATTATGTTTTCCTTACTTCTTAAGGCATTTCCTGTATTCATTGTTTCACTATCTGATTTTGGCTTTTAAAGAATGTTTGTTTATCTTTCTATCTTCTCCAAGCCCTGCTCTTCATTGGCAAGACTCCAGTAGTTCCATATACTGGTGTCTGAAAGAAATTTTCCCTGACCACAGAGCTTTTCTTAATATATGGCAAAAATAACATATCATACTAATATACAATTGGAGATGTTCTGAACAGTATAGGAATATGCCATTCTTGTTTTACAGATACTTGAAATTATCAGCTGAATGGAGCCTAAGACACCAGTCTCTTTCGGGATTGAGCTTGATAACATCGAACACTAGCGTTGTGCCAGATGTAACAACTACTCATTTTTCATAAGGTAGAAAATTTCATCTCCTTTTTCCATGTGATAAAGTGAGGGTCAGAGAAATTGCATGCATTTCCCAAGAGGCAGCATTCGCTCTCAACACATGAAGGAGTCCTACTGTAACAGATTTTGCAAAATGACATGCCCTCCTGCTGTGTAGGACATGACCTGCATTAGTTAACATGGAAGCCCATCAAGGAATTTTCTGGACACTTTTACTTCTTTATAAAAAGATTCTCTAAAAGGAATACAGGATGAATTCTGTTTTTGGAAGAGGCAGACAAACTATGATTTTGTATTGATGGGGGCATAAGTTAGGTGACGTAAAGGACAATTGTCCACAGCACCTTGCTCCATCCCCTCTCCTCCAGGGCATTTCTCTTCCTCTTCCCAGTGGCTTTTATCTTTTTCATGCCATTGTGAATGGAATTTCTAGCCACTCTGCAGCCATTCTGTCTCTGCTTGAAAGTATATCTTCCTTGGACCCCTTGATTGACTGTGGCTAAGGGCTAAGAGGGTCTATTCAAGTGGAGACTGCTTGCTTGTTATTCACTCATTGGCTCTGCAACTTTGAGTAACAGATACATTGATTCAATGTTTGTTTCTCATGTATGAGAATAAAAATGATGCATTATGATTGTGGAACTAATAGCTAAGGTGATACATGTAAAGCTCACAACTTAGTAAGATCAATAACTCTTTTCCTTCCTCTTTATTCTTCTCTCATTTTAATCTATATGTATTTTTAAATTTGGCTACCACCTGCAACCAAATTTTGCTGTCCATTAATGTAGGATGTAATAGTTTGGGTTCGTTTTAGAGGCCAAGGATGATGACTTATAAACTAACAAAGTTACGTGGGCTTTTTCACTTTTTGGCAATAATAATCAAATCACAGAATTCGTAACTATCAATATTGCGAAATTAAAGTGTAAAAGTTGAGATCCTCACTTAGATTTTGAATTTTCCATGAAGGATACAACTTGGATCCACGTCCAGAAGTTTGGAGATAGAAGCACACATGGAGAGCCTTTCAATTAAAACTCACGCCCCTATGTACCTCCTCAGTTCCCCTTCTCCAAGCTTTCTGCCTTTGCATCTGGTCTTTCATTTTACCCTTCCCTTCTCCACGCCACTCTTCCCCTTTGCTGCCTTCTCTGCTCTTTCTACTATGCCATTTCCACATCAGCTTTTTTTTTTTATCTTTCCTTGCTCCTCTTGAATCCTTCTTTCTTTGTAATATAACTGATATTTAAGTGATATTTTCTTTACCTTATGCTTCTTAACTTGAGCCTTGCATATATTTCTGAGTAATGGTAGTTGCCTGTCTAGGCTTGAATTCTATGAATATTATATAGGCTAATAAATCTCATAAAGGACACATTTAGGAAATAAATTTTCTCTTAGAAATATTGTATACACTGAAAGTGCCAAGGCATTTTCCTCCTTCCCAAAACACCTGGAAATCAAATTTATTGACATCTAAACTTAATAAGCTGATAATTGAGTAATTATCGATTGAAGGAAATGTGTTCTTAAAAGTCACATTAACAATTGGCAGAGAGGCAAAAATAGAAGAGATTCAGTTTTCAAGTTACTTTATAGCATTACTTTAAAATTGTAAAGAGTTAATCTTATCACACTACACATGGGTGAATTTATAAAAGATAAAATCACGAGCGAGCAATGCACAGTTACTTGTTACATATTCTTCCCATTACAAATGACAGGTTCATTAATCATACAGTGTATTTTACTATTAGAAGCTATAACGGAGATCAAATCTCTTGTAATTTTTCTTCTTCTCTTTCATTTGATAAGTATGTTGTTTCAGTGTGCAGATAAAATATAGTGTCAGTCACCAGCACTCTCAGGAGATTTTCATTTTTCCAGTAAGAATATTCTTGCACATCTGCAATGTAAAAATTCTCTAGATCATGCTTCATTTCCCTACAACTTGACCATCAGCTCAAGTACAATGTCTGTGTGCCTCTGTCTAGAGAAGCAGTCATCCAGCAGCAGGTACTAGCAGAGGAAACAATGCGTCCGATGAGGGTGCTGTTTATTGCACACGGATGGCATTAATGACAAACACCTCTTTTCATAATGTAACATTGATTCATAATTAAGGTTCATGTAAATCACAGACAGAGCTGACAGATTTCATAAGCTGTTCTGCGGAGAGGTGGCAAATTTTACAGTTTGTCACAGATTGCCGATGAAACACTTGAAAGCATAGATGAAATATAAGACTATTTGCCAATAAATAAGGGAGTCTATCATAGTCCCTTCCATGGAACATGAAGAAAAAATACGTCTTAAAAGACTACATCCCTACTTAGGACACAGTCTCAAAAGGAATCCTGAAAAGAAATGCCATCAATCCACAGAATAGAAGCAAATTGATGCATTTTAATTTTTTAATCAGCAAAGAAAATAAAAATCTGTATTTTTTAATATCTTGTCAACTAAAAGGGTAAGAAGTCAATCATAAGAAATTTGTATGTGTTTCTTTGTGTTTTCATTTTTTTATGTCTTAAAAATATAACTTATAAATAAAATTCTTAGTATTTCTTAGTTTTGGTAATTTGTGCGACGCTGATGTGCTGTAATTTATACAGAAATTACTTCAGTGTATGTTTTTCACTGCTTCTTGCCAACCTAAGTGTTCTAAATATAAACTGAAGAAATTCAGTCTGGCACAAAACAGCTGATGAAATATTCTGGGCTTGCATTCTGCTATTTTCCCCTAAGACCTTCTATGAGAAACAAGGAATGTAAAGCGATCTAGATTAGAGTGCAGAAATATATGCAGTCCAGTTGCTTGTGGACTTAATTCTGAGTCGGCTGTGAGTGGCCGTGGATTTCATCACCCACAAACACACACTTCATTTCTTACAGCATCATCATCATCCGGTCTGGGCAGCTGCTACTTCCCTGTATTACAACTCTCCTCCAAATACATGAAATTTTGTTATGACTGTATGGTAGGATTTACACAGAGGCTGGAATGGGAAAGCTATTTTCTCAGTCTCCACCCATAATACAATAAAATTTTGGAGAAATGTGTAATCATGGGCGTGTTTGAATGATATAAACAGTCGCTCTCTGGGCTGGTGTTGTGTAGCAGGTAAAGAGATACTGCCTCAAACTGGTTCTTGTCCCAGATTCCCCATGTCGGATCCAGATCCTTGCCAACCACCTGGAAAAAGCTTTAAAAGATGGACCAAGTGTTTGGGCTCCTGCCACTGACTGGATCACACAGTTGAAACTCCTGGTTTCTGGCTTTTGCCTGTCCTAGTGTTGGCCATTTTAGTCACATTGGTAGAATGAAACAGTGGATGAAATCTCTCTCTCTCCCTCTCTCTCTGTCTTTCCATTCCTCCTTCCTCTTCTCTCTCTCCATCTCTGTAACTCATTCCATATAATAATAAATCTTATGGAAATGGAAAATCCTTTATGAATGTTAGTCATCACTTAATTTCTCTCATTGCTTCTTTTCTATTCACCGAATGAACCAGTTCTAGGGTTGTCTGTTTCAAGTACCATATTTTGTATTTTGAGTTATAATTCTCACATTTCTTTTTGTTAAATATAGATCATCTGACATCTCTCACTGAAGGTTCCTGTTCAATAAAAATCTGTTGTTTAGCATTACCAAGGAACACTGCTTCTCTGTACAAGTATGTGTGGAAGATTAGTCTAACATATAATTCCTTGCTCATGGTCATTATTTTCCGTTTAAAATGTACAGCATCATTTAAGTGTCAATGTGTGCATTTTGCCAAAGCACATCATTTTACAAGAGAAATATGCTAAAGTGATCAGTAGAAGACAAAGAACATTCTACTTATAAAAATGGAGTGCATGTCCATACTTGAGTATATGCATTTTTCTGAAGCTCTGAATAATGTACTTTGATTCTGCTGGGCCATGCAAACCAGTATATCTCCATTTCCTAGAGGTTGGTTTTTTTTTTTTGGATGAATTGATGAATAGAAATTTAGGATGAAGCAAAATCACTTTTTCAAAAAGATTGCTACATTCCTATATTCACAATATACAAGAAATATAATCAACCCAAGTCTTCGTGGGTTGATGAATGGATAAAGAAAATATGATAAACATACATAGTGAAATCCTATTCAGCCACAGAAATTTTGTGGAAACCTATCATTTATGAATGTGTCAATTGAACTACATAGGATTTTTGTTAAGTGAAATAAGCCAGATGCAGAAAAATAAGAACCACATGATCTCATTTATTTTTGTAAGTTAAAGAAACCAATTTCATAGAAGTTGGAAATATAACAATGATTACCAAACAATGGGCAGATCAATATGTAGGGAAAGATAGGGAAAACCTTGTCAACTTAGGGATGGGAGAAATAATTTCTAATTGTTCAATTGTACAATAGGCAGTCTATAGATAATGATAACTCATTGAATGTTTCAATACCATGTAGCAAAAACATTTTGAATATATTCACCACAAAGAAACTATAAATGTTTTGGGAGATAAATATATTTATGAAGACTTGAACATTATACGACATGTATCATGTACCATCTTATAAAGGTATCAAGTTTTTACATATCAGTAAAAGGAAGTCATTGTAAGCACTTTGGATGATATTTCTACAGGAATCCACCAGAAGTTTACTTCCTGAGTTATTCTTTACCTACTTCTGATCTGTCAGCAGTTAAGACACAAGGAAAACAAGCCTTGCTTTAAGCCTGAGTTTGGAGTAGTTTCTTCAACTTCAATTTTGTTTCTGAGGTCAAGAGTAGGCTGTGTGCCACAGCTTCATCCCAAATTGTGCTAGATCCTGGGATTAAATTGTGTTTCTCCCCTTTCATACAAGACTTAAATATCCGGCTTTCTTCCAACCCTGGGTCCAGGTTGTCAGTCTTGTGACTGACTACCTGACTCCAAGTGACTCTCTTGAAAGTGGAACTCTCCTGGGGGTTTGAGCTATGTGTGTGGTATATGTACCAGCTGCAACAGTGAAGGCAGCAGGGATGGTGTGGACAGCACTCAGAGCAGTTGCCCTCCATCCTGCACATTCAGCTTTGCATGTCAAGTGACTCTTTGGGGCTAGCTGTCTGTTCCTACATGAAACTTGCAGGGAACTTTATTCACTACTGCTTTGTCTGCAATAAATGTAGAATTCCTGCATGTTCCCAGATCTTAGCAGCTGTGTAGCGAGGACCGACTACACTTATTATTCCGCCCACACGCCACTGTGTGGTAAACACTGAAGAGGTCCCATTCTAGGCACTCATAGATTGTGGCTCAAAGTGTTCAGATGAAAGCATGGTTGGGTAAGATACTATTTTAAGTCATTTTTTCAAAATAAATTTAACACCAGAGCATGAATCAGCATTCACATTTTGTGCATTCTCCACATGAGATTTGAATTCATGGTCACTATCAAGGAGAGAGGTTAACAACCTGTGAGAAGGTCATTGATAGCCAGTGCGATCCAGCATTGTACAAGATGCAGTTCAGGAAAGCGATACAATGCACATTAAATAAATGGTGCTAGGGAATGTTGAAGATAAGAAAATCAAAACATTGTCCTACTAGCAATTGATCCAGAAGACTTTGGCTTTGATAACTTACCCTGAAAGGAGAAATCTGTACTTCTTCATTGATAAAGACTTAATCTCAAAAGAGCCCCAAAATACTTGCCAATGTGTTTTTAAGTATTATTGTTTGTGCAGACACTGTCCAGATGGGCCAACATTGCATTCATCCAGGTAACGTAGTTCTAAAGTCAATAGATGAGGGAGTTAAAGAATAATATTTTGTTTTGCTATTTGGCTTTACTTGCCACACAGGATTATCCCATTTAGCTCTCCACAGTATAATCTCCCTTCAACTTTGGGGTTATTTGGTTTAATCCTCGATAATATTCTTTAGAAGCATAAACACTTATTACTCTATTACCACCTATCTGACAAATGTAATACTAGCTTACCGAGAAGCCATGCCTAACACATGGGAGTGGTCAATAAATGTACCTGAAAGAGAACAAATGCTGTGCCAAATGTAGCAAAGCAGATAGAAAAAAACTTTGTTCATTTTAGCCTCTTCTTTTTTCTATGACATTAATGATGATGAGAAAGGTGCTTATTCTCCTTCAACATAAACATATCTCAATATATTGGTAGAGTGGAAACGCATGATGTTATTTACAAAACGGAATCAAAAGGTCAGCTTATTTCAGTGCAAATTTTTTCAAACCAGGGTCTTTAAAATACAGGGAAAATGGATACCATGCTAAAAAGTATGTATATTTTTCAAAAGTTTTTGCAGTATATTCAAAATTATTTTAAATTTCATGTTTTCATGGATCTCTTGAAGTGTCCTCATACATAATTTCCTTTGTATACTAAAAATAAAAAGGCAGGAGAGCAAGAGGCTTCAATTTATAGACATTCAGGTTTTGATACTCAAAATGCTTTATCAAGAGAAAATGTTTCTGTATTTGGAGTGTTCAAATGTGCCCCTATGGCTCTAATATAGAAATGAAATGATTTGGACACATCTTGCTGTCATCTATATGACTGTGCTTTGTATCGGAGGGATGAAAATATTTTCTTCTGTTCCTTTTAAATCTCAAGTATTTGAGATTAAACTCCAGTTGGTGCAATCTCTAGACCCAATGATTATTTCTACTTTCTTCTTTATGTCTGGAGTTTTCCACTCCTACAGGCCTCAGCAAGCATCATTAATATATATGTTGTACTTGACACTACATAGCTAGATCAGTTAACACCCTCATGACATTCTTTTAACCACTTTGGTTGACTATGTCATCCAACTGTCTTCTCTAGTTTTTCAGATTTCCATGTGGATCTATGTAGGGTGTCTATGTGCTTGATCTAATTCATAGTGTATTCTGAGTATCACTTCAAATTAGGATTAGGTTCGTATATCATAGCAAATACTTGAGTAATGTTTATGTAAGTAATATTTAAAACCATTTCCTTCTCACGTTAAAGAAGGCGAAATATGACTGCAGGAATGTCATGGAGCCCTCTTGAAGGCATCAGGGAACCAACCTCTTTTCTTTCCCTACTCTTTTTACTATGTACAGGTCTAACATCTCTGCTGAATTTCTAGTCAATATATTATGGCAGGTGGAAACATCGAGCAGCATTTGAAGTGTAATTCCACTAAGAAGATATCCTAAATATTGTTTTTTCTTTTATTTTTAATTTGTTGATAATCTATTCATAGTTGATTAGGCTGCAAAGAGTCAAGGGTCACAGGAAAGTGGTTAAGAGCATTTTTATCACATTCTCTTTTTTCCTTCTTGAATCTGGGGGAAGGAGAGAGAAAACGGGAAAGTCACATCCAGCATCCCAACCATTCCAGGATCCCCGATGTGGGGCATGCTCGAGAGCTCTGTCCAAGTGGTTTGGATATTTCAACAGTTCTGAATTGCTGCCAATCTCTTCACTCCAAGCACAATGAAATCTCTCATCTTATACATTGTTTTATGGAATGTAAATCAGCACAACCATTATAGAAAGTAATCTGAAGACTCCTCTAAAATAAATGGAATTATTATATGACACTGCAATCCCATCACAAAATTATAATTGGGTAAGAGCAATTGTCTGGAATTTTATTACAAAGCAGTGTGAACTTATCTGACAAGAATGCCCCATATTTCTAAAAATAGTTATAGCAGGATTTTGAATACATTTATCGTAAAGAAATAATAACATTGCAAGGAGATGTTAACAATCTTGATGTGGGACTGCATAATGTATCTATAAATCAGAACTTAACGTTGTCTCACATAAATATATACAATTATTATATTTTCAGAAAAATAGACAAGAAGAAAAAGGAGAAGGGGGAGAGAAAGAAGACGAAAAAGGAGAGGAGAAGATAAAAACGGAGGAGGTGCAACAAAAGTATGATGAGGAAATATGTATGGGTGATGAGTAATAGCTTACACAAGATATGGGTGAAAAGAAAGAGCATAGCAAGGATTACATTTCAATAGCAAGAATTTATTTGTGACTATTATTGGGTTCAAGGGAAACTGAGGGATGCAGTTTTATGTCCTCCTGAGAGCAAAACTAAAACTAAAACTAGCGTGTTATTATTAACAGAAGTATGGGTATTAGTGAACATTCTTCAGTCTTTTTAAAACCAGCTTCCATGTTCCAGTGATCCTGGATGGCTGTTAAAACTAGCCCTCCCCTACCAACTGTGGTATCCAACGGACAGGGAAGTTCCTTGGCAGTGGCTTATCTATCTATTTGTTTTAATTTATTTAAAGTTGGCTGACTTGTTTATCTTCACCAAATCATCTTCTTTCTTACACTATTTTTAATTGTGGGCTATATGATTTTATTTTAGTGTACTTACTTAATAAAAACATCCAATTACTTAATTATAAAGCCCAATGTCTTTTTCTTTTTCTCATTAATTGAGTCACAATGGCTACTTGTTTACTGATTTTGATCTCTTTGCTCTTTTGGAAAAAATGATTAACACATAATGCTTATACAATTTTGTGAGGTACAATGCAATATTTCAACACATGTACACAGCAAAACCTGATCAAATCAGGAAATTAGCATTTCCATTTCCTTATCTCCTTTGTATGTGTGCAGCCTGTGCTTTCCTCTCTTGCAGATCTTCATACAGTGCAGTACACATAATAAATTATTGTGAATTGTAGTTGCCCCAGTATGCTGTAGAAAGGTAGAACTCATTTTCTGTTTAAGTATATGAATTTATCCAACCTTCCATTATCGCCTCACCTCACTCCCATCCTTGCCATCATCTAGTAATTACTATTCTAAGTTCAGATAGATCCTTTTTTCCCTTCCTCTTTGGCTTTTAAACATATAATTACTTCCTAAAAGGAACTTCTCTCTTTTAAAGAGCTATCTAACCACCTAAATATGTTGCATAAATAGCGACACAGAATGCAGTGCAGGACACACCAACACCCTCCACCTATACTCACACCACTGTCTTGTTCTTACCAAGTGCACAGCATCAGTCTTTAGTACCATGGGCTCTGCCCCAGTGCCCAGGCTGGCAGCCTATGGTCTAGGGCCCTCACCAACACCCACTCTCCGGAACTGAGCCCATCACTGTCTGCAGAGGTGAGCTGAGCTGGGAGTCTCTCCAACACCCTTCTGATCTGGCAGCCTGCAGGCCATGGGAGAATAGAGGGCGAGAGGAGCTCTCTTTGCCTGGGGACACCTGATGGCCAGGGCGTTAGTGCCAGCTCGGGACTCCAAGCTGCACGGTCTTGGTTTAAAGGGGGCTAGAAGGTCCAAGTTGACCAATTTCATTGCACAGTGCATATGATGACCACAAGGTTGAAGAGGCTCAGCCCTGCCTCCGTGTGCTGTGTAGTGTGACAGGGAAGGAAGCAGCTATGAGTTGACAGCAGAGAAAGAATAAACAGAAAAAATAAGACATACACTTACTGAGACTCCATTAGTGCCCAATGGTCCCTGGAAGATCCACCTGGGCAAAGGCACATATGCCTACGGTCTGACGTCTGTCTTCCACTTCACTATTGTGATGACATTGGTGGGAGCCACTCTGCTGGGGATGAGGGGCTCCAGGTCACCAGCCAGCGGGCCCTGAACCAGTTCTGTGGAGGTGCTGCAGACCACGGTCCTAGTGAAGTCCTTCGGGGTTTCCTACTCTTGGCACAAGACTTCGAGCCCTAGCTTCGCTCTTGCATTTTCAGAACCCAGCTTCCACACCTCCTGCTGCATGTAAAATACAGGATTAACAGCCCTTTCAATTCTGGTTTTTCTACATCTTGCAGTATTTGATATTTTTTTTAAATTTTCATTTATTCAAAAACTTTTTTTTCTTATTATTTTTTCCCCTGACTTATGGGTCACACAGAAGCATCATTTACTTGAAGAGGACTTTTTATTTTCTTTTTCATTTTTTTTCAGTGACACATTGGTCATTCAGTATCACGTTATTTAGCCTCATGTTTTTGGTAGTTTTCTGTTTTTTCTTCCTGGTGTTGATTACATTTTATGGCTTTTCATTTAAAGGGATGAATAGTAACTATGTAGTAGAGACTATCACATTCAGATGCGAAGATATAATGTAGCATGCATCTCTATTTAAAAAAATTATGGACTCCAAATGAAACTTGAGTATTTCTTGACAATAGGATGCTGGACTCTCTTTCCTTACATACTCATAATGCCAGGATACAATTAAATACCAGAATGATGGACTTATGACTGATTGTGAACTATTATACTGTTGCAATGTTATAGTGGAAATTGATGAGACAGTGTGGGTGGTAAGTGAGGGAATCCCAGAGCCTATGAAAATATATCATAAAATAATAAGTAAATTTAATATAAAATAGCTTTACATCTACTGTCTATCATTATCATTGAAAGTAATCAAGTTTGGTCTAATGAACTAATTTCATGTTTTTCTCATTTCTGGTCTGTAAAATGTTGAATTTTGTATCTCTAGACAAATCACTTAAAAAAAAAAGCTGTACAACACTAGATACCCTGAAGAAACTCATGTATAAAGTATGAAAGCATTTCTGACACTTTCTATTCTTATGCCATTTGAATACTCTTCTTAAACCTTACTGGAATTAGAAGTAGAGGACATGGTTTGAAACATGATGATGCAGCCACACTGTCATTGCCGAGTGGTTTCCTGCTGCTGTCAAAGCCTTCTCCTGGAACAGTAGTTTCATAATCACCACTGAATGTTTTAGGGCAGAGCTCCTGGACTGTATGAGGGCCAATGATACCTTCGCTAAATAAGAACATTCTAGCATGACAAAAATCTTGTGTCTGATTTTGCCATGGAAAATTTGGGAATTATATAATTTTATTTAGGATAAGTACTTATGATTTCAGAGGTGAGAAAGATAGGATTATTTTTAAACTTCAAAGTGAAAAAATTGGCCTAACCCAGAGAACATATGGAAGAACACATTTGTGAATTGCATACTGCTAAAAAAATCCTTTCAAGTCTCAGCTTTTTCCCCACTACTGTTATGCCAGTTCCAGTTCCAAATATGTAAATCTTGCCATGAAAGCATCTGAAGAGTGTTGTTCGTCAACCAAATTCACACCAAAGATTTCTCAACATTGCCAACTTTGACATTTTCTGGTTCTAGATCTCTCCTTTCAAGTCACTTTTTGCTGCTGTTTGCATAAACTAAAGACAGTGAAGCTGGAGATGGAAAGAGATGTATGTACAAGTGTGTGGTCCAAGTGGAGTATATATGTCTCCGTGTTAGTGTGTGTTGGGGAGTGGGTGGCTGGGTGGGTGTGGCATACTTGTTGGTTTTGGTAAAGGGATGTGCTTCATTTGGAAGAAAACTAAAAGACTTAACATTTTTCAAAATTCCCAGTGAGTATTTGGCTAGATAATTAAGGGTTCTTCAACTGGGTATAAGGAGGTTGTGTGTGAAATGGGAAATATATGATATTTGGGGAGAATCAACAGATCAGTTTCAATTCAGCCAGCTGTGCATCAAGAGCATGAACTTGGATTCGTTTTTTTTTTTTTTTCAATTTTATTTTAAAACAACTTTAGATTCAATACACTGCAAACAGTAGTACAGAAATAGGGCAAATGATGAAAAATAAGTAAAAAATGATCACACCTTAGTGTATTAAGTAAATCCAGGCAACTTGACTGTATACAAGTTTTGGAATAACACCACCTAATTCTTAGTTGGCAGTTGCATTGCCAAGACTTACAAACCTTCCATTGTAATGTAACCTTACCATAGTTACACTGGACTTGAATTAATGTAGCAGCTCAACTATTCATACAGATCCTGAGGGAAAAGTTTTTTTTTTCTCCCCAACTCTGTATATCTTAACTATCTATGACAATTTAATGCAACATTTTGTATTCTAAAACATTTTATTCTAACACCCCTCTTTTTGAGGAGAATATTCAGTTTACTGTGCTGAACTGATTATACCACACTGTAGGAGCACTAAAGGATGGAGATTGGTATGGTGTAACTAGAAAGTTAATGCTAGCGTGTATAGCTTTGATTGCCTTGCCTGCATCCTCATATATGGGGTGGGGGTAAGCCTTCCTAATATATTTTTCATGTCATAAAAATTGGAGTCTTTAGCAATCCAGACTAGCTTCTTCACATATTTGGAAATTCTGTCATCAGTTTCTTTTGTTTCACCCACTTTAGTAGTAGCACCTACAATGCGACAAGCCTAGGTTGGTGCCTTCACTACATATATATGTCCTTTCCTTCAAGCAGGTTGCTCAAGATAGAACAAGAGTAAAGAAAAACAAAGAGGCAATGGCACAATGAAGAGGTGAGCGCTTGTAGCTTCCCTCCAACCTGAACCCGGGGGCTGAAGTCCTCAAAGAGTAAAATTTTGAATGAATCCTAAACACCTCTGAACAGTCATTAAGGAGGAAATGAGTCAATGACAAAGAAGAGAAACTGAGGCATAAATGAATGAATACACGTGGTCTGGCTGCAAAGTCGATGGATTGCGGCAGAGAGGGAGTTAAGATCAGGGTCATGTCATGGAGGGTCCTGTGTGAAAGATAAACTTTAGGCAACACATGTGTCCTAGATGCAAGCAGTCTCACTGTGAGCTTTGCGTAAAATGACAGATGGCCTTCATTTGTAGGACACCTTCACAGTTACAACCAGGGCAACTCTCTCAGCAGAGTGGGGTATGTCTTTAATTATTAGGCATCTGGTGAGGTTTCCTCAGCTCAGAGTAGGGCTTCTGATTCTAGAATACTCCCTTCTTTGCTAGAATTACAAAACCATTACCCTTGCTTTACTTCTACACTGTTTTGATTATTTTTACCTCAAAGTCGTGAGAACATTAGTGGTGCAATCCTCAACTGGCATGCACCAAGATTTTATGTGGGCTCTGGTTTGCGTCCTGGATGCTTCAATTCCCATCCAGCTCCATGCTTGTGGCCTGGGAGAGCTGTGGAGGATAGCCTGGAGCTTTGGAACCCTGCACCCATGGGGGAGACCTGGAGGAAGTTCCTGGGTCCTGGCTTTGGATCAGCTCAGCTCCAGTTGTTGCAGCCACTTGGGGAGTGAATCAGCAGATGGAGGATCTTTCTCTCTGTATCTTCTTCTATCTGTGTATCTTTCTTTCCAATGAAAAAAGAAAAAGAAAAAAGAAATCCTCTGATATTTTGTCTATGAACTATATTCATTTTCGTTTTGTTACATGATGTTCCTAAGGTTTTTTTATTATTATTATTTTATTGTTTTTTATTTAAAAGGAAGAGTTACAAACAGAAGTAAAGACAGAAAGGTTCTCTACTTGCTGATTCACTACCCAAATGGCTGCAATGGTCAGAGTGTCCCCAGGCCATGGGTAGCAACCCGATGGAAAGTAGAACAGCAAGGACAGAAACCAGTGTTCCAGGAGGATTCCAGCGGTGCAGGTGGAGGCTTAGTTTGTTATGCTGCGGAGCCGGCTTCTTTTATCTGCTCTTAAAGAAAACAAATTCAAGCTCAGGAAGCAAAATATTCTAGGCCAATTTTCTTCCTTATTCTTTTAATGGAGAACAGTTGTAAGAAGTAAAACTTCCTAAACAATACTAATATGAGACTTTCAAGGAGTAGAAAGATTCAAAAGTGAAAATGTTTAGAAAGGAGCAACAAAACTGACAGACTAGCACAGCTTTCAGGACACAGAGCTTTATAATGCTAAATGGTATTAACTGTGATAACAGTCAACTACAATAAATGCCTAATTTTATTAGAGCCTTTGAAGACAACCCTATACCCCCAAGTAATTACACAGTAGCTGTAAAAATTTAACCTGAGTGCTCTTTGGTACAGAGGATTATTCTTGGTTCATAACTTTGACCTTCTCTATTGTACTCTTCCATTGAATACTTCTAACTCTCTTCTGAAATTCCTAGAGCATAGGTATTTTTGAAGCAATTACATGAAGTAAATTTTGCTACTCTGTTGAAGTGTTACATTGCTTTTCGAATAGATATTTTAAATAGAACATATTTATATACTTCTAATTTGTTTATATCAACTGCTCTGTCCCTGAGAGTCCATCACAGAGAAATGCAAATTTAACATTTTATACCACAGAGCATTGAGTCTGTCATATTGTTTAGTTCCAAATTTATCAAACCAAATGTTGCCAGTGCATTCTGGAATATTTTGAAGGTAGATGCAAGCAGCAGTTACTTGGATCAATTGCTCATGATGTTAAATTTGACTTTATTTCTTAATAATGAAGCCATCCACAGAGACCAGTAAAATTATTCTCTTTTCTTTTCACTGTCCTCCCAGAGTTCCAAAGACAAGCTTACCAAAGCAAATCAACCTACATCTAAAAACCTGATATAGCACAGAGACTTTCAACTCATAGGTGGCTACATAAGACAGAAATTTCTGCTCTCATTCACCTGTTATTTAGCAAAATTTATAAAAAAAAATCACTAGGCACATATTAAATCCACGAAACAGATGTAACTGAAAACCTAATATGTTGGGTCGAAACATTAGCATCAATGTGCTTTTTTAAATTATATATTGATTTATTTTGAAATAAAAATATGTTGTGGGCTGAGTGTATGAGTTTAAAAAAATGTTTCCGGAGTGAACATTTGACACTGCAGTTCAGCCAACAGTTGAGACACCCAATTTCATATTGGCATGCTCGTGTTAGAGTGCAGTTCTACTCCACATTCAAGCTTACTGCTCATGTACTTCCTGGGTGGCTTGAGGTGATGGCTCAAGTATTTGGTTCTGTGCCACCCACCTGGAAAACATGAAGGGAGCTCTTTGCTTCCAGATTTAGCCCGTCCGAGCCCTGAGTGTTGGGAATAATTGGGGATGGGTATATGAATCAGTGAATGAGAGTTGTCTCAGGATCTCTTAGGCTCTCTGCCTGCCAAATAAATAGAATTGGTAAAAATCAAAAAAGTAAATATCTATAGCTTCTCTGTAGATCACTTCTTCACTAACAAATGTTGCATATGCATGAAAAGTGCAGGCTAGAGTTGCTCAGATATTTGATTGGTCAGAAAATCAAAGTGGATCCAACAGGCTTCATGGTCTACCCAAGAGCCTGCCTGAATGTATCCTCAGAAGCAATGGCAAGCATCGGCGAATCTCAGCTACCACCAACTCAAATCAATCAAAAATGGCAACTCACTTCTACTCTCTTCAGTTAATGTGTAACACTAAAAATAGAACTGAGTAAGGTTTTATTCATTCAATTTCATGTATAATCTTATGATCAAAGGTGTTATTTCATTTCTTTATGAGATGAAATTAAAAAAAACACAACTAGCAAACATATCTGGAGCATTTTATTCTTGGATGAATTGAGTATGTTACAAGGGCACTTATTCTATGGAGAAAATTGTGTATAATTCTACATAATAAGGCAAGTAAGATTCATCTGTGATCGATAATCTTCCAAGGCCGACCTCATTTAAATTAATTCACTAATTGATAAAGAAATTGTTGTTGGAAGCTAATGGCTCCTGCAGTCACACAGTGATACAAGATTCTGAGTTTAAGACTAGAAGAGAATGAGGTTGTTTGTACTGGTTTCCATTCTTGTCACAATTGTTGTCATGAGAATGGATTCATGTTGTGCCATTTTCTATTTCTTTGCCATTTTTGTCACAAGAACAAGATAGGAGAATCTCAATGGCCAGTAAACTATTCTATTTTAACCTTTTATGTAGTCTCATTTTGATTGACTAGCCCTTCTTTCTCTTTCTCCTAAGTTATCAATGCTGTTAAAAGAGAAGAGAAATGGCTGCCCCAACAAATGGAGGAACATTAGAAAGGTCAAGCAGTGGACTTTGCTGCTAGCTTTCACAGCATGGATGAAACATTTTTTTAAAGAAAAAAAAAACTTATTCCTGTGACAAAGATTGCAAAAAGAATAGAAATGTCAGATCAAGAATCTATTCATGGGACAATGATTGTGATGGCAATGAAAATAGTGCACACTCTACCCTTTCTTTTTATAATCATCATAAAGTAACTTCATGTGGTGAGGCTTAGGAGCTGAACTTGAGAATTCTGAAACTGGGGGAGGGGGGTGGGAATCAAAAGGAATAATGAGGCATGATGTTAGAAGAATCAACATTTAAGTGACCACCTAAGGTATTGGGGTGTCTCAATTACACAAATGTGGGTGGACTCCCTAAAGGTCCACTGAGATCAGTGTGCACATTAACCACACACAGTTAAACAGGAATTGCATTTCTATACTGACATGCTTTTGAAATATCGAACTGTGAAAATCTAATATGTAGTCACAAAATGTATCTCTAAATACATGTTAACTAGTAAGTATTTCATTTTAAATAGAGTGTATATGAATAGACAATAAATTCTTTTTGTGACTATAAGAGATAAATGACCCAAATATTTCACTTTCTTTCTAGCATAGAACTCTGAATTGTGACTTTCAGTGAACTGAAATATTGTTCAATTAAACTTACCTGTGTTTAAGATAAGTTATAAGAAGCAGAACTGAACACTAGTAACCATGTTTAAAGTGAGATTAGTTAGTTATTGATTATTTTAACTAAAATCCCTGAGAAAACCTTAGGAAGAAGAAAAGCTATTTCAGATTGCAATTCAGAAGCTTCTGATCCAAGATGGGTAACATCACTGATTAGACATCTGGTAAGGCCTGAGGATTTCAAAGGTATGATCCCTTGCAGAAGCAAGAGACAGAAACACAAGGAGTCCCTTCTTTCTGTCGCCTCTATGTGGTCTTTTTTACAAATCCATCTGATTTTCTCATAGGACCTCACATTAACAGCCTAAACAAATCCATTTTCTTTCCACAGGTCCTAGCTTTAATCCTCCAACCACTAATGCTCAATATGAGACGTTGGATTTTAAACACCTGCCTGAATTTGAGGATCCAAATGCAGTTGAAACCATAACATCAATGAATCATTTTTAATCATGACTATAAAAGAGAAGGCATGACAAAACCCATATTAAGGAAACAATTATAGTTAGTGTAATTCTGAAAGTAGAATTTCATGTTTTGGACTTTAAAACTTTCATAAGTGAGTAATCACTTTCCAAAGGATGATTCCAAAATTCTACAGAAGAGTCTAAGAGCTAAGGTGCTCAATCTTTTCAAAAGGAAGTGTCTTTGGAACATGAACATCTAACACTCTAAACATTCATACATTTATTGAGACTAACCGAAAGGTTTTCCAGTTACATGAAGCTTCTGGTGTGGTGTGGAATGATTGTTCTTGATGGGACTCACTTGCTAAGTTCTGCAGACTAGTTTGGCCAACAAGCTTCAAAGGGGAAAAAAGTCATTGTGATTTAAGTTATTTCAAGCAGAAGGGCTAAAGTACAGAATTTGGGGATATTGAGGTGAAGTTCATAGTCATTGTGTTGGGGTAGCAGCCATACATGATCGTTGGAGTTAATAAAAACACCTCACATTTTGATAATTTTAGTTTATTTGAAGGTCACAATCACAGAGATTGTCTATCCACTGATTCATTCTAGAACTAGCCACACTGCCGAAAGCTAGTCCAGGCCAAAGTCAGGGGCCAGGAGCTTCATCAAGTCTCCACATAGATGCTGCCTTCCCTGGCACACTACCAAGAAGCTTGATCAGGAGTAGGTAGCCAGGACTCAAACCAGCACCCATATGGGATGCCAATGCTGCAGACAGGGCCATACCCACACATGATTTGTGCTTAGGCATCTTTATCTGAGAGGATTCCGTGTTGCATCCTTGATTTGCATCATTTTCTTCTGGAGCAAACTTTACCTTTAGCACCGAAGCACTCATCAGAATTAATAATACCCCAAGGAAACGCCAAAGCCTAGTTATTACCGAGTTTCCTTTATTTTCCAACAGGCCTAACCTCACTTTCTACTTGTTTTCTTCAAAAACAAGAAAATCTAATGTATGTATTCATTCATCATCTTAATTCTCTCTACTCTACAAGGGAGGAACATTTTTCTCCTTTAGCTTTATTGACTGCTGAAAGGAGTATTTGTTGTCTTAATTTATGTTCAGAAAGCATGCCAGTTTTTTGTCATTTAGAAGCTATGAATCACGAACAGGGTTAGCCCATTAGCTGCCTGGATGGAGACTATGGTAAAGGTGTTCCTTGGTTTGTTGTAAAAGCACAAGTGTCTGTAATATCTTGAGAGCAAGCAGACTAGTTTTACCTTATGTCAAATGGATTTTGTTATCATCTGGAATTTTTCTAAGTGGATGGCAATTGGCATCTAGTTCCTCAAAAACCAGTATGAATGATGAAAGAAATACACTTCTTGAGTTTTCTTCACTTATTTGAGCCTTCTGTTTGATGCTATATAAATATGCAAATTCAAACTTTACGTATTCAATGTCTTAGAGATTGTCCTTGAAATATATCAAAGAATCTGGTTTACGGTACAGCGGTCTTGCCATTTAAAGTATCTCAATATTATTAGAAAATCTAAAGTAACTTTGTATAGATTGAAGTCTACATTGGCAAACTATGCTGAAATGGTGAAAACTATAAGACTTAAGGCCGCATTAAGCCTAATCATGGAAAAGAAGCTTTGTTGGTGGAGAAAGGCATCATGATCTTCCAGGATTTTGAGCAACCTGGAACTGAATATAAATGAATGGGCCTATGATAGTTTTCTTCAGATTGAGGAAATACTAGTTAAGAACTTTCCAGAAAAAAAATTTAGGAGAAAAGATAATTCTCTAACTGCTGTGTCTCCTCTCTTCAGTAGGTGAAAGAATTGATGTAGTCATCCTGGTAGCTACAAAGTAGATGGTAAACAAGGTATTTTCCATTTTAGAGAGTCTTTACTTCATTAAGAAGCATGGATATTGGATAATGGAGCTTAAGCTGAACGTGAAAAACAATGCAACAAAATTTATAATTGAACATACCGCCTCTGCTCATTTACAGCAGAAGACAACTTTTTCATTGTTTAATAACTCTGTTAGAGTGTCAGAGTTTTTTGTTTGTTTGTCTGTTTGTTTGTTTGTTTTAATCAAAGCCAATACTTTTTCCTTGAAATTTTGAATCTTTGCCTTCAGTTTTGCTTTCTGGAACACCAGCAAATAAATAAAAACTCTTGGGGGATACTGCTTATGTATTGACACACTGATTTCTCACATCAAACACTCCAAGTTGCTTCACCGTTCTCTCTATGTAGCACTTGTCTTTTTAAGAACTCTTTGGGTATTTTCTGGAGTGCAGTGACTTTCTTATGGTATGCTGACAAGAGCTGATCTATGTGTCTAAGTGTCACGTGAATAATGAAGAGTATAGTAGATAACTTCATAATCTTTAATCTCCATACTGCACCTTTTGTGATGTGATCTAGAATAACTTGTCTTATATTTCTTTCTTTACTTTTCTTTTTTTTTTTTTTTAGCACTTTCTGGGTGCACAATCTTCTAAAAATTCCAAGTGTTTGCTAACAGAACTGCTGACCAATCAACTTCTCTATCTTCTGTGTTAGTATAGGCACTGGAAGGAGAAATAATTATGTTAATGATATTGCTAGTGCTTTGGTAAAGTAATGAAATCACAGAATTTAGGAATTGCCTATGACCTTAGGAAACATCTAGTATGATTCTTAAATTTTACAAAGAAGAGATTAGCGTATGCTAAGGAAATACATGCATTGGTCAAGAACATCTGACAGCATACGCTGAGGCTGGGTGAGCTACACCATGTTCAGTTTTGCTGGAAGCAGAATAATTGCTTAATAACTCTCTAACTAACACAGAAAAGGTAAAGGCTACTGAGCATAGACAAAGCAAACTGATTGAGCCTACAGGCTACTTTTAATAACTATTATCTTCAAATTAATTTATATTCACTATGTCCAAGTAGAGATTTAAATGGCAAAAGGCGACGTGACATTTCTTCAAGGTAAAAAAAAAAAAACGTAGAATTACTTTATTGTCTTCTAAATACTCAGCCCCTGGCCACTTGGGAATTATATGACTTTATCTTTTTTTTAAAAAAATTATTTTACTTTCTTTAGACAGCAGATGGGCCAAATGGGAGAAAAAGATGCCCTAAAAGTAGGAACAGGAAACCACAGACAAGAAGTTGCTTCTTTATCTTGCTCCTTGGCAGTTATTCTGCTTCTGAGAGTGAAAGGGGATGAGGCTGCTTGCTGTCCCATCAGCAGTAAGAGCTGCTTTGATGATGAGTCAAAACAAAGGTTGAGGACAAAGTCCCCTCACATTTAGAATTATTTTGTTGGCCAAGATTTTGAGATGATTGAGAAAGGCATAGAATGGGGCTACAACTTACTTATTAGAAGGCAGGAAAAAGAAGGGGCAGCCCATTTGGTTGCAAGCCTGTGCGGGTAACTGTATGACTGAAGCTGTTCCCCTTGTGACTCTGTTGGTATGGACAGCTTCCAGTACATTTAGCAAATGTTCCTCAGGGGAGAACATTGAGGTGCAGAAGCTTGGGGTGCAGCTTGTGAGGCTGACATATCACAGTGCTGGTTTTAGTTCTTGGTGCTCTGGAACCACATCCCATCCAACTCCCTGCTAATGTACCTGGGAAGGCAACAGAGCATGGTATGTTTGCTTGGTATCTTGCCACCTAAGGAGGAGATATGGATGAAGCTCCAATCTACTGGCTTTGACCTGTCCCAGCCTTTGCTATTATGGCTGTTTGGGGAGGGAACCAGAGAATGGAGGCCTTCTGTCGCAATCTCTGACTCTCTCTTTCTCTCTAACTTTGCATTTCAAATAAATAAATAAAACTTAAAAAAAAAAAGCAAAAATGTTCTCCAAATTTCCGGGGTGTTCAGTGAAGGTTAATAACCACTGACTGTCTGGTTAAATATTGGGCTAGGTATATAGTTAGTCAGCTCAGTTTTTTTTTGTTTTGGTTTGTTTAGGATTTATTTATTTTTTATTGGAAAGGCAGATACACAGAAAGGAGACACAAAGATCTTTCCTCTGCTGGTTCACTTTCCAAGTGGCTGCAACAGCCAGAGCTGATCTGATCCAAAGTCAGGAACCAGAAGCTTCTTCTGCGTCTCCCATGTGGGTGTAGAGTCCCAGGGCTTTGGGACACCTCTACTGCTTTCCCAAGTCACAAGTAGGGATCTGGATGGGAAGTAGAGCAGCTGGGACATGAACTGGCACCCATATCCTGGTGCATGCAAGGCAAGGATTTAGCCACTAGGCTGGTCAACTCATTTGAGTCAATGTTGATCTCATACATTCTGTTATCCCCTTTGTGTTGAAGTCATTTGCATGTACAATGGGAATATTGTTTTTATGTATCTGCTTTGTAAGGTTGTAAAATCTAAATAATACTATACTAATAATAAACTGAATATTGACCCAGGCACACAGGATGTGTCTCTTGACTATTGAAGGACTTAATTATTTCTTTTTAAATTGTATTTTAAAAATTATTTAAATAGTTGGGAGAGATAAACATAAAAATGAAAATAGACATGAGACAGCTGAATAGTACCCTATAACCATTTTAAGGTGGATAGCAGCCTGTTGTGTATAAACTAAAATTAAAATGTCAATGAAGTAGTCACAGGATGTGGTTAAGAACTTGCATTTTCTAACATATTGGTCACTTAGTACCGTGTCAATTAACTTCATGATGTTGTAAATTGTTGTTGAGGTTATGTTGTGGCTTTTCTTAGGAAGGGATGATATTCTGCCAGCTCTACTTTCAGACCAGAGATGGTCTCCTAAGGAAACTGTTGAATTTATCTGGACAATAAGAGTCTGGTCTCTATGCATGGTACATGCTTGCAATGAAGGACTCATGACTGGATTTGAACTGTACTACTGCAACACTGTGGAGGAATCCACCAAGAACAGGGAGAGGGTACGGGGAGGAGTTGGGGGAATCCCAGAGCCTATGAAACTGTGTCATAAAATGAAATGAATTAAAAAAACCAAAGTAAAATACAAACATTGTGGTCCAACAAATTAAACCATAGCTTCATTTGTGCTTGGAGCTTACCAACTCTGGCCTTTGTCATAATATAAAACTCTTCTCATTTGCAAGGTCATGTGGAGGCCCATGCTCTCTGTTGTAGGAATAAGGCCTTGCCCACGTGAGCCACTTAGCCTGAAACTGTGTTACCACCTTTATCTAATGGATTATTTGATTGATTTAAAATTTTTGCAATCTTTGTCACTAGAAAACTTGATTTACTCACTTCAATTTGTGCCACATCACAAAGTTACCTATTTTTCTTTCTCCATATGCACATGGAAAATCTTTTGGAAATATATTTTTCATCTTGATTTGTTTCAAACTTGATTCTTTACTATTATATCCTAGATATTCAATAAGAAAAATATTAGTCCTATCTTTCTGCTACTACTTAATTATGAACTTCTTTCTCTCAAGTCATCGTTAAGTCGAATAAACATGGTAGTAGTAAAAAATATGAACAAATAATATAACTCTGGTAAGTTAGTTTTTACATAATTCAGTGCTTTTGATAATTCAGTTCTATTGAAAGCAACAAATCAGACCTAACTATAGCTTACATTTAGTTTCAACTTAAAATGGTGGCCAGCCTGTGCCTCGTGTGCATCTGAACATGCTGTTCAAAGTATGGGCATCAGCAACTGCAGAGGCCCAGTCATGATACATGCACTCCAATGTCAGACCACACATCCTGTGATTTTTCCCTGTAGCCAGGGTGTGAGTCCAGTGGTCCAGGAGGGGAGTCCCTCAAGAAACCTCACCTGGGGAGATCTCAGACTTGACTCTTGTGTGTATCAACCAGTGCAAGGTCAGGTACAGTCTGTCACCTGCTCCAGCCAACACACGTACTGATGAATGCAGCCCGGTCAGTTCTGCCTCAGCCCCATGTCTCACGTGACTGACGGGTGCTGTAGCCCAGCCCAGCCAGCCTAGTGCAGGCCTGGTTCTCACTCATTCCAGAGGGTGTCATGGCCTAGTCGGAGCAGTACCCAATAATTTTCACCAGGCCCTCCCTAGTCCTGGATTTTGTATGTGCTACTCCTCTGCTGAGGCCCAGTCTGGTCCAGCCCACCTCCAAAACCTGGTCATCACCTATGCCAACAGGTACTGCCGCATGCCTGGCCCATCCCCGGCCCTGGTTTTTGCGTTCACCAGTGATAGGTACAGCACAGCAAAGGAATGACCACAGTTCTGCCAGGCATGTTCCCAGCCTTGGATCTTGCATCTGTCAGCCTGACATGACTCAAACCCAGTCCCAGAACTTGCCAGCTGGTGCTGTGTTCTAGCTCTTCTGGGCTGCTTGCATGCCAGTGGGTACAGCAAGCCAGCCCAGTTTTGTCCTTAACTATTTCTTTAGAAATACCTCTGTAGTGCTACTTTCACTAAAACCCTTGTCACATATCATGAAGATAGATATTATCTATGTATACATACACACAAATTACAAATTACAAATGACTTAGCCATTGCAATGAAGGACAGCAAATGTGATATTGGCTGGCAGTGAAGGACCTGCCAGTACGCTGTAGTGTATCAGAGTGTAGGAAGGGCTAAAGAGATCACCTGCTGCTGAGCAATGGTCTGAACTGTTGTGTCAAATGAGAGTCTGAGGGAAACATCAAGGACACCTGTGGGCTAATTCACATTGAACTCCTGAGGTGTCCCGGTTTACAATGTCCCTGCAAATATATATTTTTTTCGCATTTAGAAGTCAGGGTTTGAACTTGATACCTGACTTCTAAGATTAATGGTTGGTAAATATTGAAGACTGACACAGAGATCACACAGAAATGATTGAAAATCTTTGCCACCTAGTGGCAGAATACCTAAATTGCAAGCTTTGTTTATTTGACAGTGGGAACACCTTCACAAAACTTTTTAAAAACTCAATATTCAGAAGAGTATAAAGAGAATTTGACTCATTAAATTTCATTAAGAGATATCATGGCCTGTTATAGAATGAAATCAGTTTTTCCCATTGAGAAACACTTGGGTTGGAATGTCACCATGATTCTCTGTATTGAATGCATAGTTTGAGTGAGCTACATTTCTGTTTAATGCAAAATAAGGACAAATTTCGTTGTTTTCAAGTTTTCTTATGAATCAGAAATATAAATGTCCAATGAAACGTCGCAAAGTTCCTGGCCTATACTGCTCAGTAGGTTATAATGTACTTCCACTTGGTTCGTGTACACATTTAACTAACCCAGAAGCAACCATGGGGGCAGGGAGGGAAGATGAGGAAGGAGAAGGGGAGAAGTACAGGCTGCAATAGGCACAGAACATCCAAGCCTGAAACAGAGAGCAACAGGAAAGAAACCAAAAATGGCTTATTTGAAGCTCTTAACTGCCTTTTCCAGGATTCTGCTTTCCTTGAACATGTAGAAGATCCAACTTTGGTATAAAAGACATCTAAGGGTCCAGCTTACTGAAAAGATGCTCAACTCCTGCTTTATCTGCTCCCCCAGAAGATCCCAGTGTGTCAAAGGCATCTAAACCATTGGGTTCATCTCTGAATTTCATACTGCTAAATTTTCCTCAGTTCACTTTCTTAAAGTCAGAGATACAGAGAGGGAGGGACAGAAAGAGAGCTCTCCCACTGATTCACTCCCTAAATGTCCACTAGTATTGGGCCAAGCCAAAGGTAGGGATTTTATCTAAGTCTCCCACATGGATAGAAAGGCCCAAACACTTGAGCCATCACTTTTTTTTTTTCCTAGGCCACTAACCCTGAGATAGAAGAGATGTGGGCCAACTAGGACACAAAGTGGTAACCATATAAGATGCTGTCCTCACAATGTAGTGGCTTTGTTTTGCCTACCATTTCAAAATGCTGCCCTACACTCCCCAAAATCTTAGAAATTATAGTGCTTTATTGATCCCTGTTTTTACATACTCATTCAAGCAGTCCTTAACACAGACAATAAAGCAAGATGCAACCCAAATCCTTCCTCCATGTGAAATGAAGTTGGCAGTGACACTGGACTCATCACCTTATTGCCCTCATTATCAACATCTGATAGACACCTAACATTTGTCTTGAAAGAATCATATATAGAGACCTTCCATTCACTGTTTGACTCCCCAGGTAACTACAGTCACCATCGCTGGGCCAAGTTGTAGCCAGGAGCTGGCAGCTTCAGCCTCGTGTCCCATGTGGGTGTCAGGATGTCAAGCACTGGGATCATCCTCTACTCTTACCCAAATGCATTAACAGGAAGCTGGATCAGAAATGGAGCAACCAGGTTACAAATGTATGCCCCTTGTGGAATTCTGGAGTGATTGGTGTCAGTTTGACACATTGTGCCACAATGCCAGCCCCTTCCCTTCAACTTTAAAACAAGACTTGCTTTCGGAGAAATTGAATTAATGTATGTCCTTCCACCACCTTTATCTTGCCTCAAGTAGGCAAATTAGACCTCTGTACAACTTTTAATCAGATGACATCCAAACTTAGAATATTTTTCTAAGAGTCCAAGCATAAATTATTATCTATATTCTAGTTTGAATTACTCGTATATTTTTGCATTATGCAGCACTAGGAAAAGTGGAAATTATAGAACAAAACAGGCACCAGGAAAGAGATCTCAACTTGATGACACTGAGGTTGCCAGATTGCATGTTTAAGCTACCTTCGCAACAGAAATAAAACAATATGAGAGTGTAAGTTTATGTGGCTTGTTCTATGTTTTTAAAGATTTATTTTATTTTTATTGGAAAGTCAGATATACAGAGAAGAGGAGAGACAGAGAGGAAGATCTTCCGTCTACTGGTTTACTCCCCAAGCAGCTGCAATGACCGGAGCAGCGCTAAACTGAAGCCAGGAGCCAGGAGCCTCTTTTGGGTCTCCCACATGGGTGTAGGGTCCCAAGGCTTTGAGCCATCCTCAACTGCTTTCCCAGGCAGGGAGTTGGATGGGAGGCAGAGCTTCAGGTATTAGAACCAGTGCCCATATGGGATTCCTGCTGCAAGGCTACTGCACCAGATCTGACTTATACGTTAAAAAATTAATTGTGTTGAATATTTTGGAACATACAGGTATGGAAGCTGCACAGTATTTCGTTATTTAAATTTGCCATAAGTATTATTAACACTCTCAAATATTTACATTCATTTCAGTTATTTTGTATTATTAAAAAATTATCCAATGCAGTAATTTGTCCTAGCATTCAAGACACCAGTTAAGAGGCTCCTGTCACAACTTGGAGAATCTGGATGGCAGGCTCACATCCAGTTTCTGATTCAAGCTTCTTGCTTGATCTTGGGAAACAGTGATGGTAGCTCAAGTAGTATGTGGTGAGAGGGCTGAACTTGAGTCTACAGCTCTCAGTGTTAGCCTCTCTCCTGGATCTGTTGCATACATAAAGGTAGTGAACCAGTGGATAGGAACTCTTTCTGCCTCTTAAAATCAATAAATAAAAATGAAATAAAAGAATATCTCAATTCAAACTTCTGTACACTCTTATCCCTATTTTTAAAAATTGTTTTTACAATTTCTTCTTGTAAAAAGTATAGAGATAAGAAGAGAAAGAAAGCTTTCATCTGTTGGATCATTCTTCAGATAGGCATTAAGTCAGGGCTGGCCCATAAGAAATACCTGAATATGGCTCTTCATCTAGGTATTCGAGGAGAGTGGCATTGACCATCCTTGGACCATCACACACTGCCCTCCAGGATAACATAACGGGGAACTGAATCAGAGTGGAACAAGAGGGTCTCAAACGAGTGCTGTGATATGGTATGTCAGTGTCCAACTGACTTAATGTGCTACTCCGCAATGCTGGCTCCGTTATCCTCATTCCTGCTTATACACTTGATTTAAGTACCTGTAGGAGGGACTTTTTAGATAGTATGTTTGGCTTTTCTCCTCTTAAAAATTATGTTATAAAACCACTGTCCAGAAATAGTGTATCAGTTCAAGAGAGATCCCATCACAAATCCTGGTGGAGTTCATTAGGCTTGTAGATGTGAATTTAGTAAATAGTTTAGACCATGGTATAAGCAATTAAAAATCCACTGGATAAAATAAGAGTGTATCATCAAGAAATTCTATATCCATGTGTGGTAGTTCCATTACTTTCACTAATTTTTTTTCTTGTGTTGCAAACACTGCAAAAAAAAAAAAAACATTATCAAAGATTACTGAATTTCTTTCTTCAAATGCCATCATACTACATGCAGACATTCCAGGAAGGAAACTGACATTTGTCCGATTCTTTGAACTCAACAAAGACAGCGTTCAAATGCTTCAAATTGTCCTACTTCTCCCTTTTTAATCCATCAGGGTTATGTTAAACATATGCCCTTCTTCATGTCTCTTATAAGAAGGTACATGCTGTTGCTACAGCTCATTAGTGGTAATTCTAACTGTGATCATTTGTGGAAAGTGGTAAAAGCCAGATTTCTCCACTGAAAATTATTTCAGTCATTGAGACACAGCTTGTGGGAATTACGTTGAAATTTCTTCCTGTAAAATTTTCAATATCGTGTGCTTGCCGCCCATCATCAATGGAGTTGGTGCACAGAGCCAACAATCATACATGTGGACTACTGACTAATGATCAATAGCCAAAGTTTGTAAGTAGCATCAGAGTTTTAAAGATTGAGGGTCATAGAGGCATACTGGAGGAGGGTTTGAGGAATTTACATATCAGTAGCAAGAGGGCATTGGTTTGAGGCTGTGAGAGCTCCTGCTCCTCTGCCCCTCTACCTGCAAAGCACTTCTCTTTGATTTGTTACCTAAACTTGAGGATTAGGGAGTTCCTGGCCTGTGCATTTCAATATTAACCACTCTGGAAGCATCCCAGATAGTACTGCCGCAGCCAAGGTGCCACGCTGTCAAGGTTTCCCAATATCTTCTCTTAATTATTTTTCTACAGATCTAATCTGTTATCCTCCTCCATTTGTGTATTTCATTATGCATATAACCCATTGTTACAGTGGTATATACATGTAACTTACAGATAACGTATCAACACATATATCAAAAATGAATAGCCAAGAATACAGCAGATACAGCATTTCTATACTAGCTCATGGGCTTAAACCCATGCTTTAAAATCATGCTTAAACATGACTTCCCCATTAATCCTTATAGACATGTGTCATAGTTGTTCACTCTATTCTAATTCATCTCTTATCTGCATTTTACAAGATGTTAGAATTCTGCAAATTTGCAACATTCAACTTTCTTTGTTTGCCAATTTTGAAAACACTCCTATTTCTCCACATTTCAGGTCTACGAATCTCTAGCTAGATTCTAAGGAGATCCCCAAACAGGGAACACCTGTGCTTACACCCATTGGTTACGAGGCTAGGCCCTTGGTGGCTAAGATCTGTCCTTTGTAGATTTCTGAGTCTTTCATGATATGAACATAATGCCTCGCACATAAAAGCCTCTCAATTAGCCTTTGTTATTGACTGTGTGAGAGGATAAACATCTGGCTCAGTGTTTGCCTAGTGAGGAAACATAATTACTTTGGGTCAACGGCTGTGACAGACATTCTTGGTTAGCTAATGAAGCCACCTACAACAGCTTCTTTCTAGCCAACTTCCACTTAGTGTTGGGCACATGATATACTTACAGCTAATAAGAAAAGGAAATCTGATGTGCAGGTCTGTGAAAAGATTTTTTTTTTTTTGTAGAAGTACTGAAAATTCACCTTCTTTCTGTTCCCTTCCAAGAGGGTAGAAATGATGACTGAATTTTGGCAGCCTTCTTTGGTACACAGAGAGAACCAGAGAAAAGTAAAAACATTAATGCTCCCATTTTTAAACTGAAAAAAACCAAAGCCAAGGGCAATTTATAATAAATGCCTTAAAATACAAAACAACAACAACAATAACAAAATCTATACTTGTGGAAACCATTCAAATTGGGCATCCTCTTATGGGTTTACCTAAAAAATATTTCAGATTTACAATTCAGTAGATCAGGAAACAAGACTTAATCTTTCATCATAGTGTGACAGGATTCTGATAATTTAGGCAGACAATGAAACTGGCTGTCAGTAAAAGGGGCTGCTAGGATGGGAGTGGAAATGCAGAGGACAAGGAGATATTTTGAAACTTGAGGCAGAAGGCCATAATAGGAGGTCTTGGCACGTGGTGTCGGAGGTTGGACGTCACACGTAACATCCTGGTCGACTCATGACGGGCTTTGAGAAGCTCACTTTCCCTCATTTGCTGAGATACCAAGACAGACTTTACAAGTTCTGGTGAGTTGTGGACTCCAAGAGATGTGAGTCAATTTTCCAATGGGGAATGAAAGGAAGTATTATGAAAATGACATCTGCACTAGGAAAGAAGAAGAAGAAAAAAAAAAAGAAAATGGCATCTGTTCTTAGTAAATTGAGGTGTTTTAAGGGCATTTTAAAGTGTCATGTTCAACACAAATCCAAGAGAACTGTGTGGCATGTTTTTCCTTTGAGGCTTAGTCAGAGGAAGGGATGGTTTCTAATGTTGAAGGGATGGGTGGACCTCAAGTCCTAGGGTCTCTCATGTACTGGGTTTCAGCGGTGCTGCATAAAACTTGTGGCTTTCTGCTCTGTTTCAGAGGCAAATAAAAATCTTAGCACTTGAAACCCCTGGTAGTTTCAAGGCAGTAGTAGTTGATGAATGTTCTGTGTGATCTTTTCACCTGTTTTAATTGGGAAACCTTCTGTAAAATGCTATTTTGAGTTCCAGTACATTCACAGTAGGAGTTATTACTCAAAGCCAAACTCATTCAGCCAACAGCACTAAAAATACTCTTGGTTTCTGCCAGTCAATTTTCTTCTATTTTCACAATTAGTTGTTCTGCCTGGAAACTGCCTGCCAACATGCACATCTCTTCCAAGGGCTGGTGGAAATCTGAGAATGTGCTAAGCTGCGTGAAGCTGAAGAGCAACATTATTCATTCACGATTTGAAATATTTAAACAAATGTAAATCAAAAAAAGATGAAATCTCATTATAGGAAATGAATGACTGCTTTCGCCTCTTTCTGCACTAGAGTCTTGATACCCATTTACATACTATTTGTAATATTAATATTATTGGAGTGAAATAAATCACAGCCTTCACTTTTACATTTTTAATTACATTTTACTGCATTTATTCTTTTGTTTATAGTTAACCAATAAAATATTTATTACATTTTACATATATGATGGTGATTCTGTATTTTAATCAGATTTTGCACATAATCTCTGCTCCCTTTTTTAGTGTCTTTTTTATGACCCTACACACCACAGGATGTTGTTTTGTGGAAAACCTCATTATTTTTTAATGCATGGCTATTTATTAATGTATTGTGTATATAACACACTATGCATTTCTTTGAATTGATGAATACATTTACATCCACTTGAGAATAAAAATTCCCTTAAGGGCCAATCTCACATTTCTCTCACTGTGCTGCCAGAAGCCTATACTGATTGTTTTTCTTGTTTTGTTGAGGAGTGAAAAGTGAGAACCAGAGAAAAAGAGGGGACAAAAAGAGATCCATGAGCAATATTTTTAAATTTAATTTTGTGCGAAACCTTTCTCATAAGGTAAAAAAAAAATAATGTTTCATTGCAAAATGGAATATTCAGAGTATGAAAATTAATTTGCCCTTTGTGAAAATCTTACATTTAATATGCATTGAGTGTGTAGTGTTTGAGCTGCTCTTCTTCTAGTTATTTTCCATCATATTTGCTGCACCACCCCCTCTACTTTTCCAAAGCATTGCACATATAAGGGTGTAGATTAATTTAATGATAAGTGAGGAATAGAGTTAATGATAATAGCAGGTGCTGTTGAATATATTATTACAGCTATTAAAAAACAAATGGTGTCTTCTCCTTTTTTTTTCTTTTTCTTTTGTTTTATGACACAGTTTCATAGGCTCTGGGATTCCCCCAACTCCTCCCCGTACCCTCTCCCTGTTCTTGGTGGATTCCTCCACATTGTTGCAGTAATACAGTTCAAATCCAGTCATGAGTCCTTCATTGCAAGCATGTACCATGCATAGAGACCAGACTCTTATTGTTCAGATAAATTAAACAGTATCCTTGGGGAGACCATTCCTGGTCTGAAAGTAGAGCTGGCAGAATATCTTCCTCTTCAATGAAAAGCCACAACATAACATCAACAACAATTTACAACATCACGGAGTTAATTGACATGGTATTGAGTGACCAATATGTTAGAAAATGCAAGTTCTTAACCACATCCTGTGACTACTTCATTGACATTTTAATTTTAGTTTATACACAACAGGCTGCTATCCACCTTAAAATGGTTATAGGGTACTATTCAGCTGTCTCATGTCTATTTTCATTTTTATATTTAGCAGCTTGTAGTATTGAAGTGTGATTTTTACTGAACTTGGTGATTTTAGGATAGTCCAAACAGGCTTATAACTCTAACAAGGCATATATTAACACTTGAGGTGCAGAACAGTTTTAGGAGGGGTGTGCAGAGAAATGTTCAATACCTTGCTGAGGAGTATCTAATCTGTGTGTCCTACATAGTAGGTTATAGGTGAGTCCAAGCTGTTTCCTGTCTATTCTAAGCTTTCCTTGTTGGTCTCTGTGTATCTGATCTAATTTTGGGGGTGTGTGGCTCTGGAGCAACCCTGATGGTCATTGCAAGAGAGGACTTTGGGGATCCAAAGTTGGAACTAAGTAAGGACCAGAGAAAGCTCCTCTTCTGATTCTCAAAGGAAGTTTACTGTTGTTTCTGAGGACTGCTCAGGGCTCCTGGTCTGTGTTCTGATGACATTAAATCCTGTGAGGAAGGATCTGGGCTTCTTCCATCCCTTGTGGGAGATCCAATAGGGAATGGATGACCTCCTGTGGGAATGGATGACCTTAGAGTTCTTGCCCTACAAGGGCACTCCAATTCCTGTGGTCTCCTTGGCAGTTGGGATAAAGTTCTTGGTGTTTGAATTGATAGTCCTTGGTGAGGATTTGGGGGTCTCCAGGGTTGGGATACAAGCCTCCTCCTGTCCTGCTCCACTCTGGGGTTCCCTCCTGCTCTGTGCATATGACCTCCTGTTAAGGGGCTGTCAAGATCGCTCTTGGATCCCACTGTATGTCTTTATAGTTTTTGCTAATGTGTAATGCAGATTCGAGTCTGCTGTCTGTAAGTTAGTTGTTGTAATCTTGATAGGTTATACTTAATATCTTCCTCACACACTCTAAGAAGCTTGAAGATTTCTCTGCTCTCCTGACCCATTGCAGAACATCATAGGGTATTAAAAGCATATCAGGAATATATTTCTGAGACTTTACCAAAATGCTAATGACTTCCTAATCCATCCTTCCTTCCTTCCTTCCTTCCTTCCTTCCTTCCTTCCTTGAACAACCTTTACATATTTAGAAACAAGACAGAGACAGAGAGTTCTTCCGTTGACTACTTCACACCCACAGTGTTGACAGTAGCTGGGGCTAGGCCAGACTTAGACCAGGGACCAGGACATGCATCTGGGGCTTCACCAATGAGATGCAATTCTTAAACCATTACCTGCTGTCCCAGGAGTATTAGTAGAAAGCTGAATTGGAGTCGAAGACAGGACTGGCATTCCAAGCAGCACCTCAACCTAGTGTAACATACATAGCACCAGCCACCATTCTTTTCTCCAGTATCTTTGCTTTACCCATTTACTATCTTACTACTTTTATTTATGCAAGCTATGGTCACCTACAAAAATGGCACTTTGATTCAGCTTCTGAAAAAGTTCCCTTTGCATTTCTTATACCTCATAATTTCTGAAGATGAACCCACGTCATGTTCTTCCACCAGTCTTTCATCTCTGTGTCTCTTCAAGACTTTAAGTACCTGCACTTATGAAATAAAATATGTAATGTAAAGACCAATTTCTTCCACATATCTTTGTTCTCTGCTGCACGCTGGATGTTAACATTTTGCTTTCTGAATCGGTGGTAAGTTCTGTTTAATCTTGGCATTTCCAACACTGCCCAGTGCATCTTTATGTGTACCCCAAGGCAGCCCTTTACTTGTGGCTCACTTTCTCTTCTTCCTTTGCTCACCATAACAGCAACCTGCTCAGAAAACTCTAGCCACATATCCAGCCTGGACAGACAGCCTCAGGGCATGCCATCCCTTCTCTGGGAAGCTTTTTAAATCATTGTCATGATATAGATACTTCTTGTTTAATCTATTATCTCTTTTTGCCTTATCTTTGTAGGATTAACACTGTGAAGACTAATGTTGGTTAGTATTTTCTGGCTTGGTTGTATACTTAGTGTCTGGTACGCAGTCATTATCATAAAGGCATGGATCAGTCCTTGCATGTTGCCTGATTGTCTGTGGCACACAATGTCCTGGGTACTCAAATGTCTGAAATTATTAAAAAAAACAATGCACTGGCTTCAGTTTGTTCAATGTAACATATTCTAGGATGAGTGTTATTGATAGAGACATTGGACTGCTTCTATCTGACTCTGACCAGGTAGAACAAATAGCAGCTCAGCAAAAAGTGTTTTTTGACTTCAAGCAGAATTCACACTGTGTTGAGTTCAAAATTTGCCTGACTGATACAGTCTACTATTACAAACGAGGATAACATATTTTACTAACCAAGAGACATAGCAGAACTCAAACAAGGAATCAGATTTTAATGTAAATTATGACCACTCAAGCAATGTGTTTAAAGGCTCACGTATCATTTATTTATTTATTTATTAGAGTCAGAGAGGCAGACAGGGAGAGAGGCAGCAAGAGAGCACCAGGGGGAAGATCTGTGTCCTCTGCTTCATCCCATGTCCACCTGGCATGCCTGGTCTGGGTTAGAGCTTAAGCCAATGCACAGAAATATATTCTTGCTTTCCCATTGGGTGGCAGACATTCAACTACTCAAATTACAACTGCTACTTTTCGGGATCATCATTGGAAAGGGTTGGGGAATCAGAAATGAGGAGCCAGATCTGTGTTTTAGAAAACACTCTCCATGATACAGAACTTTTGGAAAGACTTCTTAGAAAAGTCATCAAAAGCATATGTAGCCAAGGCCCAAAGAAACAAATGAGGCTACATCAAGCTGAGAAAATTCCTGTAAAACAAAGGAGATGATCGACAAAGAAAGAAGCAACCAAAAAAGTGAAGAAAATCTTTGCACACTACATAATTGATAAGTGACTAATATCCAGGGTTTACAGAGAGTTTCAGAAACTCAGCGGCAGAAAAGCAAATAACTCTGTGAAGAAATGGGGGAGGGAAATGAACAGATATTTATCAAAAGAACACATTCATATGGCTAGTAGGCATATGAAAAATGCACAGGCTCCCCAGCTGTCAGGGAAATACAGACGAAAACCACATACACGTTCAACCTAACACCAGTGAGATTGTTCTACATTCAGAACTCTACTAACAACGTCTGCTGGCATGGATTTGGGGAGAAAGATACCCTCCTTCACTGCTGGTGGGAGTGTAGGCCGGTTCACCCACTATGAAAGTCAGCATGGAGAGTGTTAAGAGAACTGCAAAGTTATCTGCCATATGACCCAGGTATTACACTTTTGGGAATGCATCCAAAGGAAATGAAATCTGCCCAAGAGAATGAGATCTGTAAACCTGTATTCACAGTAGCATAATCTTCAACAGTGGAAATATGGAAGCAACCTAGATGCCAATTAAAAGAGAAGCAAATAAAGAAATCGTGGTACATGTCCTCGTTGGAGTACTACTCAGTCATGAAAAAGAATGAAATTCTACCATTTGCGACCAGATGGTCCCAACTAGAGACCATTATGCTGAGTGAAATAAATCAATTCCCAAAGGACAAGTAGCATATATTCTCTCTCATAAAACAACTTCTATGCAAAATACAGGATCAATAACACTTTTAATGTTGGTTTTGCCACATTTCAAGAGATTTGAATTTTTAAAATTATCATTAATTGAAGAAAAGGGTTTGTTTTTCTTCTTAATTTCCTCATTAAATCACAGGTCACTCAATGGCATCATTTATTTTAGAAATGTTTGATTCTCTATTTCATTTTTTTCAGTGACACAATAGTCATTCAGTATCATGGTATTTATCATCATGTTGCTATAAATTTTTAATTTTTCCCTCTGTTATTGGTTTCGTTTTATGGCTTTTGATTTATGAGAATGTGTAGTAAGTGTGCATAAAAGGCCACCACATCCAGACTTGAAGATAACATCCAGTGTGCATCTCTGCTTTGAAATCAAAGATGAACTCCCAGTGAAGCTGTTAAGTAGTTCTTCTCAAAGGTTATGGGTTCTCTGTCATTGTCCATGCCTACAACATCAATGAACCTACCACTGATTATGAAGGACTGTATTGTTGTAGTGATATCCTTCTACGTCAGGTTTGCACTTATTAGGTTCATCTTTGCCTAGATATGCCTGTGCTTCGCTTCCTTCCAGTCATTTCATTAGTCTTATCCAATTTATTAGCAATATCTTTTCTAACCTCCCTGTATAAAAGAGTATGCCTCAATTTTTCATCCTCAATGTTCCCCACCCTGCTATATTGTTCTCTAGAGTAGGTTTCATCATCTGTTCTGCTATATATGTATGCATGTATGAATGAGTAAGATTTTCCATGAATTATGTATGAATTAATTCTACCTGTTGGTCCACTTGATAAATGCCCAAACAGCCAAAGCTGTGTCAGTCTAAAGTCTGGGACTCAATCTGAATCTTTTTTGTAAGAGGCAGGGACAAGAGTCAGCAAAGGAAATGATCTAACATTTCAGTTACATGCAGAGGCCAAGGCAAACGCCCATGGGTTCTGGTCCCTGATAGTAGAGACTGATGTATCTGAAGCCAGTGGGACATGAAGGCATGGGCTACTAGCCAATTGCAAAGTTTATGTGTGGGATCAAGTTCAGTTACAATAGAAGAGAACAAAGGCTAGAATTTGGTTAGAATCTAAAACATATTCCACCATCTTTTCCAAATTTTTCTGTTTAAATTGGGTAATATAGTACAGTTCATTTAAATTACTCCAGATAGAGTTCTAAAGCATAGAACTTTAATAAAGCAACATTTCTTCATCTCAAGAAGTTTATATGACATTTGACAGTACTTGAAGTAATCCTTTAATGACTGATTGCCTTCATAAATGTAAGAAAATACATTGTCCGTAGTCACTTGCTTTGGAGATGGTTCCTACTTTGTGACTCTCAAATGTGTGTAAACCTCCCAACTAATTCCTTCCTTCCAGAGTGCGCATTTAATCAATGCTTACAAGTACATGAATAGACACTTAGTTTGAAATGGGTGAAATTTGTCTCAATAAACAGATGAAGCATGTTTTTGCCTTTTAGTGGTGATTAAGTGGGAAGGTACTTGGAAATCAGATGTTAAGATAAATGTAAAAAAAATAAACCCAAGAGATATGTTCGTAAGCAGGTGAAGGAAATACTTACATCTATTTGTAGTGCTCCTCATGGTTTCCTGGAAGTTCTGAACAACATTTTCTCTGTACACAAATTCCAACATAAAATAAAAAGTAATTATAATGCAGGGTGGTGAATCCTAAATTTGAGAGCAGAGAAAGCAAAAGATTATTGATATCCAGAATCTAGACCTGTAGTTTATACCACGTCTCTTAAGAAGGATATTCTTTTACATGTTTCCATTAGATTTAAGTATAAGAAAATGTGAGCAATAACTTGGTGGTCAACTTGTGGCTTTGCAGGGAGTATTTGTAGCAATGAAGCCATCATATATAAGAAGCACATGGATAAGAACTGGTACCTGGTTAAAATTTGTTAGCCTACATCATATTTTTTTGAAGTCAACTCTGACTTTATTGAATGTTATAATTCTGCTTTCTTTCATTTTAATCTATGTATCAATTTTAAGAAGATTTTTTGTCACTGTAAGTCTCCTCAATGATATAGGTAGATTACTTTTTCTCTAAGAAATTCTTGAATACAATATCAAGCAGAAATATTCATTCTTAAAATCTAGTATCTGGTACAAGCCATGACTACTTTGCCAATTTTCAATAAGTCTTTTAAATCCATCTGTTTATAACATAGTTCCCCACCATGATAGATGTCTTCTAAAATCAAATATGATTTACTTTTTTTAATTTCAAAAGTTCATGAAAAAATACGATTAAAATATAAGTTTATTATTGTGCAAAATGATTTTTGATGTCCCTGCCTAATTTGTCACAATGTGCTTTTTCTAACAAAATTTTGAATGTCTCTTATAAAGTGTATGTTTGTTGTGGCTTCAGTTTAATCTGCTCTTTGGGGACTGCATAGGGTGATAAACGCAGTATTGTTATCTATTACACACATTTTGAGTAGAAACTGCACCAAGATATGTTATACTGCATGGTCCAGTGATTGGACATTTTTGTGACGTAAATTGGGATGTCTGCCAACCTCAATTATGCATGGCTGAACCATTGTAATTTTTCAGAAATGATGCGGTCTCTTGTTCCATCAGACTCTTTTTAAAAGTGTGTTTTCTCAAGGATGAAAAGTTAAATATAGACTCCATGTGGAAACCTAGTATTTTGCCCATGCTTTAAGGCTCAACTAGACACATCTTATCAACCCAGTGTTGCACAGTTGTGAATAGAACCTGATAACTCCAGGAACCAGTTGCAGCTTGAGTTCAAGAAAAGATACAATAACAAGCTCTTCATTGCTCGGCAGTACTTTGTCAAACATTTATGTGCCCAAAATTAGCCACAGTAAGTGGGTGGTCATGTTGTTTTGTAGATGGGGCTCTAGAAAGAGAAATTGAGGCTAGTTGTTCGTTCTTTCAGTTCCAATGTAGGCTTTTGTAATTGTTCATAAGCATGGCTTTGAGCATGAAGTTTCCCAGAAACCAGAAGCACAATATTTTGTTTCTGGTTGTAAAAGCCCACTCTGCTTTTACCAAACGGAAGAGGATTCAGACAATGGAGCTCCCCGCTGCTCTCAAACTGTACTGTCCCTTACACCCTGTCCTTTTCTTTATTTTCTTCTTAGATCTATGCAAGACTAGAAAGTGTAGACAGATGTATTCAAAAGCACACACACACACATACACACATTCCATTTTCTCTCTGTTGTATTACTGTCATACCAACTCTGATTTCTTTCTACCTGAAATTTGGCAAGTGTTTCCAACCAATATAAAAATAATGGTTGAGGTTTTGGCCCATGAACAAAAACATAAATACTTGTGAAAACTCTTTGTTTCATCCTTATAATTTGAAGAGTATGAAAGACACTAATTGGCAGCTTAGACATATTAGAAACTGTTATTAGTTAATAAAATATGTCCATGTTTACTGTTATTTGGGAAAATATGTCATGTCATTGCAAATATTTTGTAGTACTTCCAAGCTGCCAAGGAGAAAAAGTTTCTAACAATATTTTTAGTGTGATTTTAAGCTCTGCGAAATTAGTGTCTTTTGAACTCTAATTAGAACAATACAACTTCAGTTTCTTCTCTAGAAGTGGTCTATGACTGTCTCTGCTACAGCTGTCCTCCTGTGCTCATAGTGGTCAGGGAAACGTAATTAGGAAACAGTGAAGGGATGCCTTCAGAAACTACTTCCAGTGCCGGAAAACCGAGTTAGACAAGAGTCTTGATCCCTTCTGAAATGGAAAGTCTGCAATGGCATGATCATAGTCTTTCTTCCTCCTGTTCATTGCAACTCTGGAATTCAGGAAATTCTTCCTGCTACAATGCACTGAGAAACCTCTTAATAGCATTCTCATATCTCATCTCATAATCTCTAGAACTCATATTTCATGAGATTTTGAAATTTTTGTTTTCAAATAATCATTTTAGAATAGAGTCTTTGTAGAACAGTGATTATATTGGAGGGAACCCTTCTCGAGGTACTTTATTATTTTTTTTTTTTGTATGAAGTAAGTAGCTATTTGAGAGGCATGCTTGTGCACACATGAACGCTGAACCTCTACCTGTTGGTTCACTTCTCAACTCTTGACGATTGATCTTGACTGGAGCCAAAGCTGAGAGTTGGAAACTCAGCCAAGGTCTCGCCAGAGAGGGTGGAAATTCAATCACCCGAGCAAGCTCCACTACCTCCCAGGACCAGCATTACTCAGGCATTCGGAGTTAGTAGGTAAAAGTGAATACGGAACTCAATTATATGGCTTTGGGTGGCCTGTGGTGTTTTAACCATGAACTGAAACACGGAAACCTTTAAATTTCTAAAAGATAAAGTTTAATGTTGGTGTGCTTGGTCAGAGGAATGTTGGTTTGGGATTATAGATTTCCCCTTGTAGTTCAAATTATGCTTGCCTCATTGTTGAGCTTTCTGTGCTTCATTTCTTTCAGACTGTGGACGGACACTGTGCATACCAGCAATTTAACAGTAATTATGAGCATTTTAAAATGTCTACTGTAAAAAAAGCAGAAAATAGAAAATATGCAAAATGGTTTCACCTGTGGTTTTCATTCCACTGCACTGAGCTAGAATGGGTAGACCTACTTTTAGAATTAGAAAAGAACAAATTAATCCATGTGCTTCTTTTCTCCCTTTTTGTAATAAACTGTGATCAGTTTATTTCACTTCTTTTTCTTCAACAATTCTCTAATCATTCAGCAATTTACATGTTCATTTGTGGATTTTCTACAGCTCCAGTCCTGATTCCAATTTGATATCTTCCTTCTGATATTCTGCTCAGATGGCTACTTCTGCCCAGACCTTCTGGTTCGGAGGTTGATTATTTCCTGGGGCCACAACATCCTTGCACTTGTCCAGCCTGCACTGCTGAGTGACTCTTGGTTTCTTCATTTTTTTCTTGGGCCTTTTCTAACCACATAGAGCCACCCTTTTTTTTTTTTTTTCCTTTTGGATAAAACATCACTCCTGGCAATTATGTCATTCACTTTGGCAGTAGTTTTTATCCCCTTTTGGATCAAATCGTAAGGAGTTCTTAAGATCTTAATTTACTTCTACCAGCCTATGTGGCCATCTGAGGGAAGACATGAGGTATGTGAGAACAAGAGCCAATCACCTGCTCTGATGGACTTTGATCAGGTACTGTGGTAGTAGTTGAGCCAGTGTTTGAGCTCCTGGGTCATATTTCGGTAGGCACGCAGGAGGGCACACAGGCATCAACCCTCCTAGTTCCTCTTCTTTGGGTGAAGGAGATGGGCAGGCTAAGGGATTATTGTCCTACAGGATTTCAGAAAGACCTATCTTCCCTTAACTCGGAAGGATGGAACCCTTTCTTAACACTTGAGAAACAGTGTTATGGCCCATAATTTTATGTGTTGCTATTGACTTATTGTGACAGCGATTCATGGCAAAATAATACCAAAGAAAACTAGGCCAAATAAAAAATGTAATATTAAAAATGCAATAAAACAATTCATAAAAACAGATATTTTTAAAATCCCTTAAAACCTAATTTCTGGACTTCCAGATTTCTGCTGTTAATGTGCTAACAACTAATGTATTTCTCTGATTTTTAAGAAACTTAAATATCCCCAAAGTTCAGTTTGTTTAGCTTATTTTAAATAACGTAGTTTTCCTTGAGATTATGTCAGACATGATTATTCTCTTAAGGAGCTAGAATTTGGCATAATTCTTTTTTTTTTAAAACTTTCTCTAGGTACATAACATGCAACAATATTATTCAAACATTTAATTTATATACAAGCTCACAAAGAATCTTTCCTTGCCTTCAGCTTCCGTTTTGTTGCCACATCATGACCTGCAAATGAAGACACAGTGGTTAATACAGTGGCTTCATCTAGGCCCCTCGGCCTATCATCATGTTTTTATAAATGAAACTACAATTTAAAAAATTCAGTCTTTTTAGTTAAAAATAAATTTTACTGTTTTTATTTAAGAGGTCTAATATGATACTACAAGATACACACACAGTAAAATAGTCACTGAGTGAAGCAAATGAGCATATTCATCATCCCACAGAGTTATGTATTTTTTAAACATGACAATAACAGCAAAGTTCTGTTTACTTAGCACAAATTCCCAGTATAATGCATCACCATTGGCTAGAATCCTTATGTCATGCACCAATACTTAATGTCTGTTTATCATATTTTTTGCCTTTTACCTTTTGATTTAGATGTCTTTGTTTTTCTCTGCCTCTCATCACTGCTCTTTTATATAACTGCTTTTGCTTTCTTTCAGATTTCACATGAGAAGCCATGAAATAGTTTTCCTTCGCTCTCGGGTTTGTTTCACTTAGCATAATGTCCACCAGATTCATTCATTATTGCGCCACATGGCAGAACATCCTTTTAAAAGCTGAGTAGTATTTTATCCTGCTCCCTTTATCTGTTAGTTGATCAATCTCAATCTTCACATAGTTCATTTACATATGTCACCTATTGTGATGAATTCAATAATTAACATAGGAGCTGACTTAACTCCTAAGAGCTTTTGCTCTGCAAAATAGCCATGTCTGTTATTGTTTGGTTGTTACAGGGTATTCGTCATATGAGCAGATTCTTTCATTTAACAGTCCCTCCAGTGCTGAGCACTTCTATGTGAAGAAATAGACGGTGGTGTGGTGACTTATCCTGTATCAAAACAATCTCCTAAGTTTCTCATTTCCCTCTTTTTAATTCTCCTGACAGTGCAGTTTGGGGTGTTAGCCATTCATTCCTGAGTTATTCTGACAACATTTAACTTATCTTGATCTTTTTCAGCTTTCACTTTTCTCTGAATCATTGTCACTAGCAAAATGATCCTTTATACTTGCAATTTACATTATATTTCACCCTGGATTATATTATATTGGGACGAATCCCCTGTCTTTAGTTTCATATACAAAGGTGAGATGAAGCCCCTCTGCTTAGTATGGAATGAAACCCCTCTCCAAGGCATGATGCACAAGATTCTTAAGAAAGACTTTTAAGTCTACTGCTTTCAGTACCCCTCCTTGCTTTCATCTTTGTGTATTCTGATGTCACAGGGGCTGTTTGTCATACTCTGAATGAGTCCAGCTCTTGTCTCATGTATTATCATATATTTGGAATTACATGTCCAATGTTGTCTGTTTTGTGAACTCTTCTTTGAAATACATCAGATGCTCTCTGCCCTTACCTGATCTTTCAGTTAGAGACCTCTTCTTTTCTGCTTCAATCAGAATGCATAAATATCTATGTGTTGTGTATTGAATTGAGTAACTCTGTTTAACTTAGTAACTCCTGTGATGACTTATTATTAATACTGATATCTCTAGCATCTATTAAACTGCCTAGAAAATAGCAGAGATAATAAAGGTGAGTGTTGAAAACTGAAACTTTTTTTTGATCAGTTTTACTGCCAGAAAAAAAGGAACTGAAAGCTGGAGATAAAGCCATAGAAGTTGCATGCAATTAATTAACTATTTGATAAACTAATAAAAACCTTTATGATCTGTCTAAGAAAAACAAAACCCAGCCTTTTAGACTCAACATACTCAACCGTGTTCATCTTACTGCCCCGTGCCTTCCTGCTGCCACGCCGCCCTCCTCCATCACTCTTGCTTAGCTCCTTTGACTTCCGTGCACTGCTGGATCGTGCTCTACATTCTCCCCCATCGATCAGTTTCTGATTTCTTCCTAGCCTTGTGCCTATGTCTGACTTTCTCGTGACGCTTGTCACTTCGTTGAGTCCGATATTTCTATCGCCTGGTGATCAAAACTGAAGATGAGAAATCCATTTGCTGTGGAATTCCTACTTCAACTGAGATCCGGAGGAATTGAGATGCAATATGAATTTTGGACTATACCGATTTAAGAAATATATAAGTAGATTTGTGTTCTTTCAAATGCACTGTCTTGTATGTTGCTGTTTTTAATTTGTAATGTTAAATTTTCAGAGGTTGTTTTATCCAGGGACTTGTCTAAAATCCTACAAATTCATTCCAGATTCTGAGTGATCCTGGAAACATCTCTGTGGCTTGAATTGTGACATCATATCACTGTGCATAATTGAAATGGAATTTAATGGAGATTTGTTCAGTTAGGTCTTTCAATTAGCAAATTTAATTCTAACAACAATCTTATAAAATGCTCAGCTTTTAATTATTGACATTAAGCAATTGATGTGCAATTTAAAAAAATATAAATATCTAAATGTGATCTGAATCTTCTTTGTGAGCCTTATCCTCATTGTGCTTAATTATATTCATAGCACTAAGACAAAATGAAGAAATTTTTCATGCAGCTTTCATTAATGTTAATAACACTTGTTAACATGTCAGTGGATGTTACCATGTCAGTTACCATGTCACTCTGTATACAATTGGCATTTTGTTTATATCATTTGATTTAAATGTCACAAGAATAAGTTAGACATCTTTTGTTTGTGTTGCAAAGAAGGTGATGAAGTCATAGGTGAAGATGACTTTCCATAGGATAGGGAATTCTTGAATTGAATGACAGACCCTTCACTCGACTTTCACTAAAGCTCAAAAAACTATGTCTGTAGCCATTGGCCCAAACTGATGTTTCCAGCACACACATAGTATTTCTATACTTAGAACTGGAAGAATTTCAAGGCAAACTAATTTATCTCTATTGCTTTGGGTTTTTTTTTTTTAAGATTTATTTTTATTATTTTGTTTATTGGAAAGGCGGATATACAGAGAGGAGAGACAGAGAGGAAAGATCTTCCGTTCGATGATTCACTCCCCAAGTGAGCGCAACTGGCTGATACTATGCCGATCCAAAGCCAGGAGCCTCTTCCGGGTCTCCCACGCGGTTCAGGGTCCCAAAGCTTTGGGCCGTCCTGACTGCTTTCCCGGGCCACAGGCAAGGAGCTGGAAGGGAAGCGGGGCTGCTGGGATAGAACCGGCACCCATATGGGATCCCGGGCGTGCAAGGCGAGGACCTTAACCACTTTCGCCACCGCGCCGGGCCTTGCTTTGGGTTTTGATCCATGCATCTCATGTCTTCAAGCCTGCAAATATACAGGCTTAAATATATAAAGCCTGTTTTGTCTTACTATTATTATTATTATTTAGGTAGAGGAGAGAGAGAAAGATAAATGGAATTTCCATCTTTGGTTTAGTCCACAAATGGACACAACTGAGCCAAAGATGCTGAGCCAGAGCTGAACTTCAAAGCTGGATTCAGTCCATGTCACCCTTGTGATGGCAGGAAGCCAATTATTTGATCAATCAGCATTGTCTCCCAGGGTCTGCTCTAGCTGGAAGCTGGAGTCCAGAGCTGGAGCTGGGATTTGAACCCAGGTGTTCTGATGTTAAATGCAGGTGTCTTAAGCTAGGCTACATACCTGCTCCCTATTATGCCTTCTTAACCCTCAGTTTCTGGGATCATGATATCATTTTCCATGTGACAAAGAAGAACCAACATTATTTTGGAGGATTGTCTCTGGACAGTTGTCTCCAGACTTTTTCAATTGGAAAAATTGCCACAAGATTTCACTAAAATGCAGATTTCAGGTCTAAACCCTCTGGTTGTGTTTCGGTGAGGTTAGAACAGAAATCCTGTTATATGACTGAACAACAAATGTTGCTGGTGGGTCTGATGTAGGTGATATGTGACAAGACATTGAGGAATTCCACTCAGATGCTGAGCAAAGCTGTGCAATAATAAATAGAATATGGATCACAAATGTGTTCTAGAAAATTTTGTAGTCACATTTAGAAAGTAGGAGAAAACAGTTTAAATTAATTTAATGAGATATATATATATATTATGCCACATGTACTATAAATATTTAAGCTGGAATTCATATAAAAATGATTAAACTTCTTAAAGACTTTTTATGTCAAGTCTTTGAAGTATTTTGTGCCCAGAGCATTCTCCATTTACAACAGCAATGAAAACTTGTGGCTACGCTACTGGATTGTGAGGAAGTAGAATCAGAAAGAAGGGTAAAGGCATGGTTTGGTTTCCAGGACAGATCCCGACAGAGGGCCTGGTAAGTTGCCAAGCATGACTGCCCACCAATCCCTGTTTCAGACATAGGACAACAAGGTGGTTCGAAGGTTGAGGTGCCCTCAAAAGAGGTAAAGGTAAATGAAGTGAAAGCACCAAGTAAGTAGCTGTGACTTCAGCTAGAACAAAGTGAAGCTCCCATTGTGATCCCAGAACCCAGGAGCCAGAAAGCATCACCTGGAGGACCTCTGTTGGGCCAAGCTGTGTGATTTAATTATCTGTGCAATTGAGGCGTCAGAAAAAGTCACAGATCTCTAAATGCTCCTCCAGGGTAAATGAGATGGCTGGGTAGCTAAGAAAACTTTCATGTGCATACCCTTTTGGATAATGATGTTATATTTCTACTCAGAAAACATTCCATTTGAATCTTGACCTTTTTCAGCTCTTGGGCTTTTAAAAAGGAGGAGTCAGTGCTAACATAAGTGCCTTCTACAAAGCTACATAGAATTAAAGTTCTTTTTTTTTTTAAATGATGCATAATTCTAACTCTTAAAAGAATTAGAAACATTTTCCAAAAAGGTAAATATAAATTGCACCATAATAGAAGACACTACAGTTTTGAAATAAACAGTGAGACTGATTTAACAGATTATATAAATACATGATTTTTGTGTTGCATGAAAATGATTGTTGTACAATTGAAATGTGAAGAAAATTTAAAAACATCAAAGTATAAATTATTGACAGAGCATTCTGAAACTTGTGATTAAGAAAGACTCTAAATCCAGAATTAACTCATGGCTCAGCTTGTACAAAATTTCTGTCCCTTGTAGACTTAAGATCCAGCACATCCTAATGGTTTGGATGTTTGCAATCAGCCATGTACAGAGTCACACAGATATATAGCACATTACCAACCCATTGTTTTCACATTGAATTTACTGAGAGCTTACCAAGTATGTGTGCCTGATGCAGAGAATTAAAGCTGGAAGATACAGTATTAGGGAAAATGAAACACAAAGATGATCAAGCCCTGCAATATTTGCCAAGACCTGACACAATAAGTGTGTGAGAAGTTCTAATAGGGGAGGTGATTCTGGGCTGGGATAGTAGACACTGGATTCTGAAAGTTAGTGGAACTGGAGCTAGGTTTTACTCTTAAGCTTAAGATTTCTAATACTGCTGCCATGAATCTGTATGTTATTATAATCACTTATAGCTGACTTCAGTAGTAGTTGGCCCTGCTGAGAGCATAGTAACTGAAATGTTTTGATGTGCTAGTATACCTCCTCATTAGCATACGATGAATGCTCCATGGCAGGAGGGGTTTCATTATGCTGAACCTGGTAACCTTGAATGCTAGATCCTGGGCTCAGAATAGCTTATTGAGATTTCTACACACTCAAAAGCGGATGGAGTGGGTGCTGTCCTCTGCATAAAGGAAGGATGTGGGTTAGTCTGTTATGCCCTGGTAGAGATAGTGGAAGGAAGTAGAGGGGAAAGTATAGATTAGAATTTCAAGTTCCACTTTTTTATACAACTGTAAATTTGTACATGGCAGATATTAATAAACAAAAATATGAATTGTGCTAGTTTGTATTTAACAATGATACTATTTAAAGAGTACTTTGAAGTTCTAAAGCCCTTTTCCCTGGAGCCATGCAAAATTAGTAGAAGCAGTATCTGTGCAAAAAAATCATCATACGTTACATATGGAAGTTGCTTTTAAATGAAATTCTGAGATGAAGGGACCCCACATGCATTGCTGGAGTCCCTTCAAAACCCCCCAGATGTTGTCAAGAAATCTGTGAAATTCTTTACTTCATGGAATGAGAAATATTGCAGTGAGATCCAACATTTCACAAAGAAGCCAGAAAAGGCTGAATGAGTACATGGCATGCCGAGATGGATCCTTTTGGGCAAAATTTCTCTTTAAAAGAAAATCAGAAACAAAAAGCATGTTCCCCCGAGTCTCTGATCTTGTGCCTCATACTCCCTGCTTCTTTTTCTTGCTCTTCTGCTTTCTCATCCCCTACTCTTCCTTCTATTTATTCTTTCCTTACCAGAACTATGAAAACATCTGCTCAATGTTTTTTTTTTTTATGTGAGATTAGATGCAGAGACTTTTACAACTTAGGCATATATTTCATATCTGTCAATCATTGCGTGAATTATATAGCAATGTCTGGAAGATATGATATTTAGGAAAGAGGAATGCATTTTACAGAAAAGGGAGTTGTCAATAAGAGTCAAGTAGGCAGATCCTTGATGGAAGTTGGTATAGTGTGCAGACTGCATGGAAATGGTTGGAGCTGAATATACAACTTTTGAGTGTAGGATTAGACAGTGATGATGAGTGAACAGTTAAATCTGAAAGAGAGAAACATACATTAAAAAAACTAGCAAAATGCAGTCAGGAGTTGTGATGCAACAGCTTAAGTCATCACTTGTATAACCCACACCCCATGGCAGAGTACCAGTTGGTATCACACAACTCCAGCTGCAGATGAGTGGGAAAGAGTGGGAAAGTTGACTGGAACTTGGATTCTTGGCTTCAGACGTGGCTATTGAGGGGATTTGCAGAGTGAACCAGTAAATGCAAGATCTTTCTTTCATTTTGTCTCTCCCTTTTCCTCTAGCATCACTATAGTTATGTAAATAAATATATGCTTTTAAAAAATGAAGAAATAAAATGACAGAAAGACTAACGTTGTTGAAAGTCAACAATGCTATTTATCACTTTCAATATTTCTCTTTCAATTTAAGACAGAGAAAGGGTTTTAGGATATTCATTTAATGTCTTATGGAAAGAATTGAAATTTAGTAATTTCAGAAAAAAAGTGGATATATTAGCTAAATAAGAAATGAAAGTTAAGTAAGATCAGAGAAAGAGGTAGAAAGTACATAAGAAAGGGATTTATATATGGTTTTCTTAATTTTCCTTGTTGAAATTGTATTTAGTGAAACATTAGACCTTTAAAATTTATAATGTACATTTTAATTATATTATCTTAAAAATTGAAAGAGATTAAAGAGAAGAAGTGCTTAGAGTGTATGAAGCAATTACACTGAATTCATTTTTACTGCTATTACATAACCATGTGATACTTGTTTACTTAAGCTTTTGCTATTTTGGTTAGAAAGGCAGATTTTACAGAAAGAGAAGGAAAGAGAGAGTGAGAGCAAGCAAGCAAGAGAGAGAGATCTTCCATATGCTGATTCATTCCTCAAGTTATTGCAGAGACCAGAGCTGAGCTGATCTGAGACCAGAAGCCAGAAGCCTCCTCCAAGTCTCCCATTTTGGCGCAGGAACCCAACGTTTGAACCACTTTCTGATGCTCTCTCAAGCCATAAGTGGGGAAGTGGATCAGAAGCAAAGCAGCTGGGCCATGAACTAGTGCCATATGGGATGCTGATGCTATAAGTGGAAGATTAGCATCCAGCAGCACCCGACACTAGTCACGTCATGAGAATGTATTAGAAAAATTTCTGAAGTTAAGAAAAAGAGATTTGTAAAATCCTTCATGACTGGTAATCTGACCAATTAAGTTGTGAATTTTTCCCACAATTTCACTTAATTCCTTTACTTTTGTCACTATTGGATAAACCATATCCATGCACTTATTTAAATTTAAATTAGCTTCCTCTGTCATAACAATGCAATTTCTGTAAGGTTGTTGCTTGCTGAAAAACATCCACATGATGCTGGTCTTCCCTAGGCTCTGGGTTGGAGATAGACAATAAGCAGACCACTCTCAGAGCCTAGTTCTAAGAAAAAGGTGGAAAAGCTGCCTTATATCCCTTGATGGAAAAGGATCATGGGTTAGATACAAAGGGAACTGGACTTTCCCTGGGCTCCTTCCAAGAAAACAAACTAATGTCTGATGAACACATCAGCAAAAAAATTGAAGATTCATTAATGAGGCCTTAAGTCTTCAAACATATTTGATTACTCCAACTTTGCTTTTCCCTTGCCTCTCATCTCAGGAGTGTTCAGACACATGTAGTTGTACCTTAAACATTTCCTGGGGTGTTGGGGAGGGTAGCGCAGTGGGGCTGTTCATCCTCCATCTGCAAGCAGTGGCAATCTGTATGAGTACGCATTCATGTTCTGGCTGTTTCACTTTCAATCAAGCTCTACTTATGCCCTGGGAAAGCCATTACATCCACATGGAAGACCCAGAAGGAGCTCTTGGCTCTGAGCTTTGGAGTGGTTTGGCTTTGGCCACTGCAGTCAATCGGTAAGCGAATTGGCAGATGGAAGATTTCTTTCTCTTTAATTTTGACTTTCAAATAAAATAAATGCATATTTAAAGAAATAATCAAAATCATTTCTAGAGGGCTGGCACTTCATCCATTTAGTGAGAATGTCAGTACACCATATGTGTCCTTGCTTCTTTACTTCCAATCCTACTGCCTGTTGATGGCTTGGGAGCAACAGCAAAGGATAACTAAAGAGCTTGGGTCCTGAACTCATCTGGTAGACCTTGATGAAGATCCTAACTTATAGCTTTGGCCTTGCCCAGCCTTGGCTGCTATGGTCCCTTGGAGCATGAACCAGCTGATAGAAAGTCTCCCTCTTCGCCTCTCCTTCTCTCTTTCTCCCTCTCTCTGTAATGCTGACTTTAAAATAAGTATCAGCCTCCCCCCACCCCCTCCCCACTGGAAAAAAACAACAAAACCTTTCCTTAGGAACATCAGTTAACTGACCACCTGCTTCTAACCAAATACCATCGTCGTACCTCACAGGTCACCCATGAGGATGCCATCTGTACATGAATAGTATAGTTTGTTTAAGTGAAATTATTTTATGAGAAAATCTAAGGTTGAGTGTGTTGCTTCTTGTCAATCTTCTAGGATAAAAGTTTCTAAATAAATTGTCAAAAGAAAAGGGAGATGCCTCTGTTGGCCTTTTGAAGTGGGAAAAGCTTACCACCATTGGCAGAATTGGTTATATAAATTGTAGGGTCCAGTACAAGAAAAGAATGCAGGGATTCTACTTGGGTTTTATTAAGATGGCAACAACAGAATGTCGAGACAAGTACAGGATCTTTGTCAGCATGGGGCTCTCTGCGAGTTCATACTTTACATGCTTATGAAGCTGACTGGAGGTGAGGGAGCTGTGTTAAAGAAGTTTCTTTAAAAAGTCATTGAATACTTTTTTAAAAAAATGCATTTATTTATTTGAAATATTTACAGAGAGAGGGAGGTACTCATACAGAGAAAGACATTTTCCATGTGCTGATTGACTCAAAAGCTTCGTCTGGGTCTGCATGTGGGTGTCAGGGTCCAAACTCTTGAGATATCATCCACAGCTTTTCATAGACCGTTGGAAGGGAGCTGGATCAGAAGCGAAGGGGCTAAGAAGTGAACTGGTGCTGATAAAGGATGACAGCATGGCAGGTGATGGCTTTACCTGATAAGTCGCAACACCGTCTCCATGTAACTTTTAGCGAAGTTTTTAAAAGAAGATTCAGGAAGTGTGAAGAGAGAGACATGGAGGAACTTGTGATGGTGAGGGCCCATAGTGAATGACATGACTGACAAAAGAGATGGGGAGGTATATACTTCATTAGAGATAAAAAGTGCTAATAAACACAGCTGAGAGTCATGTGAGAATGTATTCAAAGGCGTGTGATCCCTGAAACCTGTGTCATTTTATGTACTAGTTTACAGGGCTACTCTAACAAAGTAGCATAAACGAGGTGGCTTAAAAGGCAGAAAGTTTTGCATTACAGTTTCGGGAGCCTAAAGTCTGAGATCAATCACTCTGAGTAGTTGGTTTCTTCTAGGGACTTTGAAGGGAGGGTCTGTCCCAGTCTCTGCCTCTTGGTTTGTTGATAGCTGTCTCCTTGTCTCTCTTCTAATCATCTTCTCTTTGTGTGTTTATCTGTCCAAATTTCTACCTTTTGTAAAAAACAACAATCACACTTGACCCTCGTTTTAGCTTTAGAGATTCTGTGTTAGAGTACTGTGCTTAGAATTTCAACATACAAACTTTAGCAGGACCCATTTCAACCTGTAACATCCTGTGGGACAAAGACTTTCTGGGTATATATGATGAAATTAAAGATTTTGAGAGAAGGTTATCTTGGATTATGCCTCAAAACCATCACAGGAGCTCTAATAATAAAAAAAAGGGGGTTAGAGAAATGCAGTAGACAATGTGACTGCAGAGCAGAACTGAGTGATGTAGCCATAAGCCAAAGAGCATTGATAGCCTCCAGAAGTTGGGAAGTGAGTCCTGCTAAGACACTGCTTCTGGCCCAGTGAAACTGACTCTACATTTGTCACTTCCAGAGCTCTATAATAATAAGCATGTAAAGATATTATGGTAATTAGTCATAGTGGAAATAGGAAACTTACAAAGGCAGAACATTTGGTGACCCATGTTTGGAGGAATGAATTCTGTTTCTAAGATACAACAAGTTGCAGACAAAAAATAATTGGGAAAATCATTGTGTCTGCATTGATCATATATAGAAAAATTTCCAGGCCTTATGTGATGGCTCCGTGGCTAAATATCCGCCTTGCATGAGCTTGGATCCCCAATGACCATTGATTTGTGCCCCTGCTGCTCCACTTCCTTTCAAGCTCTCTTCTTGTGGCCAAGGAAAACAGTGGAGGATGGCTCAAAGCTTGGGACCCTGAACTTGTGCAAAATCCAGAAGCTCCTGGCTCTTGGCTTCCAATCAGCTCAGATCCAGCCATTGTGGCCAGTTGGGGAGTAAACCAACAAATGGAAGATATTTCTCTCTGTCTTTCCTTTTCTCTGTAAAATCTGCCTTTCCAATAAAAATGGATGAATCTTTAAAAAAAGAAATCTTTTCTTGATTTCCTAGGCAATGTGGTATAATAGCTCTTTATAAAATATTTATAGTATAAGGTATTATAATGAAGATGATTTGAATTGTACAAGTGGATGTTTCTAGGTTACATGCAAATACTCGGCCATTTCAATAGAAGGGACTTGAGTATATATGGATTTGGGTTTCCACAGAGTTCCTGGAAACAATTTTCTTTGACTATAAAGCAATGGCTATATTTAGGTAGGAAAGATGGATGGATTAAGACTGCAGCAAATGAACAGGAACAGAGAATTTTAAGAAAAGAAAATCACAGGGTACGTTGAGTTGCACATATGATACAAGCACGTTTTCATGGCCACTCAATTTCTGTTTTGAGTGTCTGTTTCTACAGCTAGGACACGCCAGAAGAAATTTGTGTGGGGAATATAATCCTGAGTTCAGTTTTAGGGTGATAATTCATCTCATGAATATATAAAGCTGGATGTCTGTTATCAAAACAAAATGCTAAAGAGATAAATTTTAGATGATTCGAAGTTTATTCCATGATACTTCCTTTCCACTTTGTAATGTTTATAAAGATTTCTAGTTTGATCCAACTTGTCTGATTAATGAATGCACGAGAGTTGTGTGTGAAATCAGAGGCGCATTCTTAACCCTTTGCTTAGGGGTGGACAGGAGGCAAGTTGGCCAAATGTTCTGATTTTCCTGAATGATGACTTCTGGTTGTGATCAGGTCTGGACAGCTTGGTCTCCCCATTGATGGTAACAGTGACTAGTACAAGTCTCTTCGATGTTGAAGAGGATGATATCTAAATAATCCCACAGGATGTCACTGTATCATGAGTTATGTTTTGAAATACATTCAATAACATATCCATCACATATCCAGCTTTACAATACAGCACATTGTAGCATGTGGGTTGTTCCCATAGCCATTGCTGCGTTCACTGGGAGCTGTGCTCTTTGTCATCATCAGAGATCAAACCACACAACGTGAGTCCAGGTGAAGACCAAATCAAAAAGACTGTTCATGCATATGGCTGCAAGTATGTATCTGCTATTGACCATTCACTCCAGTGCCCTTCTTTCGTTTAAAAGGATGAGAAAGTCCTGCTTTCTGGGAAAGCTGGGGTAATTAGGTGCTTAGAAAGGCAATGGAGAAAAATGAGTTTGCTGTTTTCAGAGACTGGTTAGAATGATTGTGTGGATGGAAGGATGTTGTCTATCCTTCAGGCTGGCTAATTTTTTTTCATTTCCTAAATATGTGCAATTATCTTGTCAATGTTTGTATCTCCATTTGTGGGCACTCAGTGTTCCCTTGCAAATAGGCATATACTGTCTTCCGTGTATTGCCTGCTGGAGTTTTCATTTTCCGCTTCCTGCCACACAGTAGCACACCTGAATGAACTCCAAAATGGTCAGAAATGCTGAGGCTGGCAGATGAAGCGTGTACTTGGAGGATGTCCCCATGTCATTACCCTGTCTGTCAGATGTGACACTGGAATATCGGGTCCCCGGGAAGTTGCCTTTATCTTCTAACTGCATGTTGCTGGAGAGTGCTGATGTGATGCAATGCTGGGAGCATTGTGTGGCTTGGGATTAGTGCTTGCCTTTGAACACAAGTGTGCTTTTTCATGTTCCTAACAAAGCAATTCTAAGCAGGAATACATGTGCTAAGTGGACTCATGTATATTGACTGTCAGCCACTAATAGTTACTTCATGAGGACTGTCTGGTCAGAATGACTTCTAAAGATATCATTAATTCCATCACAGAGATGTGGAAACAAAAATGAAGTGCTAAATTAACTTTGTAATTTTATAAATCAGAGGCAAGATTCAAATCAGATCTCTTTGATGCCAGAGCTTGTATTTGTTTCATTATGTAACTCTGAAGGGTGAAACATAATGCAAATATAAAATTACTGGATCTGAACATTTTATGTCAGTGTATAATTAAGGACTTCTCTGTGACATAAAAAGTCCAGTGCCTTACGGCTTGTATCAATTTACCGTGGCTAATATTGGTGCTATATAGAAGTATGATTTTAGTCAAAATTGTAATAAATAGCAAGTGTTGAGAATGTTAGACATCCACTTTCTTAAACGTTGTCTACTGGCTCAAATTCTGAGGGGCTTGCCTATTGCATCCTCCGTCTCCAAATGCTTCCTCACTCTTTCCTGCTTTCAGTGAACATGATGCTTGCTTGGTATTTTAAGTTAAATGGGGGTCTGAGAGCCAGGACTGAAGACAAGTGGAATGCTGTGCCACCCTAGGGCAGTCAGTCTCTATCGCTTTGGGAAAGGCATTATTCCATGTCCTGCTGTTGACGTCTGTCTCCTTTTAGAACTTAACACAAGTAATCCAGAATGCTTTGTCAACCATGATGTATGCTGAAATCACAGGTGGGGAAGTGAGAAGAATTTTTATTCTCACTGTCTTTATGATGTTAATGATTCTCTGGACAAAAACACTTCATTTTATGCAAAGCTAAAAATTCTTAACCTGTGAAACTCGTGAAGACTTTACACCAGCAAATCACTGATGATCATCCAAGTATTGTCAATTCTGTTTATACTCTTACAAACAGGCGAAGAAAAAAAAAGCTCTTGAAAAATTCTTTGACCCTGCTTTTTACTATCTGAATGGTCATGGTTGAGTGGAAAATCAATGAAGTGCTTTGAGAATAGCACCTTAGTATTGCCGACAAGCCACACAAAAATCCAACTTTTCACATGAGATGAAGATTGCCTTTGCTTCATTTACTCTCTTAAGACACATTAAAATCAAAGCTATCACCCCATTTGGCCATCTGTCAATGCTCACTACACAGTAAGCGGGTGGACTTTGTTCCTGGATCACCAGAGGAGGAGGATGTTTTGTTGGTGTAATAAATGGTTTTAGGCTTAAGAGACAGAAATAAATCAATGCAACTTTCAAAGTTGGGGTGAGAATGTTAGATGTAGCTTTCCAAACCACTGAGACTTGTATATGAATGAGCAATAAATTAAGCATAGCGTTAGTCGTTTTAAAAAATAAATGATAAAGAAGAGCTAAATTAATGTATAGCCTTCTATTTGCAATCATTTCATGCACCCACAAAATGCATGCAATGACCCTTTGTTCCTTAAATTGCAAATTTCATGTATGAATGTTGTATGACAAGTAATGGTTCAGTTTTCTTCCTCAAGTTTAATTTCCAAAGTTTTGTTTAGAGAAGTCCAAAAACCTAGTTTCCTAAAACTCCCAGACAATTGTTCTCCTATTTATTAACAATGCACTGCCTTCTAACAATGGCTTGTAGTTTTAGATAGAAAATGTTGAATCCTGTTTGTTGACCCTGAACTCAGTGAAATACAAGTGCTCGCTTTGCAGGTGTCAGTTAATAGAACTTGTGTGGCCAACATCCTAGTTCCAGGGAAGAGAGATGCCCTGGACCTTCACAGCAAATGCACAGAGGCTCTCATTTGTTTCATCACTAAAGTCCCGATCTATTTCCTTGGTTTACTGTTTGCAGCAGATTAGGTCATGCCTGCGTGGCTACAGGATTTAACAGGCATAAAGTGTTCCATGTGGTAAACAACTGTAGAATAACAAGCCAGTCAGATTCTCCTAAACATGGTCTCATACAGAGATTTGCTATTTAATCTATTGGAAATACAGACAAAAACTAAGAATCCACAAGATGTATTGTACTGGGGGGGGGGGAAGAATAATATAAAAGTCCATTCAAAAATGATTTTCTCTGTATTAGGAGACTATTTGTTCCCTAGGCTCAATTTACCTTGGGGAAAATCTCATTGAGTTCTGAGCATGTTACTGGGAAAAGAGAAATAATAATAGCAATAGAATAGGGTTCTGAAGAATACTGCTTCCACTGGTTAGTGAATATCTGGACGTAGGCAATGGCTTATGTCATTATTCTTTTTTTTATCTTTGGAGAGAGACATGTGAACATGTCGATTATAAATACTCAGATAAACAATGCAATAAAGAAACATTACTATTTTCAATTCTGCCATGCACAAATTTGTTTGGATATAGGACATCTTGTTTACCTTAATATTGACTTACATTTTGCAGAAACCTATTAGAATTTGCTTTGGAAAGTACAGTCAGGAACAACAGGACCACCTCTCATGGGAAGTGACAACCTCCCTTTCCTGTCAACAGTGAATCCTGCCTCAACAATTCCACACACATTTTATTGGCTGTCCTCCCCCAATAATTTCCCAGAAAAAAAAAAAACTTGTACCCATTCAAAATTCTTTTTTATTTCAAATTTCATGGAAACCCAAATGTCTGCCAATTGTGCATAGAAAGATGATATTGGTGTATGCTCAGGCTGAAGGCTCTTCAGTTTTCAAGAGCGCAATCTAACTTCACACATTGCACCATGGAAGTCATCAGAGGTCCAATAGAAAGTCACATGGAGTGTGAAAAAGAGCACTATTTGTAGCACCACACTACTTAAATTATTATGGAAAAATTGTAATGAATAATACAAAATAAACATATAAAAAACAACTTTAAAAATTACTCACTAAATAGACTATAAGTGAGTGTCCATAGTGGGAAGGGTCAATGATTCAGTACGTCAAGGGCATGACAGGAAAGCCTTAAATAAACAAAATTCAACTCATGGAAATGAAGCAGAATAAAATATAAAGACCTTGCTAGACCAATGTTGCCAATCTTCCGTGACTCAATTCTGGGCCTTGTGGTCCAAAAAAAGAAAAATTAAAACCCAAGGACTGCAGATGGTTCTGGGATGCTTGGCCCACATTCTTCTGTATGAGAAACACATTTTCATCTCCTTGGTCCAGCACTAGGACTCCATGTTTGTGTATAATCCCCTTGAAGATAAGATGGCATACTTCCAAGTGACCCTCTACTTGTCTAAGGAGCTGTCTACTTTCACAATAATTTTATCTATACTGTGAATGTCCCATAATAAAGTCCACTATACATGTTTTTGTTCCATGGCACTCTCCTAGCCATTTTAAGAACAATTTCAATTTCAGCTTGTTTTCTGCATCATCTTATTCTGAGGCTATGCTAAATTGGGCACAGAGACTTTATATGTTTATACGTACCATATGCAAAAATTATATGTTTATTGAATGTCAATGTTGAATTAATATATGAGAATATGAATGAATGTTATTCCAGAAGTTTGTGAACATGTATAATTTTTTAAATTATGTATGTATCCATACATATCCATACATATATGTGGATGTATAGGTATACACACATATATTCTTTATATATATGTAATTTAATTTTGATGATATGCTATGCAAAGGACCTCCACCAATAACAAAAAAGATTTCAAAATTTTTTTGAAGATTTATTTTTTAAAATTTTTATTGGAAAGTCAGGTATACAGATAGGAAGATAGAGAGGAAGTTCTTTTGCCCATTGCTTCACCTTCCAAGTACAATGGCTGGAGGTGAACCAATCCGAAGTCAGGTGCCAGAAGCCTCTTCTGGGTTTCCTACACAGGTACAGAGTCCCAAGGCATTGGGCCATTCTCCATTGCTTCCTAAAACCACAATCAGGGAGCTTGGTGGGAAGCAGCGCTACCAGGATTAGAACCGGTGTCCGTATGGGATCTTGACGTGTGCAAGGTGAGGACTTTAGCTGCTGAGTTACCATGTTGGGCCCAACCATTGCGATCATGTATATGTGTTTTCCTAGCATCTCTCCTTCATTTGCAATTGGACAAGTGGTGTGTTAGTGACATTCATTCTCCTCAGGTAGCAACAGATACATATCATTAAAGGTGAATAGAAGGAACTTCGCTTTGGTGTGAGAATAGTCAAGAGGGCACAGAGCCTTGTTGGAATATACAGTTCATTTGCTTGATTGCCTACCGAAGAGATATAAACGACACACATGTTATAAAGGGGTTAGGATTTTTTATTTAAGTATGATCCTGATACACTCAATAGAGTACTGCACCAGCCACTCTGAGCTAGCTAGCTAAAATCCCTTCATTTATCACTAAAGCTTGCAAGTGCATCACATGATGAAAATGATTTCACTCCAAGCCTCCCTGTTTTCTGGATGGAATGTTTGTTTTGTGAACATGGACAAGACAATTAGGGTAAAGTATCCTCTTCTGTGAATCTTTGGGGTTTCAAGCCCTTACCATTTTAAAAAGAAAAAAAAAACATGAAAAATAAATCAGAACATTTATTTTGAAGATTTCCTATATTTTGAAAGTGAGTACGTGTAGGCCTAGATTTGAATCAGAAAGCCAATGGAAGCGCTTCTCCAAGGTAAAAGGGGTGATGTGAGCAAAAGGTCTGGATGTTCTTTGTATCTGTTGGACAGATACAAAGGCACAAGCAGCTGAGGTGGACCCGATCATTAGTGAGTGTCTTTCATGCACGCATAAGGGAAGAAAGATGACCATGCTCTCACCCTCCCGGTTTGGATGTAGCTTTCATTTCATCTATATCACCTTTGAGAAGTTGACATCAAAATAATGAAAAATGTGTCAGGTGGCTGAGATTTGAATTGGGTGTGAGCATTTGTTAGCATTGTTGGCTGCAGAGGTACTTTTGCTGATGAAACAAAGTGCTTCATGATATCAAATCATTATTTCCTGCTGCTTGTATTAATGTTCTGAAGGGCATTGCAAATTATATTTTTCTATTTCTTATGGCTGATTAATATCAAAGGATTGGACATATATATCTCTTTTGTGGAGTTAGTAGAATTTATGTTAGAGGGAAAGATAATTTTGTCCATATTCATTTTTCTTTACTTATAGCTTTTAAATACACTGAATCTTTTTCTGAAGCTGCAGTAAGGGAAATATGAAGACAGAGCTATCAAAAACAGTAGAGAGCATTCTCAGGGAGCATTTTCTTTCTTTTTCTTTTAAGTTAGATGATTTCTTAAATAATTATATAGTAATTATCCATCCTAATTGATTAGAGTGTGATCTTTCAATACATTTATGCATAGTGCAACAATCAACCCAGGACATGAGTCTCAAGTTTATTATCTCAAGTTTTTAGCACATCTTCATGAAATCCTTTGTTATTTATTTATTATCTTAAACAATGTTGTTAACCGTAATTATCACTGTGTAAAAGAACATCAGAGTGTATTCCTCCTGTCTTAATGGGGCTTTTCATCCCTCGATTCATCTTTATTTGTAGCAACTCCCTCAGGCATTGTGCATATTTCAGAGGGTTTTTAGAGAGATCATACATAGGAGAGATGAGAATTAAAGATACTGGAGAAGATAATTGCTAATAAACCCTAAAGATGATTCACGTACTTCTTAACTGTCTCCAACACTATATGGAAGTCCTCCTAGCAACCTGTGTGGCACAATACTTATGTCCCATGCTTCCTCTAATAAGACTTACTTCCAGCTGTAAACCTGGATTACACTACCCCTTTCTTCTACTCTCAACTTTGCATCCTGTAATTTCCCCCAGTTTCTTTTTTTTAAAAAAGCATCAAATGCATTTAGCATATTACAAAGAAAAAATTAGGAACACCAATTTAGTCAGGAAGGTCAAATAGGACTCTTGAAGGCACTACAGCACTGCTTCATAAATTCTTGGGGTTAGCCAAAGAAACTCTGACCCTGGAGGGAGCTCTCCAGCTATGTCCCACACGCAGAAACAGCCAAGGCTGAGCGCTGTGAATACAGCCAAGCACTTCTCAACTTTGAACCTGGACACCCTCAGAGCTGATTCATTAGCAACCACCACTACGAAAGCTTCAGCTTAACAGGATTTTGATTCATCACTTGTTTGATTGGCCTGTCACTTAAATACTTTTGCAAAGAAACATCATTTCTATTATTCAATTATATGTACAATCATTCCTTGGTATCTGTGGAATAGATACTGGTTCTATGATCCCCGTGGATATGAAAATTCTTGAAGTTTCAATTCCACTAATTAAAATAGCGAAATGTTTGCATATCTTCCGTACAAGTTGAGTCCTTGTAAATTACTTAAAGTAACCTGTGAATGTAAATGCTATGTGAGTATTTTGTATTTCATAATGTTGAAGAGAACAATGGCAAGAAAATGATCTATGTTTTATACAAATGCAAATTTTCTCCAGTGTTTTCTGTATGAGGTTGGTTTAATATCTTGAAAGGATAATTTAGACAAGTAATAATGCCATAAATCAGCTAAAGACATTTCACCTTTGAGTATGTCATAATTTAGTAATTCTTAATACCTGTTGACTACAGACAGTTATAGCTGAGTCTAGTGTCTTTATGTGACTGAACTGTTAAAATTCCTGGGTCTGAAGTTGTGGTATGGTGGTTTAAGCCAAAGCATTCTGTATGAGTGCCAGTTCAAGTACTAGCTGCTCCAGTTTCACTCCATCTTCATTATGTTCCTAAGAAGGCAGCCAAAGCAGTCCCCGGATGCTGAGCCTCTAACACCCTTGTGGGAGAGATGGATGTAGAACCTAGGCACTGTGGCCATTTGGGTACTGAAGCATCAAATAGAAGGCCTCGCTTGCTTTTTCTCTTTCTATAGTTCTGCCTTTCAAATAAATACATGCTTAAAATAAATACATGTCTTAGGACATGACGTAGTTTTTAGAAAACGTGAAAACATAAGACTTAACAATCACAAAGCCACTCAACTTGGAAGTGATTAACTAGGAATTTGATTTCTGGCAGCCTTGGCTCATTTGTCAGAATGCGTTCCCCATTTTCTTTAATACGGCAGTAAAAGAAACCTTGATTACCACATTCTTATTCATGGTATACTGATACCCAATGATCACGTCTTTCAATTGATCCGTGATAGATAATCTTGATAAACGGATGTTTCTAATCACTATCTATCAGAGGCATCGTTAGTTTAATAGTGACATATAGTTATAATGTTATAGAACCTATAATTTTTATCTACTAAGGAAATTTCTTTTTGCTTTTCAAGTTTTCCTGAAGAAATACTCATGATGAAAGTCTTTATATACTCCCCAGTAAGAGTTGTCTTCACCAGGCCCGGCGCGGTGGCGCAAGTGGTTAAGTCCTCGCCTTGCACACCCGGGATCCCATATGGACGCCGGTTCTATCCCTGCAGCCCCGCTTCCCTTCCAGCTCCCTGCCTGTGGCCCGGGAAAGCAGTCGAGGACGGCCCAAAGCTTTGGGACCCTGCACCCGCGTGGGAGACCCGGAAGAGGCTCCTGGCTTCGGATCCGCATAGCATTGGCCGTTGCGCTCACTTGGGGAGTAAATCATCGGACAGAAGATCTTCCTCTCTGTCTCTCCTCTCTGTATATCCGCCTTTCCAACAAAAACATCTTTAAAAAAAAAAAAAAAAAAGAGTGGTCTTCACCTATAGTTTGGGTTTCCCATGGTCCTGTTTCTCTTGGTTCTCAAGTGCTGTGTCTCCACTGAGGACTTCAGAAATCCTGGAATTAGAGGTATCAGCCAATTGGAACATAGTGAGAATCTGTATCTTTCCTCTTTCCCTTCCACTGAAGTAATTATAATATATGAGTTAAAACACTCAAGTAATTGAATTGACAGGTTTTGGAGCTATATCATTGACCACGTGCTCCCAATTCCTTTTCTGTCCAACACATTGAACCACCATTTGTAGAACCCAGACCCGTACCACCCACAAGCACATGCTCAACAGATACATTTGAATGGAGGAAAGAAAAGTTGATTCAAATTAAGTTGACTCCAGAGAGATTTTTCAGGAAAATGAATTCTAGAGTGTATTATTGAACATCAATCTAAATCAGTTGTAATTATATTATTAATGTCACATAATGAGTTATTTATCCCTTCACTCATTCCCCAGATACAGGAATGAAAAAAGAGAATGTGAAAACCCACTTTCCTCTAGCCCTTGACCCTGAGCACCCTAATAAAATATGTAAAAATTATCAAAAATTAAATTTTAAAAAAGTGACTCTAGGGATAGGTGCAGTGCAGTAGCCTAGTGGCTAAAGTCCTCGCCTTGCATGTGTTGAGATCCCATATGGGCATCAGTTCATATCCCGGCTGCTCCACTTCCCTTCCAGCTCCCTGCTTGTGGCCTTAGAAAACAGTCCAGGACAGCCCAAAGCCTTGGGGCCCTGCAGCTGTGTGGGAACCTCTGGAGGATGCTCCTGGCTCCTGGCTCCTGGCTATTGGCTTCGGATTGGCTCAGCCCTGGCCATGTGGCCACTTGGGGGACTCAGTGAGTAGATGGAAGATCTTTTTGTATGTCTCTCTCTTGTAAATATGACTTAAAAAAAATGCCTCTAATTCAGTAAGAACCAATCGTATTGTAAAAATTCTACTCATCGGAGCAAACAATGTTATACTAATTTCAGATTGGCAATATTTTACATGACTGCTCTGTAATTGTTATCTCAACCATCCAGAGAGAATTTTTCTAAAATAATCTTTATTTAAATTTCTGTATAAATAAAATGTTTTACTAAATTCCATTGAAAAATTACATTGATCAGATATTGATACATTGATCATATACTTTCTTTTTTTTTTTTTAGTTTATTTTTTTTATTTTTTTTTTGTAGTACAATTTTTTTTTTAATTATTATTATTTTTTTTTATTGTTGCTTACATTATATTATGTAGTACAGTTTTATAGGCGCTGGGGATCCCCCCCACCCCTCCCATACCCCTCCCCCCATGGTGGATTCCTCCACCTTGTTGCATAACCATAGTTCATGTTTGATCATATACTTTCAATTTTATAAATCTTCTAACTATATATTAGGTTTTCTTATCACAGATTCTGCATGCATGGGTCAAAAATCTTATTATTATTTTTAAAAGATTTATCTATTTTTATTGCAAAGTCAGATATACAAAGAGGAGGAGAGACAGAGAGGAAAATCTTCCATCTGACAGTTTACACCCCAAGTGATCTCAATGACCAGAGCCGAGCCGATCCAAAGCCACAAAGCCAGCAACTTCTTCCAGGTCTCCCAGGCAGGTGCAGGATCCCAAGGCTTTGGGCCGACCTCTACTGCTTTTCCAAGCCACAAGCAGGGATGGGAAGTAGGGCAACTGAGATTAGAATCAGTGCCCATATGTGATCCTGGTGCATTCAAGGTGAGGGCTTTAGCTGCTAGGCTACCACACTGGGCTCCCAAATATTTTTTTTTTGGCAGTTCCATCTGTGTCAAACATGTTCAGGTATTTTTTTTTTTTTTGCCAATACAATATTAAGAACTATTTAGATATCACTTACATTTTATTATATGTTATCAATAATCTAGACATGATTTACAGTGCAGTCATTCTACATGTGAGAACTTTTGGTCAACAATGGGCCATCTATTATGGTAATTCTTGAAATTGCAATCCCTGTCCATGAAATGATGAGTAATTCCAGGTGGAAAAACTAATATGGATTACATGCAGAGAATTTAAAAATTTTTACAAGGGGCTCAAGCATCTTCAAAGTTTGTTATCTACATCAGGTCCATCCACACAGAGACTAAAAGACAGCAGTAGATATGTATGCATGTATAACTATCATTACTATTTTAAAGTATTTTATTTTTTTTGTTGAAAGTGAAAAGTTATAGACAGATAAGTGGATGGATAAAACATAGATCAACTAGTTTATTACTTAAATGCTGACCTGTGCCAGGCTGAAACAGATCAGGGAAAGCAATCCAGTTTCCCAAGCTGGTGGCGTAAACCAACTACATGAGTCAGCTATGCTTCCCATACAGTGCCTATGGCTGAAGTGTAGACAAGGTTCTAACACAGGGACTCTGATGTGAGATGCAATGTTTGCATGTGATATTGTAAGCACTGTACTGAATACTTGACCCTATATGTATAATTATTATCACTTTTCAACTGCTTGAATAGTTTCTTATGGCCACTTTGCTAATTGCTTCAATATAAATCCCCCAAATTACATTGACATTGTCCTATGTAAATCCAGAGTAGATATAAGCAAATAAGTCACCACTGATACTAGTAATAATTATTCAAAAATAGAATTTTATATGACACTACATTCAAATTACAGACATTGTTTTAATGTATTTTTTTAATAATTATTTCTTTAAAATTAAAAATGAATAAAAATAGCAGCAGGCATTTGTTTCAGTGCTGAAAAAACCACTTGGGACATACACACACACACACACCCATATTGGAGTATTTGGGTATGAGTCTAGGTTCTGTTTTATTCCTTTTTATAACAGTTGGTTTATATATTTGAAAGGCAGAGTTAGAGAGAGAGAAATTTGTGATTTGCTGATTTACTATTCAAATGCTGCAATGATTATAGCTGGGTTACCTCAAGCCAAGAGCTTCTTCTGCATATCCCATGTAGGTCAAAGGCCCAAGCACTTGACATTTAAAGCACTTTGACCAGGCAGATTAACAGGGAGCTAGATTGGAATTGGAATAGCTGAGACTTGAACTGTTGCTCATATTGGATGCACTACAACAGGCAACTTTATCTACTGTGTCACACAATGCTGGTCCCCTAGACTTTTTCATCCAACCTCCTACTAATGTACACAATAGGAAGTAGCAGATGGCATTTCAACTAGATGGATACCTGCCACCCATTTTGGAGACCTGGGCATATTTCCAAGCTCCTGGCTTTGACCTTGCCCACTTCTGTGATTGTCATGGGTATTTGGAGAATGGAGAAGAAGAGAGAAAAAATCTGTTACTTTTGCTTTCAACTAATTAAAAAATAAATACATAAAATAAATATAAAACCATTCAAGTATATGCATAAATAGCAATTGACTCTTTGAAGGATGAACCCAACTGTCATTTAGAACACTTTCTGATTGCTTTGCCGGATCATTTCCTCAAGTTTTATTTCCACTATATCTTCCTTTTTTATTTCATTTAATCTGGAAGTTGAATCTAAAGACTTGATTATATTTAGGTTAAACATTTTCTCAGCACAAGTACTCACAGGTAAGACAGTGGCATTTGTGTGATGTCGTGTAACTACTGTAGAATTATTAGCTGTGTTGTATTTTTTGACTTGATGTTGATGGTACAGAATCAATGACACATACTTGCAACTGCTCTGGCAGTTTTATTGTGAACAAACCTTAGCGTTCCATTTGCCAAAGATAATTTTTCCATTGCTTCTTCCACAATTTCTGGAATGTCAACATTATTAACTGTTGTTTATACTGTTCTTTTGGAAGCCTGTCATAGAGCTTGCTGATGAAAAACCACTCTTTGCCATCTATAATTTATCCTGAACTTCATGATTTTATTATATAGCTATTGACCAGGGTTAGGATTTGAGAGGAAGTAGCAAAGAACCTAAGAATCATAGTGGGAAAAAGTATATCATCAAAGAAAGTAAATAATCTGGTTGTAGTATATTATCAGGGTCTCTTAAGTTGTTTTGCAAAAGAATGGGAATTCAGTATAGACAAGAAAATTAATTTGGGGATAGGGACTGTGTAGTGAGGTGTTAATGGGTCAAATTAACAACAACAACAACAAAAATCCTGGGAGGATGTATCAGCTTGACAACACCAATGTAATGCCAATCTGCTAGCATGTAACCCTAACGAAGAGTTTCCATAAAGGGTCATCTTGCCTTCACTAGCACAATCCCTTCTTTAAGATTTCTCTTTGACAACATGAGTGGAAAATAGTTACTAGAAGAAACAAATAATTCTAGTGGTTTTGCCTACTTTTCACTGTTTATAATGCAGTATTCCACCTTTAGATTTATTTGTGTGATTGTCACTATCGTCTAGATTAAGACAGAGAATGTAACAGTCTTGGTTTCTCTTGCTCTTTAAGAACATACAAAGAACCTAGTCTATAGGAGAGGTTCAAGAAAAATTTCCTTAAATGAAGGAATGCATTCACACCCTAGACACCAACTGAAATTTAATTTTTAGTGTCTGTTATATAATAGTACTTCAAAACCTTTATAAAAAAGACAGAATTACATGATACATTTATGTCAGCTAAAAGAAATTTAGAAATTCACCCCTTATTGTATGCAGTTGATTGCATTTTTTAACCTTATTAGCAATTTTTGGTGAGATTTATTGAACGATGGGAAAGTGATTAAATGGATAGGAAACATGTTTCCTGAACTCAAAACCCTCAGTAACTTTAAAAAAAATATGATCTGAATTATTTGAGGTGCATTTTTCACAATTCTACATTTTGAAAACAAGGAAGGAACATGAGTTTAAATTTGCTTTTTTCTTCCCTGTGATTTTTTTTTTCTGATAATTGTGTATATATAATCAAATTGAAGGGACTGAGGCATATCCAGAAACCCAGAGGAACAATTTCTTCATTTCTTAGATGAAATGCAAGTCTACTTAGAAAATAGTCTTCCTGTGTTTCTCTCAAGAGAAAATAGTGAATGAGCACCGAATAGTTATGGATGTTGACCTTTGAAACTCTCCCCAAAGCTGTACGACTACTGATGGGATGACATGAAAAGTCATTCCACTTATAATGAGATACCAAGCGGGCCTGTCTTCTTTTAAAGCCTGGCATTTAAAAATACACTTACTTCTATTATGTACTGGCCTAACCTGCACAGGCTATTGCATATGACATATTGCCCGAGCAGATGTTTTAGACAACAGGCTGGCAGGCGTACACATAGAGAATAAAGTTTATTGCTTTGTTTCTTAAATCTCAGAGTTACACAATTGAGAAAGATTTTTTTAAATCTGGTAATTTACAGCAAATTTATTGTAAACTATCTATTAATGTTATGCCTTCCTGTGCAACAGAACTCTTTTTAGTAGAAATTTTTAATGTAAATAAATGGATGTCTAGGCTGTTTTTTCTATAGCACATCCTTCCAGCTTCATAAAATCTTTGGTAGCAATTCAACTCTGATATTCTGGATGGGAGCACTCTCTAGAGGGACCCACAGTTATTCAGGGAGATGTGTTTCTTGTTTATTAATGGGAGAAAAGAGAGAAATTAGGAAGGAATATGTAATGGCTGGTATTTTATAGTTGTACTCTTTTGAGCAGTGTCTAGTTTATTTCTAGAAGTACGGGGTTTTAAAAGAACTATTCCAGGGACACAATTGCATTCATTTTAATGTCATGACCTCTACTGCAATTTATATTATGAACTCAAAATAAACCTGTTTAATATTTCATTAAAATGTATAAAGTGTAAACATACAGTATTATGTTACATAATGCATTTGCAAGTTTATATTCAGATGTGAGAGATTTCTGTATTCATGAAGGAATGACCTTCATACCCCAGTGGAAAATCACCAGTTTATGCAATCCTATGACATTTTTATTTTATTTATGTGCTGAATGAAAATATGACATTCATATCATCATCTTTAACAAATGTATTATCAATCAGAGAGGGCAAAAAATCACTTCTCTTTCGGTAGGTTGAAAGCACAAGCATTCGCCCCTAATGACATAGCAGTGCTCTTTTTAACCACGTCTATACTCAAGCATTTGAATTCAGATTTATTTTACAATGTGTTCATTTATTTATTTGAGACCCAAACCCTCAAACACACACACACACACACACACACACACACACACACACACACACACACACACACGCAGACTGAGTGTTTCTTTCTTGTTCATGACTAAAATGCCTATACTGGTTGGGACTTATCCAGGGTCAAAACTGAGAGCTGGAAAACAATCCAGGTCTCCAATATGTTTGACAGTAACTCAATGTCTTGAACCATCACCACTGCTTCTCAGGGTTCACAAAGCAGCAAGCTGCAATCTGCTGTCAGAACCGGAAATTAAGCCCACAGACTCTGATGAGGTACAGTCACCTTACCTGGCATCCGAAATATTAGGCCAAATACTTTCCTCTGCATTTGATCTTGGATAATTTGCTTTTTTGTGTATGCAAACTTGAAGAAAAATAATGTTAAAAGTGGGAAAGAAAAACCCTTGATTTTCATGGTTCGTAGTCAATAAGTAACATTTCTAAATTGCAGATTGGTTTAAATTGGCAAATCAAAGAAAACTCAATCAACACTTAATCAATTAATAAAATATAATTACCAAAACAGTGGAAGTAGTATTTGAAAAAGTTGTGAGTCTCATGTGGAAAATTAATCAGAATCATCAGTGGCTAATTTGTCACTGTGGTTTCTCTTCTCCCAAGCAGCATGCATTCAGTTCTGATCAATCTTTCAGTTGTGAATTGCAATAATAGGAAGCTTAGAAAAAGCGAACCACTTATCAATTGTTGGTTTGAATTCAGAAAATACTCAGTCACAGATTACAGGAGAAAACTAATATTTTAAAATTGCTTGGAAGTCTTGATTCTTTGTCCGGTGAAACTTCAAATGTCCTAATTAAGAAAAACTATGAGAAATTACTTTGAAATTCAAAATGTTGTTTAATATTTTTATATATGAAATCTTTAAAAAATAACATTTTAATGCCGGCATTGTCTCTTCTTTTTTCAACAAAAGTAAGAGATGCTTTTTTCTTCTGTTCATTTATTAAAAAGAGAAACGTGATGTTCTTACATCTGCTAATAAAGCACAACAGGAAGTAATGCCACAAGTTAACATGTTTTTCTGTTTTCCACGTTATCTCAGGAATCAGCAGAAACAAAAGACTGCAAAATTTGGATTCCTGCATGGAAGTATCTTCTTCTTCTTCTCTTTTTTTTTTTTTTTTTTGGCCAGTCTTATTGTGACAGATTAAATATCATTGGAAATTGAGCTAGCAAATGATGACTGGGTCCGTTCCATTGTCATTTTCTACAAATTTAAAATTCCCAGCACCTATTAATACAATTAATAAAAGTATGCTATATTATTGATGGAAGATAATCCTTAATATCATTGCTTATTTTTTATTATTAGAGAAAAAAATTATTTGTTTGGAAAGAACGTTGTCAATAGAATTTTTTTTAATGTCAATAGAATTTTTCCTAACTTTTAAATTCTGGCATATTGAAGCAATCAGTACAATAAATTATGCTCATTTACTTCTAATTGCATAATTTGAAATAAGAAAACTAATTGTTAACTAATATAATGTCATTCATGATTCATATGTTTTATTAAGAAAAGGGCATTTTGGCATCTGTGGAAGTTGCTAATATCATCATACGCAGTCTTTACTTCTTAAAGATATACGTTCTTGAATGGCAGCTAGAAACTTAGTAAAAGAGGGAAAAAAAGACAGAGAAAAACGTCTTCCCGTTGGTTCATTTCAAAATGATCACAGTGGCTTCTGCACAAAGCTGGGTGCCTGGATCTGCTGGGTCTTCCATCTGGTTAGCAGAGCTCTTTCGCTGTTTCCATTTTTTTTCTTTTTTCTTTTTTTCTGTTTTGTCAGAACGAATCTTTATTTTAAACATTAAAGTAAAACAAAAGCATTAAAGCATCAGGAACTCCACTGTTGCTCTCATGGAAGGCCAGTGTTGTCAGTCACAGCTTAACTTTGTGTACAATGGAGCCCTCTCCATCAGTATGTTCAAGAATAACCCATTACTTCAGTCCATGTACGTATGAAGTTGCCAGATTCTAGTGTATGATTCTATAGAGCTGTTCTTTTCTTGAAATTCAGGGATAGTGTTTAATAGCCTCCAAATTCCTTCAAATGCACACTTCTCATTTATTGCACAAAATCTTTCATTGATCACTTTTAATTCTTCCACATCACAAATAATGTTTTGCTCTTTCTTGCCTCATCACATGATGCAAACATACAGCTGTGTAATATTTGCTAATTGATTTGTAAGTGCTTTAAAAATATAAGGTATTTCAACATTGTTACTATTAGATTAGGTAAAAATGATAAGCAGTAATACAGTGTGTGACTCATCTGCAATGATGATTATTTTGACAGTGAAATCAGGAGCATTTCAAGTATTGTGCCTTCCTATGACAGAAGCAGTTCAGTCTGTTTGTACTTCACAGGTTTAATCTGCCCTGATGTTTAGGACATCCTGTGAGGTTCACTGGGTAAGTACCAATATCTCTGTGTGGACACTTGGTAAAGTTAACTAATGTGGATTAACCCATTAGTTAACTAGATTAGTTAACTTGCCTTGGTAATTGTTATTTTCAAGAGACAGAAAATCGCTCGCAACAGCTGATGCGAGTACCTTGCTATATTGATGAAAACACAGGTAGGTAGAACATATAAATGAGCCTCAGGACAGATTAAGGCACCTTGTCTTCAGGCTCTTGTTATCTTCTGCACATTCACTCCAACCAGACTTTCTCGCCTTTGAAGATTTTCTCCTTGGTTCTCTGCAATTTCCCTAAAGGTGGCCCTGTGACCACAGTGCTTTCTTGGCTCCTAACCAAAGTAATAGCAATCTCTGCTCTGGTCCACCTTACTCTGAGTGTAGAGGCCCAGTTTCTTTGTATGTGTGTCCCGTCCTGTTTCTAACTTTGCACTTCAAATAAATAATATTAATATAGTGAAAAAAAATTGCCAGTGTGCCCTCCACACTGTCATATCTGGGAACGTGGCTGCCCCAGTTCCCATTTTGTTGTGGACACACACTGTACCCAGAGCTTCTGTGGAGACACCGAAGTAAGGACACCAGTGAGATGTCCAGACACCTCTAAAATCTCAAATATCGTAACTTCACATCTGCATTGCTCTGCAGCATCCAGTGAAGATGCTGGTGGTAACAGTCCTCTAAAAGTAGAGGGAGGGTGCTCCCTTCAACAGTAGAAAAACTTCTTTTGTTTATAATAGGACAAATCAAGCAGGTGAGCATATTTGTTTTGATTCCCATAAAATAATTTTTCTGTCAAATTACTCCTCAGAAAATTAATTTAGTTCTGGGAACAATCTTCCCCATCCCCAGTGACGCTTTGTGTGATTATTTAAGAGAGGTATCTTCTTCCTGAAGGGTTATAATGCTCTCCGGGGCAATAAGCCTGATTTAAATGTAATTAGTCAAATGCACAGCATCTTACAGCAAATACTTCAAATGTAGTCTACACAAATATTAATGCCATTACATATACATTAGATACACACACAGACACATATATATGCATCCACATATCCTATATCTAGATCTGTATCTATACTTACATATCTCCCTGGCCTATTCGATAGGATGTGCACACAATTTGAAAATAACAAAATTTGAAAAGAAAAACCACTCTAAGCAGCAGCAATTGTTGAAAAGAGTCTTACACAAATGGAGCAACCACAGGAGGCTGAAGCTAGACAGACCTCCTCTGAGGGAAACAGCTGGAGGATGACGGGAGCAGATCCCCTTTCCGCAGACCCCACACGTATAAGACATAGATGGGTTTATCCCTAACTGTGTCAGGAAGCTCTCTTGTCCCTGGAAGCTGCCTCCATATGGCAACCCATTGACTCGAATGTCGAACGGAAGAAATGATCTGGCCCGTTTAAGAAATTCAGGGTTCATTGTTCCTTATACGTGCAATTGTAGATGGAGATTTTTAAAACATTGAGATTATGTGTCGATCAATTTGTAATCCTGGCTCACTGATGCTAATGTGTTGAAATTAATTTATAATATATAAGGCTTTTAGATATTAAATATAATTGTTGAGCTTTTAACCTTTCACCACACCTGTAGCTTGTTAACTCCTAGAAACTTAAATAGGTCTCTTTTGTTCTCATGTCAAGCTGTAAAAACACAAAAACAACAATATCAGAAAACCATACGTTGTTACTTAACTCCCAAATGAGAAGTGAATAATTACATAATACTAGCAGAAGATTATGCCACATCATTCAGTAACAGAGAGAATGGGTAACAAAAACATTAGTAAAAGAGAAAATTCAAACAAAACTAACAATACTGATAGAACTGACAGATAGAACTTTGCCTAAAACAAGTGCAGAATGCACTTTTCCAAGCACATGTGAAACGTTCAAGAAAATGGTCCTTATCCTATGAAACGAAGTAGGTTTCAATACATTTTTGAAAAAATTTTAATTGGAAGTAGTGTATAATATAAAAAAGTAATGTATGGTTGAAACCATTTTTGAAGGAAATGATTGAAACATGTATATATATATGTATATATATGATTGAAAAATTATTATTACTCTAAAGGAGTTAGAATAACTTCACATTAAATCTCAATAGATTTGAAAAAAGGAAGCAGACATTTTGGACCTGTGTTGGGTAACCCTAACTCCACAGGGTACTCCGTCCAATCTTTGGAAATTTTTTTTTTTTTGGTTTTCACTTCTAAACTCTGAATGTAAGTGCCCTTCCTTCACTGAATACAAGGTCTGCTCTGGGACAATACATCAAATATTTGAAATAGACACTTTTCCTGTTCTTAGACATTATCTGTGGCTTTCACAATCATTTGCTGTTGTTTAAAACTGCATGTGTCCCTCATCTGTTGGTATGAGCAATTCCTCATCCACCTTGATAGGGAAGTCCTACAAGTCATTCATACCGTAAATATCATTAATAAATCTCCACTGTATCTGTTGAAAATCTTACTGATAATCATGGCCCATAACAAACTATTTTGTCCCTGGGCCAGTACATTCAATAATAACAAGAATATGTGACATTCTGATTCATGAGTTTGAAAGACTTCATTGCACAGAATAATAAATTCACATTCTTCTGAAATGAGCAATAATTTTGATAAAAAGCAAACTTTCTTTCCATAACGCTGAAACAAAGACACAGAGACTTGGAGAACAAAAGAAAAGATTTTCAACATACAAAAAGGATATTGTGATGACTTTCAAGTTGCCAAGCCTGTGATCCATGTAATAGCTGATCCATGTAATCCATTCTGTCCCCAAAGCTCTTAGTATAATCTGACTTGAGATCAAAGACAAATTAGGTAATTAGCAAGAGACCTGGATTGAGAACATATTCCTTATAATGCAGCATGCTAATTGATATATAATATTATCAATCTTCACAGCAATATACCAATATTCCTAGGACCTAAGTTTTCATTCAGTACTCTGTAGCCATTTGTCTTAGTTGGTGTTCAGCTGGCATTCATGTGAAAGCCATACATGTTTGTCACTCAAAAATTGCTAAACTCAGAAATCTGCAGGTTCCATGTACTATCCATTTAATAAAATCAGAAAGATATTTTCAATCATTACTTAAAAATCCATTATTTTAATTGACCATATTTTCATCACAGATATAATTTGTGAAGCATGAATCCCTCTTATGACATCATGGCTACCCATTCTCATTTTACATCTTTGCAAAGATGGTAAATCATGTTCTTTAGGCAGAGTTGATTAGAGTGAAATAAGGATAGTTTTAATATTGGGTCATTACTTTAGATTGCTGTTCCAACTCTGAATGTAAAGTAAGTCTTTCCTTCAAAAGTTGTTTTTGAATCACTTCTTCCATTATTACCATAAAAACAGACTACCGATGGTGGAAAAGATAACTGTGAAGGAGATGGCAAGGACAAGAATCCTGCACTTAGGTGAGATAGAGAGACAGATGGCTGCACTGTGATAGGGATTTCCATTATCTGGTAGAGCCAGCCACTAGCACTTTGTAGAACATGTTGTAGATAAGAAAATCTTTGACAGAATTCCACTGATAAAGACATCATTCAGGGCCGAGAGACATATTTGAGTATCTTCAACCCAAGTAGCTGTGCTTCTCAAACTGAGGGGTGACACCCCAATAAGAAGAGCTTGGGTATGTTTTGTGGGACTCCCAGATGCAGCCTGCAATGTGTCAGGTGTTTAAGGGCATTCAGCACAGTGAGGAGGAATAAGAGACTCCAGGTGGGTAAAACCCACTCTGCTAACCTTCGATTTTGTTGTACAATATGACAAAATATATACAGTCACACTAACAGCATGATCATTAAAAATATGTTTTTGTTCATAGTACTCACTACTTACTATTAGTAGAATTCTGGCGTGGAGATTTGGAGAAAACAGATAAAATGAATCTGTAGGCTTCACATTTTTTGCCTAAAATTTTCTTTGTTTTACTCTCATTGAGGTTCGTAATAGATGTTAAGTAAACATGTCTTCTTAGCTCTTACCACATGCTTCCCTCTTTCCTAAGAGATCACAAACTGATCAAATTTGTTACAATACCTAGGTGGTATTTAATCTTGATGATTAATATCTACATGGCACACTTTCTTTCTTTGTTAAATTTGGGGCATAATTTTCAAAATTGTCTTGTATATGATACTCTGGTGCCTCTTCTGTTCTTTATGTATATTCAAACATTTGGGAAGCAATATGAATTTTTAGATGAGTTTTTATAATACATGGATATATAACTCTTCTTCATGTTAGAGTTCCATTAAAGCTAACCATTGTTTATATCTTTTTTGTGTGACTTCCTTGGTTTTAGTTTTTGTCTATTCATACGTGTTCTTTACATGTCTTTACGTTTTTTCTCAACCAGATTCCCTCCCTCCCTTCCTTCCTTCCTTCCTTCCTTCCTTCCTTCCTTCCTCCCTTCCTTCCTTCCTTCCATTACTTTCTTCCTTCCTTCCACCATCCAATGATAATATAATACTCCATATGTAAAAGATTCTCAATAAATACTTAATAGCTTGTCTTGTCACTCACATTATAAAAGCTGCTGTCTTGGAGATGTTGGAGAAATGTCAGATATCTTTGGCTTGTCATCTCACCATCTGTTCTTTCCTTTAGATTCTTTTTTGAAACTTTGCCTAGGCACATAGATGATTCACTTTCTTTCCCATAGTGTTGATGACATTTCCCCAAGTGTTAAACCTCATGTTTTTGGTTAATCAATTCTTGGATCACATCATCATCCCAGTTTGATGATTCTTGCTATAGAATCCATGTGTCCTTTTGGAGGCTAAAATTTGTGACCTTTTGAGTTTTTAAAACACTCTGACATTGGCCGCAAGGGATGGAATTTTCCTGTTTTTCTGTTGACATAAAGCGGTCTTCTTATTCATAGAATTTGGTTTTTCTCTTTTATGGAGGTGACAATCATCTTTAATAGTTAGCTCTTTTGGGGGGACTTAAGAGACTTTCAAGAAAACTAGACTAATGTTATGCTGAACGCGTAGAAGGCCAAAATTCCCAACAAGCTTTCATCAACAAGTCATTCATTCTGAAAATTCTGGTGAATGGGAAGCTCTAGAGAACACTCAACATGTTCTGAATGAAATAATTAAATGTTAGAGTTGGAAGGGAATTGAAAAATAGCTTAGCACATCCCCTTCATTTTACTTGTGGGAAAGAATGAAGCCCGGAGAGACTAAGTGATATGTCCAGAGCAGTTCTGTAAGTAAGTTGTCAAATGAGAATCTGAAGCCAATTTTTCTGGTTAACACCCCTAGGGCAGGGATGCTTCAGTGCAGCTCTAGCATTTTTTTTTTTGTTGTTATTTTGTTTTAGGCTTTCCTCAACAAAATGATTTAAAGACAGTGAATAAATGGCATGATATAGGATCATAGAACTAATGAACATATGAACTTTCATAAGTGAAATGCATAATGGGTCCAACAAAGAAATTGTTACATACTTTCTGTAAGTGGTAAAACCAAGTGTTTAGCAGGGTTTGCCTGTGATGTTGATAGATGCACCAGATCAAGGCTGGAGTGGAAGTAGTGGACAATAATGAAGCTAATGTAGAAAGGATATGAACTAATGAGAAAGATGTTTATGTTTCTGACGAGTTTATGTGCATATACTATCCTCGAAGGAAGAGTTATTGGAGACAGTGTCCCTTGATTCCATATTAAATTAAATGTAGTTTTTGAATTGCTGATTCCAACATGTCCGAGTTCCTACTTGACAGGTGTATCACTGGGCAGAGTGGAATTGGGCTTTTCTGTAGCAATGTAATTACATGTAGAAAATTTTTTCTTATTTTGTTTTTGCTGATTTACCTCTGCTCTTTAAAGCTCATCACATGAAATGTTGGGACTGATGCTGAATTGTGTAACACTGAATCTATTCATATTGGCTTTGTTTTCACACAGGATTGCTAGATTGTACATCCTGTTTAATGCCTGTCACTTATCTCACCTGCTCTTATTTTAGTATTTCTTCAACAGCCAAGAAATAGGCCCTCCTGTTTTGTAAATTTACACTGCACAAATGCATGTGCCTCTGCTGGAACAGCAGGCAGCAACTTTCAGAAGTTTAGTTCTTCTTTGAACATACATAACAAGTCAGCAGCTTTCAAAGAGTATGCTTTGAAAAAAATATGACTTTTAATGAAAAGAACTCCACATTTACCATCTATTACAGAAATCCAGGCACACAGAGCTTGGAACAAAAGTACAGGACAGAATAAACCAGCATTTTGTTGAATCATGAAAACGTTAGGAGTACAAAAGGCACAAAAGAGGCTGTACTAAAGAAAGATGTAAGGTCACAGGAGAGGGAAAAAAGTGAACTACAATGATAAGAGGAGGTGAAATGTAATTGTCTCTGTACCTGAGTACAGCTGCCACAGACACCCAAGACTCAGAATTGCTAACAATCATCTCGTAAGAGGAGTCCTAACACTTCAGAGTCTTTAACACTGGGAGTCAGAAAATCTGAGAAGTACAAGAGAAGTAAATTTGGAGCACTGACAATCTTCTGAATAATTATACACTGTTGTAAAAGAAGTCATTTCTTAGCTTGTAAAATAGGGATAGACATTGGATTGAAAAATCTATGTCCATACCACATTGGAATACTTGGTTTGCTTATCGATTGTGGCTCTGGGCTCCAACTTCTTGCTAATGTAGACACTGGGAGGTAGCCATGATGACTCAGTAAATGATTTTTTGGCATCAAACCAGGTAACCAGATTTAAGTTCCTATTTTCTGATGTTGGCCCAAACATGGCTATTGCAGGTATTTGGAAAGTGAAAGAGCTGATGGGAGTTCGGCCTTCCTTGTCTATGTGTTTCTGACTCTAAAATAAACAACAAATTTGATCAATTAACTTGGAAGACGTATACATTGGGAATTGAATGACAAATCAAGCACAAAAATACTTCTTCAAATATTCTAAAGTAATTATTGAAAGAAAAATGCTATAGTATCTTTATTTATTCTGGTGGTTAAATCAGCTTTTTCTCATACTGTTTGTATTTCAAGGAGTGCTCTTTCTCTCTTTTAAAATTGATTAGTCTATGTGAAGTGACATGATTATTGAATTACTTACATGTGACAGGCATTTATAACATTATAATATAAGAACACCTCAGTCAAAATCAGGCATTTGAACTAATCCTTCTGTAAACAGTTGAAGGTTTATATTATGCAGAGTCATACATGTCATTTGGAATGTAGCTCTAACCAAACCTTGGTTCCTCATGAACGTTGCAGTTTAATAAGTAATACAAGGGAAAAGGGATAAACAAAAGAAGAAACAGGGACTTTAGTACACTGTTCTCAACAAAATCCTATAGACTGGTGGTACCTATGTCATCCTTTTAACTCTTCCATCCTCCTTTTTCCAACAGGGTATTTTGGGAAATTCCCTAACTATGCATTCATCTCAATTCTTCACAGAAACTCTTCATCTGGGTTAAGCATTCATACTTGCTCTCTCACTCTCTGCTTTTGTAGGCGGTTGAAGAAAAAAAAGTTGCCTGATATCTATTGTGGGAAAGGAAATACATTATCAGATACATATTATTTTCTACTTTTTTTGACACACACACAAAAAATTCACAGAGTTTAATGCCTTACCCAAGAGGAACAATCTGCTCAGATGTGTTATCCGAAAACACCTATTCCTTCTGCTTTCCTCAGATGGGATCTGTTCTGGTGCATCCTTAAATACATACTCATAAGTTAGTAGGGTACAGTTATATAATATATCGCCAAAATCAAGTGTGATTTCATTTGGTACCCTGGCAGGTGTTCCTGAAGATAAGTCATCTTGCTTGCTTCTTGTATATCCAGGGTTCTCTCTCTAATTGTAGCCCTTCTCCTGCAGAATAATTCTTTTCATTTCAGGTGAATTTTTGCATCAGCATAGGCTTATGCTCTTGCATTGCCTATATGTAAACAATCCTTTATTACATTAACTCAGCACTCCCCCATTTGAGTATCTCTTCTTTCTCAGGTTTCAGGAAAATGTCCTTCACCATATAAAAATTTGACCCTTTCCTTTGCCTCAGCTCCCTCAAGAAGCTGTGGGTCATGAACTCGCAGGTGAGCCTGATTGAGCGGAATGCTTTTGATGGGTTGGCCTTGCTTGTGGAACTCATCCTGGCCCATAACAACCTCTCTTCTTTGCCCCATGACTCTTCAGCCCCCTGAGGTACTTGGTGGAGTTGTACTTAGACCACAATCCTTGGAACTGGAATTGTGACATTCTGTGGCTGGCCTGGTGGCTCCGGGAGTACATACCTACCAACTCCACCTGCTGCAGCCGATACTACACCCCCACGCACATGCCAGGACGCTACCTGGTGGAGGTGGACCAGGTTTCCTTCCAGTGCTCTGCCCCTTTCATCATGGATGCGCCTCGGGACTTCAATATCTCTCAGAGTCGGATGGTGGAACTCAAGTGTCGGACTCCCCCTATGTCCTTGGTCAAGTGGTTGCTGCCCAATTGGACACAGTGCTCAGCCACGCCTCCAGCCACCAGAGAATCTCCATCCTCGACGACCGCACCTTGAACTTCTCTCAGACACTGGGGTCTACACGTGCATGGTGACCAACGTGGCGGGCAACTCCAATGCCTCGGCCTACCTCAACATGAGCACAGCCGAGCTCAACACTTCCCACTGCAGCTTCTTCACCATGGTGACAGTGGAGACGATGGAGGTCACACTTGAGGACACCTCGTGGAAGTACAAGCCTGTCCCCACCACCTCCACTGGTTACCAACCTGCATATACCACCTCTACCACGGTGCTCATTCAGACCATCCATGTGCCCGAGCAGGTGGTGTTGCCCGCAGCAGACACCAGTGACAAGATGCGGACAAGGCTGGATGAAGTCAGGAAGACCACGAAGGTTATCATTGGCTGTTTTGTAGCCATGACTCTGCTGGCAGCCACCACATTGATAGCCTTTTATAAGCTTCGGGAGCTGCAGCAGCAGCAGAGTACAGTCACTGCCTCCAAGAAAGTGGAGATTATCTAGATGAACGAAAACATCTCGGCGCAGTGACAGCAACAGCAGTGCCAGCCAGTGCATCAGGGGAGAGGGCAGTAGTGCTGCCCACAATTCATGACCAAATTAACTACAGCACCTACAAACCAGCACATGGGGCTCACTGGACAGCTTGGGGAACTCTCTGCACCCCACAGTCACCACCACCTCTGAACCTTCTATAATTCAGACCCATACCAAGGACAAGGTACAAGAAACTCAGATATGGCGCCCCTTCCCCCCAATACTTAAACCCAATAGAATGCACGCGCGTGCACACACACACAAACACACACACAAAAGCAACTTTTGTACAGAGTGGGGAAAGACTTTCTTGTATATGCTTATATATTAAATCCATGTGCTGATAAAAAAAACCAGATTTTATTAAAATTTAAAAAGAAAAAAAAAGTTATCCTTACTGCCCACTCAGACTACTCTTGTAGAGGACTCTGCTACCTCTCTGATTCCAAATTCTTTTTTTCCTGACCTGACACCTTGGCAACAGAGGACGCAGATGAAAAAATCATACTCCTTTAATCACTTCTTTTGCTTGATTTTCCTGATATCTTATTTCTTTGGGTCTATTTCTAGCTCATGTCTGTTTTTGTTAAAGTGGACTTTATTGGTGCATAGTTTCCCTACACAAACACAGTAAATTCAACAGCATTTGTCAAAAGTAGGGTTACAGACTTTTCATCTACCTGAATAGCTCCCATTGCCCGCTTCATGGTCAATATGTTACATACTCTAGTCCTTGGAAATCATTGATCTGATGTTTTATGTTATGTTTCTCTTTATCCCTAATATTCTTATCAGTGAATCAGAGCACAAGATGCATTCTCTTTATATGACACTTTCAGTAAGCCACAAAACATTTATCATCATTATCATCATCCTCATTTTATTGCACAGTTCCATAGGCCCAGGAATTTCCCCTACTACCCCCACCCCTTTAACCTCCCCATGCCACTGAGTTCTCCTACAACAGTATAGTTCCTCATAAACAGTCTTAAGTCCATCACTGTGGGCATGGACAATGGCAGAGAGTCCAGCATCCCATTGTCAAAACACATCCAACTGTTTCACTGGGAGTCCATCCTAGATTTAGAAGTAGAGATGCACACTGCACAGTATCCTCACATCTGGATATGTCAGCCTCCATTACAAAGTCGCTATAAATCTCCCCAAGTACAAAGCCGCAAAACAAAATTAGCAACAGGAAGAAAAACACAAACTTACAATGCTATGAAGTTAAATAACATGCCACTGGATATGATAGTCTCCATTACACAGTTACTATATATCCCCTTGAATGAAAAGCCACACTACAAAATCAATAGCAGGGAGAAAAAATGGAAACATACAGCACCATGTAGTTAAATAACATGCTACTGAATGACTAATGTGTTACTGAAGAAATGAAAAAGAAAAGAAACTTCTGGATGAGAATGATGCTATTGCATGATCTGTGAGTCAGTGAAGAATTTGAAAAAAAAAGTATTTTGAAGAAATGAAACTAAAAACAAAAACACCAAAATTCATGAGCTATAGTTCACATGATCTTTGTTGGTGAGATATATTTCTGTAGGCAGCAAATAGATGGGTTTCATGCTTTTAATCCCATCTACTAATTTATGATGGTTAATTCATAAATTTAAGCCATTTATATTCAGGGTTAATATAAATAGGAGATAAATTGTTCCTATCATGTAGTAATGGGTTGTTCATTGATTTAGTCTTCTGTTTTTATTTTATTGGGATGTTCTTCACATTTGCCTTTGGTTTTGGTGGGTATTATTTTTTTTCTGTCTCAAGAAAACATCTTTAAGTATCATTTGTAGGGTGACCAAAAAGCGATCTTTATCACGACACGTGATAATCAAGCTCTCTTCAGTTGGACATAAGGAAAAATCCTTAAGTGTGCTCGTGAAATAAATCAATTGACATATAGAGGAATGGCAATTAAATTCACAGCTGACATCTCACAGGAAACTCTACAGGCCAGAAGAGAATGGAACGACATATTCCAGATTCTAAAAGCAAAAAATTTTCAGTGCAAAATAACATACCTAGCAAAGCTTTCCTTGGTCTTTCAAATGAAATAAAATTCTCCTACAGTAAAGAAAAGTTGAAAGAATATGCCTCTTCCAAATCTGCACAAAGCTTTTAAGCTTTTGAATTTCTTTTTAAAATTATATTTGAAAGTCACAGAGGCAGACATGGACACAGAAAGATCTTCCAGCTGCTAGTTCACTCCTCACAGACGCTCAGGTGCCAGTTGAGGGGTAACATCCACTTCATATCTTCTTTTAACACAATATGTAAAATACTTGTGTGACTCAAAAGTTTAATGAGGATCAAAGAAGCTGAATGCATTTTATTTCCTTAAAATAGAGGTTAAATATGTTTGTTCTTATGGGGATACTTTATCTCTCAATTGTTTTCTATTCTTTCTCACATTAAATTTCTGTTTTCTTTCTACTCTCCATAGTTTTGATCTGTCTTCCAGAAGAGCCCTTTATGTATAATTATCTGAAATTATGTGCTTTCTCAGCAGTAGCAAAAGGCCTCTATGGGAGGATGGGTTTATTCTGCTTTTGGGTTCTTCAGTTTTGTATATTTTCATTCCACTTAGCTTTTTCCTTTCTTCTATGGTTGTTACAGTTGTAGCACACCCATAGTGAATGACTGATATTTTTCATCGTCAGTGAATTTCTCAAGTGATCAGAAGACACTATAGAGTTCTGTCAACATTGCACTCTTTTATAAAAGATATTTTTTTTTAATTTGAAAGAGTTACAGAGAAAGAATTTTTTTACATTTCAATTTTATTTGGTTTAACGGAAGTTGATATAAATGAAAAAAAATTTTTCTACTTTGATACTGGAAAAATGCAATCTTATGATCAGAGTAAAGAAAGCTTGTAACAACAAAGTGAAGAAAAGAAAGAAAGCAAAGCAGGAAAAGAGCTTAGAAGTTCTGTCTCTACTCTCATGGGTTCCATACCTATGGATTCAATAAACTATGAATGAACAGTGTTACTGTGTTTGTGTGTGTGTGTGAAGATTATATGACACATAGGCCATACCTATTGCGAGCTCTCACAGTCTACATTAGCAGAAAGCTGGAGTGAAAGGGTAGAGTTCATTTTCCCATGAGCATCAACATGGAATGTAAGCTCTTAACCCCTGGGGAAATATCTGCTTGTCACTTAATATTTTAAATTATATGCTGAACATGCACACAATTTTTCTTTAAAAAAATTTTTTTAAATTATATTGTGACAATCTTTACATAGTTAATTGGGATAAAAAGGTTCAAGGACTACAGGAAAGTGGGTAAGACTATTATTTTTTCCATATTGTTTCCTTCAAGTTTAAAGGGGGGTATTAAGGGAGAAGGCCCACCCAATTTCCCACCCTGCCCAGGTCCCGGATGTAGGGTATGCTCTGAGGTTCTTGCTCAAGTGGTTTTGATATTTCAACAGTTATGAATTGCTGCCTATCTTGCCACAATTTTTCTTACCATTATATCATAAATGGTAAAATCAAAAACTATATAGATGGCATTTATATTTTGTTAGGTATATAATTAATTTAGAGATAATTTGGAATATATGGCAGTATTTAGTTCATATGTGGATTCTATATCATTTTATATCATCAACTAACATCTTCAGAGCGTGATTTCCATGAATATGCATAATGGGGATGAGCATGTGATTACAGTGAAGTATTCTTGATCCATGCGCCAAAGCTATGTGGTAACTGTATACTTTAACAGAAATCTTTTGAGAAAGAGAGAGAAGCATCAGACAGAGTTCTCTTCTGTTGACTGACTTTCCAAATGATGTTTTTAATGCTCCAAATGATGTTGATAGCTCCTGGGTAGGCTGGCTTCTGAAGTTAGAATCCAGGAACTCAATAATTTCTTCCACATGGGTGGTAGGAATCCAGTCTTGTCAGCCATTTTCTGTTGCCTCCCAAGGTCCCCATTAGCAGGTATAAAATCAAAGAGTGGAGCCAGGTATCCCAGACACTGTAACAGGAGTGCAAGCATCTTAATTACTAGGCCAAAGCCTACATTTAGCTGTATATTTTAAATTATGAGTTACTAAAAAGACTTTGTGTTACAACTTGCTAACATGCAACATTTTAAAATATCCTTCAATCTGCTTTTGGATTTCATTTCTCCTGACTGAGAAGAAGCTTCTTGAGATAAAATTTAAGGAATCAAGTTTGTTTGGCAATGGTTCAAAATGTTGGCTTAGAATATTCCATTTTTTTCCCAACAAGCATTTTTTCTGAAGAGCTCACTGGCTCTGACACAATCTTGCTGTGAAAATGTTTCATGAGCAATTTTGTTGAGCCAGATTACAAACAGAATCTATTTCCTATGAGTAACATGGTAAGCAGACCTTCTCAAAAGCCAATCTTGCAGTTAAATGCTCCAAATTGCGAGTTAATTGCTCTAGCCTGATACAACTGGCTTATGCATCTTCCAGATACCAAGTCAGATAAAAGCAGTGCAGATAACTACAAATTGTCCAGTGGATTGCAAACCATTTTGATAGCTAATCAAACACTGATTATGCTTAGGATTTATCCAAATATACTGGAATTGACAAAACCTACACATCATAATGGTATATATTTTCTCATTAAGCTGCACATATAGTAATTACAAATCTGAAGTCAGCTTTTAAACTGCTAATGTATTTGATTAATTGCTTCCAATAAAATTTGATTTATTCAATTTCTTTTGCATATCCATAATGATCTTCATGAAGAGAACACACCTGGGTCATCATTTATAAAAGAAACAAATATACAGACCAAGATGTAAGTAACTGGTTGTTCATTACTGTTGGCTAAAGTGTTATGTCTTGAAAAGACTGTACCATAAAAATAATATTTTCTATTAAGTTATGACATATTCATAAATGTCTTTGGGTGGCGTGTTCTTAAATGTCTTTGCTTACCATATGCTAAGATGAAAATGAATACAAAATTCCTTTACTAAATAACAGTGATATTATAAACTATAATGAAATTGAAAAAATGAAGTTTTGAATTCCAATGGGCTACTCATGCAGTTGCATTTGGGTACAGTACTGGATGTCAATAGGGGACTGATATAATTTTGGTGTTAATAAAGTGCCAGAATGAAAGAATAGTGGATGAATTTTTTTATTATTACTATATTTTTGACAATCTTTACATAGTTAATTAGGGTAAAAAGGTTCAAGGGCTATAGGAAAGTGGGTAAGGCTATTATTTCCATATTGTTTCCTTCATGTTTAAAGGGGGGGGTATTAAGGGAGAAGGCCCACCCAATTTCCCACTGGATGAAATTTTTTATGGTAATTTCAAGGAAAGTGATTTATTTTTGGCAACAGCATTTTCATAGGAATTTCAATTGGAGAAATTTATTTGTGGTAGGAAGGTTTGATGGAAAAGACAAAGAGAAATGAGAATGAAGAAGGGAGAAATCTTAATGTCTTTTTGGTGAAATTAAAATCTCCTTATGTGAAATAAAATGAGTTTGGCTTGAATTGATTAATGAAAGAAACCCATTTTGTCAATTCTCCAAGCTGAACAAATGCAAACAACATAGGTAGTAAAGAGGTATTTCAATTTTTTTCTGTTTTAATTATCTTGTGCTCCTTTGCTATATTCATTTAAAATTTACCCTCTTCAATGTATCAGACCAATTTGATCGTAAATTTTAAAAAAATGTATCTCATCAATACAGGTAAAGAAAATATTTTCCAAAAACAAATCAGCATTTTAAAGGATGGAACCTATTTATTATGTGTAGTTGTCCCAATCTCATTACCATTTCCACTTTACAAAATGATCTGTAAGGTTACACACATGACGTTTCACGTATCCTGGAAACAACATGAATTGATAAGATTGCCTTCTTCCCACTGCTAACCAGTTTTGGATTTTCTTAAGTCATTGTAAACTGACATTTACAGAACAGACAAAGTTCCCAAAGCACAATGCTCAATGGTTTAATAAGGCATAATGCCTGTGTGTTTCAGAAAAAAATGTTAACCTTACTACTAAAACATATGGCTGCTGAAGGAATTGAGAAACAGCATAGAGAGTACCATGTACACTTTTGGTGCGACTTAGAAATTCAATCTGGCACATATTTTCTTCCTCTTTCACTTATGTGGGATGCCACTCTCTTGCTGAGGACACTACATTTGCCAAAGTCTTATCAGACTACGTGGAAGAAAACATCTCCAACAAAAATTAATAAAAACAAAACAAAACATGCTTCTTCTCTCTCTGTAAGTTGTTGTCAGGGTGTGCCCCATTCAGGCATATTCCTATTTCTGCCACATTAGTGTATAAATTATCACTCTAATAATAAGGCTCCTCTGGTGTGAAATTTTCACTAGTCTCATGCTTTTTTGAATAAAATTTCAATGATATATTAGTTTTGCAAGCTATTTTCTCTGAAATATATTCCCTTACCTCTTCATATTCCCTTACCTCTTCAAGATATTTCTTTTCTACCCAGAAGTTTTCCCATTTGATAAACAAAACACATTTTAAACAGGTTACACTGCAGCCTGTGATGCTTCCATGCTGTATAAGTACCTGTTTAAGTGCTTCATTTCCTATCCTGCTCCCTGTTTTTGCCCCTGTATCCAATAAGGAAACCCAATGAATTTTTAGGCCCCTGACCTCAGCCTGGCCAAATGTCACCTGTTTGCAGCCATTTGAGAAATGAAGCAAAAGATGGAAGCTCTCTCTGTCCCTCTTTCCTCTGTATCTCTATTTTAAATGAATGTAATAAAATCATGAAAAAAAAAACCCTTTTCCCTTTTCCCACTTCTTGCAATGCTGGTCTCACTCTGCAGAACCTACTCAGTTTCTATACAAATCTTACTTGGTCACTCCTGCTTTTTCCAGAAGAGCATTCCAACTTACCAGCCATAAACAATTTCTTTCCTCACCTCCAGCAGGGATGTGAAGGGTTGCAAGTCACTTGAACTGGCCCTGCAAGATAAAGAATGCAGGAACACATAATTCAAAACATTCGAGCAGGCTTACTTTTCAAGTTGATAATTGTATATAGCCCACAAATGATGTTATTATATACTTCCAAGTGGTCTTTGGCATAAAACAAAAAATCTTCATTCTGTTAGAGCAACATTTGTGTCTGCAAAATAATAAAAATCAATGAAATTTATTCATCACTATATTTGTGAGTGATGTGTAGGGCTGACGTATTATATCCTAAAGATGAAAGAGAATGGATTCAGGTCAGGTCAGATTCACTAGGTTCAAATATTGGCTCTGAAAACTGTTAGTTGTATGAGTTTGGACATGTTTAAGTTCGGTGTACTTGTCTCCATGTCTCCCATGTGAGTGCAGGGTCCCAAGGCTTTGGGCCATCTTTGACTGCTTTCCCAGGCCATGAGGTGGAAGCTGGAGGGAAGTGGAGCAACCGGGACATGGACTGGCACATATGTAGGATTCTGACACGTGGTAGGATTGAACTTTAGCCACTCACCTAGAATGAAGACCTCTCTTCTGTGGTGATTATGCAGATCTACTTTCTAGATCCCTCTATTCACTTTTAATCAGCAATAATTACAGAGGGCATAATTTTAGATCAGTAAGTATACTTTGTAAAGACATATCTTTGTTGTTCAACCTCAATACATATGCTTTAGCACCCAATTGCCATCTAATTAACAAATAATCAGAGACTCAAATAACAAATTTACATTTGGTTCCATTCCTTAACACAATGCCTTTAGTGCTTTAATTGGACTGGTCTTGTATTTGAGAATCTTACTCCAGTTATTTCTCTTGCCAAGTGAAATGTCATTAAGCTAAGAGTTATTAGAGCATTCTAATGGAAATTTGAAAACTAATTAGAATGTGTGTTTCTATTTAGCAGCTACTGGACGAAAAAACTGAAGCAAAAATAAATCATTCTATTCATACTGTAACTGCCATGTACTCTCAAAAATAATTCAAACATAAGAATTTTGATTAACAACATAAGCAAATGTATATTCAAATGCATTTTAAACTTCTTCAAAAAGTTGTGAAGATATTTTTGAAACTAAATGGAAATAAAATTTGCTTTACTAACAAGTAAAATAGCAAGTAGTAGAATTTTAACAACATTATGTGGAGAATACAGCAATACTGGCCAGGATCAGCATTTTCATTCACAGGAACTACATGGAATTAAACTTTCGCAAAGAAAAACTTGGCAGGCAAAGTTATCAAACTCTTTCCAGAAATCAACTGACAAAGAAAATACGCACACATGCACACATACACACATAGTCAAGAAAATTCTCATGTGTGATTTGAGCTCAAGTTACAAGCACATGAGCCAAAAGACATTACTCAGATATTTGTGACTGAGTATATTTAAATGTGAACCTTAAAAAAAATAGAACAATACTTGCATTTAAAAACATAAGAATTTATACCTAGGGGTTGATTGTTTTTTCTTATTTAAAATTTATTTATTTGGAAGGAAGGTTTACAGAGAGGAGAACTGACACAGAAAGATCAATTTTATATCAACTGATACATTCCCTAAATGAACACTGCAGCCAGAACTGAGCTGACTCACAGCCAGGAACAAGGAACGTCTTCAGTTCTCCTATGTGGGTGCAGGAGTCAAGGTCTTAAGCCATTCTCCATTGCTTTCCCAAGCCATAAGGAAGGAGCCTGATTGGAAGCAGAGCAGTTGAGTGATGAAATTGTACCTGTACAAGATCCTCCACTTGAGGATGGAGGATTAGCTTGTTGAGCAACTGCACTAGCATCAGGGGTCTTTGTCTTAAGAACGCTCGACACCTGAAAAAAGCAAAATTACAACCTCAGAACTGCAGGAGATCACTGCATCCTTGCCACATCTAATTTCCAAAGTCACACGAGAATTTGCTGGATCTCTGCAATGATTTTCCATTTGCTGTAATATCCACATGTGTGTCACTCATTTCCTTTGCCCATGCTGTGGGAAACATCCATTCAATTCAGACAGCAAGTGTTTATTGGGTGTCTTCTTTCCTACATACTGCACAGTGAATGAAGTCCACTGAAATTGCTGAGGTTCCAGAGGTTTCATTCTAGTCGGACGGAGGATTGTATTTGAAATGTGAAATCCAGTTCACACCAATTCTTGTATTTCCAAGCTGTATTTTATATATGTATTTAGTAATGATTTCACCAAGAAAGTGACAAGCATTGGAGTGTAGTATGATTGTCCTGCTGGAGGTCTATACAATAAATAATAAAAAAAAAAGGACATACAATTAGCAGAAAGAAATTCTTCCTTACTCTGAATTTGTACAAAGATAAATATTTTCCATTGTTACTTACATATGTCAATGTTTATGATTTTCAACATATAGTACATGAAATGTGATCCTCTATCAATTTGGGCACACACATTCTTTTTTGTCTTGGAAGAGTTTATACTTCAAAGTAAAATATGGTTTAAAATCAGTATTTGTGGCTGTATCCTCAACAGTTGTCTGAGGCATGTGTAGGGCAAGAGTTGGTGAAAGAGCCCAGAAACGTGGGGCAGCTAGTACTGTTAGAGTCTGCTATAAACAAGCACATACTTCCAAGAAGACAGGGAATAGCATGAAAACTAACCAGTCCTCAGAAGAGAAGCAAGAGGGATCACAGATGACTTGGGAAGAGGTGAAGTAGAGAAAAAAGTTGCATACAGAGGACTGTATAAACAAACAAACAAACAAAATCTTAAAGGATTAAACAACATTGTGAGGCACCTAAGAAATGGTTAAGATTAGCAAAGCAGGAGGTATCCCCACCATCTTCCCATTAGAAGTGGCCAATGACTGTCCAGTCTCCCTCCTTACACTCTAGTCTTGTTAGTAGTGGTGGAAAGGAGTGAAAGGTAGTCTGCTGGGTACAAAGTCTGTCTTCCCATCCTTAGTACTGATCTTACATTTACAGACCCAGGGTAGAAGGGTGTGTGTGAGAGAGAGAGGCTTCAAGGTTTGACTGAATTCAAACTTTCTGCTGCTAGTGGAAATATAGATTACTCACCTTGATTTAGTCTGAAACATGTCTTCTCCATTCACTTTAATAAGTATCCACTCCCAACATATACTGGAGTTTTCAGACTTCATTCCCAGTACCAAGTAATTGTCAAGTTTCTTCTACTAAGAAAGCTACACAATGACTGCATTTAGCCAAATGATGCCCCAGAGGCCTAAATGGTGACTACATCTTCCCAAATACCCAGCATTTAGATGGGTAGCATCTGGTTGATGACAGCTGTGTATGCATGTGGTTAGAAACTAAACTGCTGACACATTAATTTAGGGTGGCTTCATGATCAGAATGATCACTTCAGCAAAATCCATCCTGCAGTAAACTGTATTGATCTCAAAGACAATAATACAAGCCATATTCCAGACGGGCTCCGCCAATTTGTGCTAATACACACAGTCAGAGCCGTGGTAATCATTTTCAGATGATAAATCCTATTCCAAAATATTAATATACCTCTACTTGCAAGTTTCTTGCGCAACATTCCTCATCCTTATATTTAAAAATTAACTGATTAACTGGAGGAGCAGAGAGACAGAAAGAAAAAGAGAGAAAGAGGGGAGACAAAGAGAGAAGGATGCAAAGATAAAGGAAAAAAATAAGAGAAAATGCTCTTATCTGCTGGGTCTCTGACTAAATACCATATATATATATATTTGTGAGCCAGACAGAGAAAGTGAGAGAGAACTGAAGGTAAATTATTCCTTAATTGATTCTTCAAATAAATGAGCACGACCAGGTTGAAGCCAGGAATTGGGAACTCAATGCACATCTTCTACACTGGTAGCAGGAACCCAGCAATTTGAGCTATCGTCTGCTACCTCCCAGTATCTGCATTATGAAGAACTTTCCATTAAACTTGGAGCCAGGACTCAAACTCAGGTACCTTGATATGGGATGCATGTATCCCAGTAGGCTTCTTAACTGCTACATCAAATACCTGTTCCCGTTCCTATATCCCTGAATATAATTTAATACATATCTTGGCTTTGTACTGATACCATATTAATGTAAATAACAGGACCGTATGAAACTAAAACTAGTAACATGATCTTTTAAAATCTGCGTTCTTGTTGTTAAGAGGGCAGTTCCCAATCAGAATCTAAGAAATTCCAGTTGGAGTGAACTGCCAGAGAAGTACATTCACAGATTACAGCTTCCTCTGGCATGATTCTGTAAGACTTTGAGTTGACCTTGAAATTTACGATCTGGCACAAACCGTCATTAAACAAGGAACAGCTTGTGCAATGCCTTGATAGCAAACTACCTGGCAATGTGTTAAAACTGGAGAGAAATAAAAGTATCCAATTTAGTTTTAATTCTGGAGAGGAGAATGGACTGTGATTTTTAGAAGCAGTCACAAAGTTATTTGCCAATTCTAAGAGGAAAAAGACAAAATCGGTGATGCTCCAAGTGTGCTTCAGCTGCAGCCTGGAAACAGGCCATCATGGTTGGGCTGTGAGCAGCCGGTGGACATGAGAGCAATGCAGTGGTCCTCATCAGGTCTTTTGTTGTAAATTTATGAATTGGTTCCTTTTTTCTTAGTGTTGCAGAATAAGGGGAAGTAAACTTAATGTTGTGTGTGAAATATTTGAGACACCATACCCATTGAATAGCAGCATATATGTGGTGCAGAATAATTTACATTATCATTACGTAAAATATTAAAAGATTTAAATTGAATCCAAGACAGAACAGATTAATTTTTATTATAAGATTTCCTTGTAAATGCTTAAGCTTTCATACAATTTTTTAGCTCTTAACATGGATTTTCCCTGGTACCATAAAATGCATATAAAGTTTTAGTAAGTAAATCATCATTATTACAAAGAACAATAGAACCATAAAGTTGTCTATTTGACATAAATTACATTAGAAAAAAAATGTGATTGGATTATTAACATGTGACAAAAATATGCCAGAAAATCTGCCTACTCTCAGTCTTTGATAGAAGAATATCACAGATCATTATTCAGTGTAGGTATCAGTATGGTGTACCCAACTCAAGTGTGGTCATCTATGGTCACTGGTGTGAGCTGCAAATAAAATTTGAATAGGATCACTCAGACACCCACTTTAGGACATTCCTGCTGCAACAGGAGAATCAACTGCCCATGGCGGAGTTGAAAGGTATAGCTATGGAGACATGCAAATAACACCTTATTTGGAATTTATGACGAACAGCTGTGGATTCCTGCTCCTTAGGTTTCTAGAACCACTTCTAGTTTAAAAGCTACCTCTACGTGCAAGTTTCTTGTGCAACATTCCTCATCCTTATATTTAAAAGTTAACTGATTAACTGGAGGAGCAGAGAGACAGAAAGAAAAAGAAAGAAGGGGGGGAGACAAAGAAAGAAGGATGCAAAGATAAAGGAAAAATAAGAGAAAATGCTCCTATCTGCTGGCTCTCTGACTAAATACCAAGAAGGACAAGTTGGGACTTGGCTGGGTTTACTCAATAAGCTGGGAACACAATCCAGCTCTCTCACATGGGCTTCAAGAATGCTACCATTTGGGTGGTCAGTGGAGCCTTCCAGGATCTGCATCATCAGGAAGCTGTAATCAGAGCTGGAGTCAGATATTGACCCCAGTCATTCCAATTAATGACATGAGCCTCTTGACTGTTAGATTAAATACCCAATCACTTATCCTCAGAAGTTTTTCTCAAGATTTATTTATGTATTTGACAAGCAGAGTTATGAGAGTAGGAGAACAAAAGAGAGAGAGAGAAAGAGAGAGAGATCTTCAGTCTGTTGGTTCACTTCTCATATGGTGAGTCGAGCCAGGCAGAAGCCAGGAGCCAAAAGCTTCATATATGTTTCCAACATGTATGCAGTGGGTCATATTTTTTTCTCCTGTGCTTTCCCAAGCACATTAGCAGGGAGCTTGTTGGAAGTGGAACTGTCAGTACTAGGACTGGAACTGAGCCCATATAGGATGCTTATATTGCCAGTGATGATGGCTTAATGATCTACACCATAACATTAGCCTTCTGTTCTTGTTTTTCTTTTTAAGTTGTCTATGCATGTTTACCTATGTATTTATTTATTTTATGTTTTGCATAATTGCTGCCTTATTTCAGAGAGATTATATAATATCTGTCCTTTGGCATTAGTTTATTTCATTGAATATAATAGTCTCTCGTCGGAACCATTTGGTAGAATTTTTTTTTTTTAATGGTTGAGTAGTATTACATAGAGTCAGTGTACCAGTTTCTTTATCCACCCTTCTTTTGACAGATATCTGGATTTTTTCCACATTTTCACTATTGTAGATTGTACTGCTGTAAATAGAAGGTTGCAAGTCATTATCTCATTATACCAATTTTGTTACATTTGGATATATTCCCAAGACTGGCATAGTTAGGTCATATAACAGATCAATTTTATTCTGTCAGCACTCTCAATACTGACTTCCATAATGGTTATACTATACTACAGTCCCACCAACAGTGAAGTAGGGTACCTTTTTCCCACACCCTAGCCAGCAGGTGTTATTAGTTGATATCCAGTATAATGGAGACTAGCATAATAGGAAGTGAAGGTATGTTGCAGTGTTTATCTCTACTCTTGAATAAACTGAAGACTTCCAATGAAACTTTTAAATATATCATATAAATAGCATAGTAGACATTCTACTATTGCCTATACCTAAAAAACATTCACACACTTAAATAGCAGAATGTTGGATTTGTAACTATTGTTGAAGGGACAATACTTCTGTAATAATACGGGGGAAACAGTAGGTGGAATGAGTGAGGGCGAAAGGGAGAATCCCTGTTGCTATGAAATTATAATATAAAAATAACATATGCAATAAAAATGGAAGAATTTTCAGAAACATCTTGAAGAAATTAACAGAAGAATCACCACAAAAGTGAAAAAAGAGTAAGTGAAAATGTTTACCATTTTCTTTCTTATTGGGTTACAATTCTGTGGGAAGGGAACACAGACTTTATCCATTTCAGGATTTCAAAAATATAGATCCATCAGTCTGTTTTCACAAAATCAATTTGTGAAGTGAAGAGTAACATAAGTAAATTCAAAGTATGTCATTGAAAAAATTAAAAGAAAATAAAGTAAGGGGTAGGAAGCATAGAGATAAAGAGGGGAGAATAGATAGGGTGGGACATATCATTTTATTCTTAAAACTGTGAATGTGAAATACATGAAATTTGTTCCACTCACATAATAAAAATGGTTAATAAAAAGCAAAATACCATGAATGAATGTGGATATAAAATCCTTATTCAAAATAAAATAAACAGTTTAAAAAGGGATTATTATGAAAAACTTTCCTGAATAAATATATATGTTCATAGTGAGTATATTTTGCGGATTTAGTCCTTTGTCTTTTAGAGGTACATGTCAATTTGTTTCCTCTTATCTGTGTGGGAATGAAAGCAGGAGAGTGTGTGCAGGGAAGAGAATAAATGAAACAATAACTCGGAACTGATAATTATTGAATCTGATATTGAGTACAAAGCAGTTCATAAGAATATTCTACATTTCTCTGTTTGTAAGTTTTCCATAATACATAATTTAGTAATAATAATAATGGTGACAGGTTCCTAGCTCTCAGCTCCCTAAATTCAGCCCTAATGGAGTGGTCCCTAAGATTTTCTTATTCAGTGAGCCCCTCCCTTTAGCCCCTTACAGGGCACCTTAAGATGTAACACCAACTTGATTTGGCTCTGATCTTACCAACCCTTTCATTTTGCAAATAACGATATGTAAGTCCAGTGTCTTTAGATGTGGAACCCCAAACAATGAGTATGTAGACAACCTGATGAGGACAAGAATCACTTTGCTCAAAGGTTTTTCTCCATCCATTGATTGTTTTTGTTATAGATATTTGGAAACCTTATCCGCATTAGACTTTACAAATCCTCAATTACGAGTTGATTACAGCCTTTTTACACCATCTAAATACTTTCCTATTACTCATTATGAAAAGTAAAACCAAGTGAAAACTGCAGTGATATACCTATCCTTAAGGAAATTCTAGAAATAAATTACTGTTGCCTAAGTGAAATTTATTCATGACACTAGGAAAACGCTCAGAAAGATCTTGATAAAAACCCAATTCTTTTTATGAATAATGAATTGCAGGTCACCTTTATAAGTAAAATGCAGTTTTATCTCCCCTTTTACCCCAAATACATGACACAAAGAATGTAGAAATAATAATCTTACCCACTTTCCTGTAGCCCTTGAAACTTTTTGCCCTAATTAACTATGTAAAGAATGTCAAAAATAAAGGAAAAATGCAAGAAGCAATCTATCTATCTATAAAACACACACACAAATATATGTATACAGATAGATTCAGCAAGAGGAACTGTATAATACAGACTAACATACCAAGAAGCAGAAATACATTGCAGTGTGCATCCTGACACCTGAAAAAAAGATGGACTCCCGATAAAATTGATAAGCATATGTTGACAATTGGGTCATGCACTTTCTACCTTTACCCACACCTACAATGTTGTGATACACTGAAATAGAAGAATAGGGGACAATACTGCTGCAATAAGAGAGGAGATCGCTGTGGGAATGGTGATGGGGGAAATCATTGGGCCTGTGGATCTGTATCAGGAAAAATAAAAGTTAATTTTTTTTCTAAAGAGAATGTGGCCACATAAATGTAAATGAACGTAAAATATACTGCAAATCAATATTTTTCAGTTGGATCAAAATCAAAGCTGAAATTTCCAGTTTTTCTATGCTAGCATAAAGCATTTATAATTGAAATAGCTGTGACATAAGTACCTCATTATTGTATCTCTTAAGCCATTTTACTAACTGCTTAACCCTAGGATGTTACTTCTTTATGCTAAACCTTTTTCTCAAATTTTTTAGGAAGGTTTAATACTTTATTTGAATGTCAGAGTAACAGAGAGGGGTCTTCCATTCCCTGGTTTACTTGGCAAACAAATGCAATGACCAGGAGACTGGGATCCTACATGGTCTTACAAGTGAGTGGCAGGAGTCCACATTTTGAGCTATCTCACACTGTTTTCCTATAAGCATTAGCAGGAAGTTGAATCAAAAGTCAAGCAGTGGCACTCAAAGTGATGCTTATACTGATATGAGAATTCTAGCATCATAAGTCTGGCTTAACTTGTTATGATAGGATAAAGATTCCTGATGTATTGTTTTCTTTGTTGTCCATTTTGACCAGCTATGTTTGAACCGTTTCTTCCTTCAAGATTACCATGTTGCAGACTTATCAAAGTCCAGGAAAGAATGAGGTTAAAATATAACTAAAACAGATCAAGGTTAACACATAGAGGAATGTTTGTTGTAAACCTGTGTCACTATGATCATCAAATGAAACAAAACTGGGCACAAAAAAGAAAAAAAAAAGTATCACATGTGTTCAGTAACTTTGTTTTTGCTAAAGCAGAATTTTTAGTCTCATTTTTTTTATGTTTTGACGGAGTGTGTACACATGCACTTTATCACGAAAGTGAGACATTCAAGAGAAATTTTAAGTCTCTCCATGTCACTTATTCCGTTCTCATCTTCATTTTTTTAAAGTGCTTTTTTTTATTGGAAAGGCAGATTTACAGTGAGGAGAGACAGAGAAGTATCTTCCATCTGCTGGTTCACTCCTCAAATGGCTGCAAAAGCTAGAGATGAGCTGATCCAGAGTCAGGAGTTTGTTCTGTGTGTCCCATATGGCTTCAGGGTTCCAAGGCTTTGGACCATCCCTTGTTGCTTTCCTGAGCCATAAACAGGAAGCTGGATCAAAGTGTGCAGCAGCAGCCAGAACGTGAACTGATCTCCAGGAGGGATACTAGCATTTATACTCAAAGTATCAGCCAGTTTATCTATTAAACTGGCCCCCTCACTTGCTCCTCTCTTCTCCAGGGTGAAGGTGTCCATTTTTTATTACTGCAGTGAAAGATTTCAGGCAAGGTAACTTATACAGTAAAAAGCTCACAGATTTGTCAGATTTGTTGGATTGTGGGCAAAAATTGCTAACAGCTTTGAACTGCTTCCAGTGAGAGTCTCTTTGGCTCTGTCTTGGTATGGTGGATAGTTGCAAGGTGGGTGAGTGAAGGAGAGGAAGCGAGAGCATGATTAGACAGAAAGCCAAAGACAGGGAAGAGCCAATCTTGGAATATCACACTGTGTACCACTATCTCATTATGTCAAAACAATGAAGATATGCCTCATAATATTCAAACACTACGGTAACACTGAAACCATATCCACATCACAGTGCTTGCCACTTGAATTGAGCAACATGTTTGTAGCAGGTAGATCATATCAAAGAAAACCTGAGGCATGTTCCCTGCATCTAGAGAATAAATCTTATGCACATGTGCAACTGCACAAGCCTCTCTGTGTGGGGGCACAAATGCAGTGCTACTAAATGTTTGAAATCCAAAAACTACAAGAAAGTAGCTGGTTTCACAATTCAAACTGGAAAAAGTCAAAATACATTATTAGGTATATCAAAATGAATGTAGTAGAAAAAGTCAAAAGAGCCTCCCAATCATCAGTGAAGTGGACTCTATTATTGTCTCAATTTTACAGGCAAGGAGCCTACATCACAATGATTCGCCTGTGTTTTGAGCTGGAGGGTTATTCATTGGGTTTTAAATACACTTGAAATTTGAATTCCTAGGAAAATGTGAGGAGCTTGTTGAATTCTTCAAGGAAAGACTGATATAAAACTGATCAAATTAGTATCTAGAAACTGATAGAAAGGTTTGTAGCAAATTTGGTGACATTTTTGCATCAGAGTTCAAGAAATTCTGTGAGAACAGTAAGAAAACTGGCTTTACTGCAGAGCTGCTTTCCTCTTTCCCATTACTATCTCTATGCAATAAACAAATCCCTCCAGTGAAGCTCTGAATTCCTAAATATCTTTCAACTTCCAACTCATGTTTTGTAGAAAAGATCTGGGCAGGTCAACTCATTTCTGTAGGACTATGAATGACTTTCCCTAGTGGATGTGTAGCCCATGGAACAAACACAGATTCACCAAGATCAGTTTTGGACTGCACAAGGGCCCTGTGAAATTCTCTCATTCATTCTTGTTTTTCTTCCCTAACTTCCTCTGTGAGGCCCGAAGTCTTGCTTGGAAGACTTAACAATTCAACAAACCTCAAAAAGCAGCAGTACCTTGGGCCCGGCGCGGTGGTGCAATGGTTAAGGTCCTTGCCTTGCACGCCCGGGATCCCATATGGGCGCCGGTTCTAATCCCGGGGGCCCCTCTTCCCATCCAGCTCCCCGCCTGTGGCCCGGGAAAGCAGTCTAGGATGGCCCAAGGCTTTGGGACCCTGCACCCGCATGGGAGACCCGGAAGAGGCTCCTGGCTTGGGATTGGCATAGCATCCACCATTGCGCTCACTTGGGGAGTGAATCATCGGATGGAAGATCTTCCTCTGTGTCTCTCCTCTCTGTATATCCGCCTTTCCAATAAAAATAAAAATAAATCTTAAAAAAAAAAAAAAGCAGCAGTACCTCTGCCTTGCCAAGTTCGGCTATTGATATGTTCATCTGGAAATTTTGGTATTTAGAAAAAAGTCTATGTCAATCACACTTGGACTGAATCAGCTTCTTTCTGTTGTGACCCAGTGTCATTCAAAGCCCGCAAGTATGCCTTTGAAATTACTCCACATGGACCAGCTTTTCTGTTGAAATCAGGAAAGTTTACATTCCTTGACTTCTCACCCTAACATCTAGTGTATTCTTTATTTTGGCTTTAAACCAATATTAAAATTTTCAGACTAGAGCAAATGAAATAATCATATATTTACTCACACAAGCAGGCGATAGCATGCCCAAATTCCCAAGAACAAGATATACTGCAAAGGCTTATGATTTTTTTTTCCAAAAGAATGCCAAATTTTGAATCAGAAAACTTGATATTGCCATGTGTTAGAGACTGACCTGATTTCTCTATGACTTGGTCATGTTTTGGAAAAATATTTATTATTTATTTATTTGGTTGAAAGTCAGATTTTTAGAAAGAAGAGACAGAAAGAGAGATCTTACAACTTCTGGTTCACTTCCTATAGGGAAACAAAGTCACAACTGGCTCAGGCCAAAGCCAGGATTCAAAAGCTTCATTCATGTCTCTCACATATGTAGTATGGATATACACATTTGGCCATCATTTGGCCATCATCTCTCTCTCTCCCTCTCTCTCTCTCTCTCTCTCTCTTTCTCTGTGTGTGTGTCTCTGAAGCTATTAGTGTGGAGCTGGATGAAATGTGGAACTGCCACAACAAGATGACAGCATGGAATACACTGTGGCTTTACCTACTGTACCATAAAGCAACCCAAAAAGTGATTCCTGTTTTATTTGATCAATAGCATAGTAATGAAGTTAGCATTTGGTCTACTGGTAAAGATACTTAAAGTGTTTAAAACCTATATCACAGTACCCAGAATCAATCCCTGTCTCTTGTTTCCATCTCTACTACCTCTAATGCAGAATTTGAAAAGATGCACTGGAGTATCAAGTGATTAAGTACATATCACCCAAATAGTTTAGCAGATCCAAGATTCAATCTGACCAAACTCCAACTATTATGGGAATTTTGGTAGCAAACCAAAATATAGATGGGTGATCTTCCTCTATCAAAAACAGTAATGTAGTCATTGTGACACTGGGAAGGAATTACATGCTAGTTTTTATTGATGCATATTTCATTTAATGGCTGTAAGAATTATCAACCAATTGCAATGTTTTTCCATGGCTACTTGTGAATTTAGGTAAACTAACACTCATACACTTTTTCAAGCAGTCACAATCAATAAAGACATTTAAACAGAATATAGATCTCTTAGAATTAATTATGATTACAAATTATTGTCAAGATTAATAAAACAGATGTTTGAAAAGCAACACTCTCATAGAAACTAAAACCAAATTTACTTAAGGCAAATATATTTACAATTCTGAATTTATTCACTTTTTGTTTTTTGATAACATTTTGTGATGAGATGTGGAAAACACATAAGTGAGTTAGACTCAATGTGAATGGAATAGGAAAAGACACAGGATCTTTCATTCATATGAACACCAAGACAACATTTTACAGACAGATATTGGGTGGTGAAATCTTATTAGTGGCAATACAGAGAAAAACAAGTGGCTACAGAGCAGTCAATGATGCAGAGAATTGGTGTTTATAATCAGAAGACACTCAAATGATTTTCAATTTAAAAACTATACTCAAAAGCAATTGAAATATTGGAAAACAATTTAGCATTTCTTAAAAAGAAGATAGCAGAGAAATAACATATGAGCAATTCCACTTCTGGATACACCCTCAAGAGAATTGAAAACAGGGTTCAATTAAAAACATGTGTACTCATGGAGAGGGTATTCTGAGAAGATGGCAGAATAAAATGTACCAGGAATTTGACTTCCACTCAGGCAACAATTGTACTTGTAAAACCCTTCTGTTGTAACCATTTAATAACATTGGAGTCTATTGGAGGTTCACAACATTCGGAAGAAATCTTACATGAATATATTGCAGTAAATGTAGGTCAGCTTTACAATCAGAACAATAGCAGCTACTTACCAGTCACTCGCAGCTTCATGATAGATGACTTGGTATAGATTCCCTGAGCAAAATGTAGACATCTTGTGGCATATAGTAATAAGTGACTCTGTCCTAAAATATTGGAAATCAATGCTCTGAGTGCTGTTGCTGGAGTTTGACCACAGAAGTATAAACAATGAGGTGTTTGGTTGTTGTTGATGTATTCACACCTGGTGTGATGCAAGACTTTCTCAAAACATTAGGTTTATACCCAAGGCTGAAACCTGGCAGAGGCAGCCTAGCACACTAATATACAGTATCAAACACAGGTAAAAACTGGGAAAGGAAAAGACTTTGACTTGCAGAGGTACCACTTTATCCAATGCAAAGGTCCAATTTTGAACAAAATGATATACAGAGAAATAGGAAATTATGACTCATTCAATAAAATTAATTACTAAGGAAGCTGTTAAATAATTATATTGTAGAATATGATTGGACAAGGTCAAGGAAATGGTGTATGAACAAAATGGAAATATCAAAAAAGTGATAAAGAACGTGAAACAATGCACAATTGCAATGACAATTGCACTGGAGTGATTAAGAGAATTTGAGCAAACAGTAGAATGAATCAGTGCGCAATGAAAATGATCAAGTTTAAGAAAAGCAAATCAAGCCTAAGGAACTTTTTGGATGCCATCAAGTAAACCTGTGGAAGTCTACTGTGGCAGTTCCATATGGAGAAGAGAGAGCAAGAAGGAGAAAGAACGTTTGAAGAAACAATGCCTGAAAACTTCATAAATATGATGAAAGACAGTAGTACAAATAGCTAAGAAATTCAACAAAATCTGTGAGAGGAATGAAGAGTTATACAACATACACACATTAATGTCAAACCTTTGAAAACATGAAGAAAGGACACTGAACACGAAAGACACAATGTGTTCATCACATAGATCTTTTTCATAAAGATTTTCAGCAGATTTCTCACCAGTAATTTTGGAGGCTAGAATGCAGTGGCCTCAAAGTGCTAAAATAGAAATAACTGTCAAATACTATTCAGCAAAGCCACTCTTCAACACCAAGAGCAAAACTGTTATTCCTAAATAGATAAAAAGTGAGGGAGTCTATTACAGTAGACCTGCATTGCCAAAAATGCACGAGAGTTCTCCAAGACAAAAATGAATGGATGGTAACAGAGTATCATGAAGACATATGAAGAAATAAAGATTCAAATTAAGGCAAATGCATGAATAATTACTAAAGCTAGTGTTACAACAATGATTTTTTTCCTGCATTTTATTTACTTTACATCGTTTAAGTGAATAAGCATTTTTAAAAGTAGTTTTTACTTTAAAATCCAGTAATAGTTATATAGTTTAAGAGAATAGACATTTTTTAAAAAGCAGTTTTTGTTTTAAAATCCAGTAATACTGTATGTCTAGTTTGTAACTTTTATTTTCAAATGTGTTGAATGGACTGATGCATTTTCAAGAATTATTAGAGTACATTTTGAGGCATGTAATATACAATGAAGTCATTTTGTGACACCAGTTATGGAAATAGACACAAAGCTGTTCAAGAACAAATTAATTTCAATTATTAAATTTAAGTTCATGTAAACTCAAGTTTTCATGATTATAGCTTTATAAAAGGATTATAACTTTCAAATGTTAAATGTAATTCCATGGTAACTACTAAGAAGATAATTAGAGAGAGAGAAATAAAGAGAGAGAGAAAGAGAGGAGAAGAGAGAGAGAAATTGAACCATCGAGGTTAAAACTGCCTGATTGCAATAAAAGTGATGCAACTGGAGACCCTTATGCTTACTGAAATAAATCAGGCTCCAGAAGACAAATATCATATGTTTACTCTAAATTATGTCAGTTAACAATAGAGTACACAAATTAACGTAATGAATAATATTGACATATTGAAATATAATTATTTATAACGCTTGTTTGTACAGCAAAATAGTAGTCTTTCCACTTTCCACCTGTTGATTTTGTTATAGTAGAGAAGCAAGCCTGTGTTTATAAAAGAAATTGAAAGTATGTTAACATGGAAATTTTAAGAACAGGAAGGAAGGATGAAAGGGGAAAGGAAATATCATTAAGCGCTGAAATGTGTCTAAATGAAACACACATGTTCCTTTTAAATAATTGAAAATGAAATAAATCAACTAAAGTAGACAGCAACTTAGAAAATAAGTGTTGAAAAAGCAACAGAGCTAGATAAAACATTTTTGTATCATCTTTTTCAGGTATAAAAAAATGTTTTTGAGATTTTGATTGGGATCTCAATCTATATATGACTTTCAGTAATATGGACATTTTTTATTGTGTTGATTCTACTGACCCAGAACATGGTAAAGTTCTCAGTTTTTTAGTATCTTCTATTTAATTTTCAATGTCTTGTTATAGTCATCATATAGGTGGTTCATATCTTCCGTTAGCTGTATTCCAGGGTATTTAAGGTTTCCTTTCTGCTATTCTGAATATGCCTGTCCTTAAAAGCTTTTTCAAAGCCACTGGGTTATCTGACTATACTAAGGCCACTAACTTTTGTTCATTGAGCTTGTGTCCTGTTGGCTGGCTCAAATCACATGTGAGTTCCAATCGCATCTTGAGCGAGTCTTTTGGTTCTCCTGTTTATAGAATCATGCCATCTGCAAACAGGGATAATTTGACTTCCTGGTTTCCAGTTTTAATTCCTTTTATTTCTTTTTCTTGCATAGTAGCTCTGGAGAGGAATTCCAACACCATGATGAATAGCAGTGGAGAAAGTTGTTATTGTCTGATTGCTGATTTTAGTGGAAGATCAGTAGTGTTTCCTTCCATTCAGCACAGTTCTGGCATTGTTTTTTTGTTTGTTTTTGTATATTGTGTTGTAGAATATTCCCTTTTTGTGTATCTTGCTTAGCATTTTTAACATGGGGTAGCATTGGATTTTACCAGATGCCTTCTCTTCATCTCTTGAGATGACCATATAGTTTTTATTCTACATTTTGTTAATGTGGTATGTCACATTTATGGATTTGTATATTTTAAAACATTCTTGCATTCCGGAGGTAAATTCTACCTGGCTCAGGTGAATGATCTGTCTGATGTGTTGTTGGATACTGTTGGCAGGTATTTCCTTGAAGATTTTTTCATTTATGTTTATCAGGCATACCAGTCTGTAGTTCTTTTTCCATTGTATCTCTATTTGCTTTTGGTATTAAGGTGATGTCAGATTCTTGGTGTGTTTGGGAGGATGGTCTCCTTTCCTCATCCTTTGATTATGTTGAGGAGGATTACAGTAGATTTCTCTTGACATGTTTGGCAGAATTCAGCAGTGAGCCCATCCAGTTTAGCCAAAGCAAGCATGATGAATAAATATAAACATGGAAATATCACAATTTCAGGTTTCAAGACACACTACAGGTTTTTAGCAATCAAAAGAGTCTGGTACTGTTTGATTTAATTTTCTGTTATTATTTTACTGGGATGTTCTTCATATTTACCTTTGGTTTTGGTGGTGGCAATTCCTTTTCTCTGTCAAAGAACATCTTTTAACATCATTTGTAAGGCAGGTTTGGAAGAGGTGTATTCTTTGACCTTTTCTTTGCTGTGGAATAATTTTATTTTCAAAGACACAGGAAACTGGCTACATTATTCTGGGCTGATAATTTTTGTTTTTTCTTGTTAGAATATGGTCAACTGTGAATCTGATTGCCATTCCTCTACAGGTCAATTGATTTTTTCTCATGTGCACATTTAAGGATCTTTTCTTATGTTCAATTAAAAAGAGTTTGATTATCACATGTTGTGGTGAAGAACACTTTTGGTCAACCCTATTGGGCATTCTGAGGCCCCTCTTGGATGTGGTTTCCCAACTCTTTCTCCAGCTTAAGGAAGTTTGCCTATTTTATTTTATTAAATACATTTTAAAAACCAGCTTCTCTTTCTGCACCTCCTTGAACTCCCATAACTTTCATATTTGGCCTTGCTAAAATTACAGGACCAAATTACCACTTATTCATATTAATCCTGAATGTAAAAGGCTTAAATCCATCAGTACAACATCTTAGATTAGTAGACTAGATTGAAAAAACAAAACCCATCTATCTGTTGTCTACAGAAGACAAATCTCACCAACAAAAATCAGTGGAAACTACATCTCTTGGATTTTGATGTTTTGTTCTTATTTCCATTTCTTCAGAACAGTTGTTTTCTCACATTAAATTCTTCACTGACTCATAGGTTGTATACTAGCATCAGTTTCTTCAAGAAGGTTCCCGATTTTCTTTTTCGTTTCTTCTGTGACACAGTAGTCATTCATTAGCATGTGATTTAATTTCATGGCATTATAATATAAATTTCTATTTTTATTCCTGTTGTTGATTTTGTTTTGTGACTTTTAATTTAAGGGGATGTATAATAACTGGGTAATGGAGACTATCATAATCAGATGTGTGGATACATTGCAGCATGCATTTCTACTTCTAGATCGAAGATGGAATCCAACAAAACTTTTAAGTTTATCATGACAAAAGGATGCTGGATTCTCTGCCATTTTCCAGGACCACAATGATGGAATTATGACTGTTTAAGAAGAACTATACTATTGTGATATTGTAGGGGAAATCAGTGTGGGGGAGGGGATTTGAGTAAGGGAAATTCCAGAGCATATTAGAATTGTATAATGAAATAATAATAATATTTTTAAAATTTTAAAAAGGAATAAACCATTCGACTGCTCACTCCCTTGTTAAATAAAAACCAAGAACTTGAATCCTGTTAAAAGAGAGAGAGAGAGACTTTGGTATTGTAATAAAAACAGAGATCAATGGAACAGAGAAGAAAACCCAGAAATGAGACTATACATGTACAGATAAGAGAACTGAAACTACCCCAGGGAAAAAATGTTGGTCTCTTTAAAAACTGCTGTTGGGACAATTGGATATCCTCTTGCATAAGTAAGAAATAAAACACACACCACTGCTCCCTTTAACCTTATACAAAAATCAACTCTAAGTAGATTAAGGACTTATATCTGTATCCAGACACCATCAGGTTACTAGATGAAAACATAGGGATCTCTCTACATGATATGGGCATTAGCAAAATTTCTTAGTAAAGATAGCAAATACACAGGTGGTTAAAGCCAAAATAAATAGATAACTGCATCTAAATTAAACTAAGAGCCTTCTGCATATCAAAGGAAACGGTCAACAAAGTGAACAGACACCCAATTGAATGGGAGAAAATCTTTGCACACTACACAACAGATAGGGGACTAAAATCCAAGATCCACAAAAAGCTGTAGAACTCAATTGTAGAAAACAATTAACCCAGTTAAGAAATGAAAGAACAACACGAGCAGACACTTATCAAAAGAAGAAATGCAATTGGCCAGCAGACATATGAAAAATGCTCATGCTCCCTAGCTATCAGGAAAATGTATGTAAAACTACACTGAGGTTCTGCCTAACTCCAGGGACAATGGCCTACATGTAGAACTTAACAAACAACTATAGGCAAAGATGTGAGGGAAAAAGCACCTTAGTCCGTTTTGTGGTGAGAGTGTGGACTAGTGCAGCCCACATGAAAGTCAGTGTGGGGAGTACTTAGAAAACTGAAAATCGACATGCCAAATGACAAGGCTACCCCACTCCTAGGAAAATATCCAAAGTAAATTAAATCAGCACATAAGAGACTGACCTGTGTGCCTTTATTAATAAGTGAAGACATTGAAACAATCCAAATGTCCATCAACAGTTGAATAGATAAAGAAACAGTGAGTGGTGCATCTATTCTATGAAATGCCCACTACTCTTTCACAGAAAAAGAATAAAATTCCAGACTGGGTGTCACAGCACAACTGACTAATTTTCCACCTGCAAGTGCAGGCATCCCAAATAGGCACCAGTTCATGTCCCAGCCAATCCGCTTCCCATCCAATCCTCTTCCCATCCAACTCCCAGCTTGCATCCTGGGAAAGCAGCAGAAGATGGTTCAAAGACTTGGCATTTTGCACCTGCATGGAACACTCAGAATAAGCTCCTGGCTCTTGACTCTTGAATCCTGGTTGCAAATGGTGCAGCTCTGACCATTGCAGCCACCTGGGGAGTAAACCAGTGGATGGAATATATTTTCTCCTTCTCTCTATAAATCTGCTTTTCCAATAAAAATAAATAAATCTCTAAAAAATGAAATACCATTGTTTGCAGCAAAATGGTCCCAGCTGGAGACCATTATGCTTAGTGAAGTAAGCCAATGCCCAAAGGAGAAATATTGTATATTCCCTCTGATATAAAACAGCATGCAGGATAATTATAAAATATATGTAAGTAGACAAGTATATGCATATATTCTCACAGATGCATAGTATAATGGAAACTAGTATATTGGGAGGTAAAATTATATTACAATATGCATATCTTCTCCTGAAGAAATTTGGACTCCCATTTTGAAACATGTGAATATTAGTGTACCTTATGGTGTTAGATACTCTACTTGTACCCATAGCTACCATATCATGGTACGGTTAAATTACAGAGAGTTAATCTTGTAGCTGTTACTAAGTGATTATACTACTGTAATCATTTGGGAAAGAATAGTGGGGAGGAAAATGGAAGAAAGAAGGGAAAATCCCTAAACCCACAAAATTGATCCCTGATAAATAATAAATATGTTCTAAAATAGTGATAAGAATCAAGGAAAATTAACAACAAAGTAAAATAATTAATTTTTTTCATTAATAACATTTTAAACATAATTTAATAAAACCCTTAACCAGAAGAGATTGTGAGAATGAGTAAAACAAAATAAAGTATAATTCAATAATATCCTTCCTTAAACAGCCTCCTTTTAGAAACAAATATATAAGTTAAAAATACTGTCAATCACAGAACTGGCAACTTTAAGATGATTAAAATAATGAACTTTATACCATATGAACTTCATGTAGTGTTTTTTTTATTTTGATAATTTACTTCTTTAATTAATTCTTTTTTCCTTTTTTTTTTTATTAATTGCATTGCATTATGTGACACAGTTTTATAGGTACTGGGATTCCCCCCTACCCCTTCTCAAACCCCCCTCCCCATGGTAGATTCCTCCATCTTGCTGCATTGCCACAGTTCAAGTTCGGTTGAGATTGTTTCATTGCAAGCATATACCAAGCATAGAGTCCAGTATCTTATTGTCTAGGTAAGTTCAACAGCTTCTTGGGGAGACCATCTCTGGTCTGAAGGTAGAGCCAGCAGAGTATCATCCAGATCAATTAAAAGCCCTAACATAACATCAGCAACAATTTATAACGTCATGGAATTAGTGGACATAGTATTGAGTAACCAGTATGTTTTTTTAAAAAATGCAAGTTCTTAATCACATCCTGTGATTTCTTCATTGACATTTCAATTTTAGTTTATATACAACTGGGTTCTATACACCTTAAAATGGCTATAGTTTACTATTCAGCTGACTCATGTCTATTTTCATTATAGTATTTATCTTTTTATAGCATTGAAGCATAATTTTGCTGAACCTGGATTTTTTTTCGGGAAGTTTAGCCTGGCTTATAACTCTAACAAGACATATGGTTATTGTGGGTCGCTCCAAGTAGGCTGCAGCTCCCACTGGTTTATGCGAGGGCCTAGTATGTGCTGGGCAGAATCAGGCTGGAATGCAACACCCATTGGTTCGAGTGGAAGTTGGGGCTGAAAAAAGAACCAACCCAGCGATCGCAACTACCAGCTGATCAGGGCAATGGACTATGCCAGGCCCTGTACCTGCTAGTACATACAAGAATCTGGCCTGAGAACACCTCAGATAAAGTTTCTTTGGCAATCGAAATGCTGAACTCAGAACCCTAACTAAGAAAAGTCAGAAGACAGAACAGGTCAATCAACCATTTCAGCTGTATGTTGTCAGCAAAATACAGGGCAAACGGACTCTCTATGATGGACTATGTCAGTCAGTGGATTCTCCAACAACCTCATCGTGCTTCGAGTGGCAAGATTGGCAGCAATTTATAACTGGTGAACTATCAAAACCACTTGAGCAAGAACCTCGGCACATACCCTACATGTGGGACCTGGGGAGGGTGGGAAATTGGGTGGACCTTCTCCCTTAATACCCCCCTTTAAATATGAAGGAAACAATAAGGAAATAGTAGTCTTACCCACTTTCCTATAGCCTTGAACATTTTTATCCCAATTAACTATGTAAAGATTGTCCAAAATATAATTAAAAAGAAGAAACAGTTTAGGTGCAGAACAGTTTTAAGGAGGGGTGTGCAGAGAAATCTTCAATGCCCTAGTGAGGAGTAACTAATCTTTGTGTCCCACCTAGTAAGATATAAGTGAGTCCACACTGACAGCTTCCTGTCTGATTCTAGGATTTTCTTGTTGTTCTCTGGCTATGTATTCTAGATTTTTTGTTTGTTTGGTTATTTGTTTGTTTTGAGGGGTTTCCGGAGTGATCCTGATGGTCAGTGCCAGAGAGGGTGTGGACCCAAAGTTGGAACCAAGCGAGGACCAGGGAGAGCTCCCCTCCCTATTCCTGAAGGAAGTTTACTGTTTTTCTGTTTCTGCAGACTGCTCAGGGTTCTTGGCTGTTGTTCTGATGCCCATGGATCCTGCGAGGAAGTATTTGGACTTCTTCCATCCCATGTGGTAGATTCAAGTGGGAGTGGATGACCTCAGAATTCTTGGCCTCTGAGGGCACTCCAATTCCCTGTGGTTCCTTGGTAGTTGGGATGTAGTTCTTGGTGCTTGTACTGATAGTCCTTGGTGAGGATCCGGGAGTCTTCAGGGTTGGGATACAAGCCTCCTCCTGTCCTCCTGTCCTCCTGTCCTCCTGTCCTCCTGCTCCACTCTGGGCCACCCCCCCCCGTTCTGTGCATGTGACCTCCTGTTAAGAGGTTGCCAGGGTCGCTCTTGATTTCCCCTATATGTCTTTATAGTTTAACTATTGTCTAATGCTGATTTGAGTCTGTTGTCTATGAGTTACCAGTTATGATCCTGGTAGACTGTATTTCATGTCTACCTCACACATTCTAGGGAGATGGAAAATTTCTCTGCTCTCCTGCTCCATTATGGAATAACATAGGGTATTAAAAGTATATTAGGTTTTACAGTTCTTTGATGTAGATCATAAGCAGTCTGACTCACATTGAGTATTGGTTCATTGGTTACTTCACAATATCTTACTGCATGTGGGATAGGCTGTTTGAGGTTAAGATATTACATTTTGCAGGTACTATTTTTCAGATTGACATAATTTCATCTTAGATTAAGGCAAACATGTGGTATCTAACCTTTTGGGATTGGCTCATTTCCCTTAGCATTATGGCTTCCAGTCTGGCCCATTTGGCCACAAAGAATCATGTAGTATTTTTAAAGATTTATTTATTTTTATTGGAAAGGCATATATACAGAGAGTAAAAGAGACAGAGAGGCAGATCTTCCATCTGATGGTTCACTGCCCAAGCAGCCGCAATGGCTGGAGTTGAGCCAATCTGAAGCCAGGAGCCAGGAGCTTCTTCCTGGTCTCCCACATGGGTGTAGGGTCCCAAATATTTGGGCTGTCTAAACTTCTTTTCCTGGCCACATGCAGGACGCTGGATAGGAAGCAGGGCTGCTGGGATTAGAACGAGTGCCCATGTGGGATCCCGGTCATGAAGGCAAGGACTTTAACCACTATGCTATCGTGCCAGGCCCGAATTTCATATAATATTAATCAATCAAAGTATAAATAAATTTACACCTAAATAAGTAACAGAAGCCCCAAAAGAATTTGCTTTCTGGGGCTTCTGTTACTTATTTAGGTGTAAATTTACTATTTTCATATTGCTTCTTTTTGTTGTTATTTATGGATCCTCTTTTCTGATAGTGGAGTACATAATCAGAATTTTTTTTAATTGTGTACAATTTACATATAGTTGACATTACATTTCACATGTTTTCATTATATTTCAATATTTTCATACGTTCTATGTTTTTTTGCCTTATATTTTCAGAATTCTGTTTGCCCTACCTGCCAGCTCCCACCTTGCAGCAAATGCTGATTACTTTTTCTAACTCTATAGATTTCCCTATCTGTGCTATTTTACATCAATTAAATTATTGTGTTTTGCGACCTACCTCTTTGAATAATCACGTTTTAGTGATCTACTTTGAAACAACATTTCACTAATTTTATTAGCAAAAAAGATCCTCCATCTGCTTTTTAACTTCCAAAATATTGATAAAAAATGGAAATTGTAGGAAACACAACAGATTAAGTTGAGAGCACAGAACTACAAGCCCAGAGAAATAACACTAATTAGCACTTGTATCCTCAGTTGACAAGTGCTCTAGAGCAGACACAGAGATATAGAGTTCATATAGCTCTAAAAAGTACTGTCTGTTTTAGCCATCATATTTGGAGAAAAGTGTCATCCAGGAAGTGTTGCATAGAGTATCTTGCTCCGTAATTGTGTAAAAAATTTTTCACTGATCTTATTGACCCAATCCCATAAGCAGCTAAAAGTTTTTAATATTTTTTCTTGGAATTTTCTCACATCCCAAAGCAATACTCGATATGCATGTATGTATATTATTACACAACATTGCAAATAATGATCTTGAACTTCTGCACAGATCCCAAGAGGCTAGAACAAAATTCAAAATGATGTCAATGTGTCTAAACTCCACATTGCAAACCAAAACTGTTTTTTGTTGATTTTCTTCTATTCTGTTTCTCTGTCCCCTCATTAAAGAATAATAACATATAAATAACCAATGTGCTTTTTATTCTTTCAACTTTCTTTAACCTTTTATTGTTTCTAAATCTATGCCCAGCTTATTTATTCTGCTTTATGGAAGGAATTTTTCCCTGATTCTAAGATCACAAATAAAGTCAATTATGATCGTTGAATTTAATTGTTATAATTTCATCTTTTGACGATAAAATGTCCCTCACCCAGCAAAACAGAATATGAAAATTATGTCACTTGAGCAAAGATTTCAGACAAAGAAAAAATACAATCTATAATGAAAATATCAATTGATCAGAACTGATTCAGATGCAGCACAGATGTTAGAATTAGTAAGCAAGAACATTAAAAGTTATTATTATTGCATTCCGTATGTTCAGCAATTTAAGCAGAGGCATGGGAGGTTTTAAAAAGGTATAAATTATACTTTCAGATACCAACACTATAATGTGTAGAGTAAAAAATACCCTGGGTAGAAACAAGGATCAATTATACATGACAGAACAAAAAGTTACTAAACTTATGATATAGGTGATGATATTCCAAAATGAAACAGAAAATTAAGGAAGTTGCGTATGTGCTCTAGAGAACAACTTCAGGTGTTGCAACACATTTGTAACTGTTGCCCCTAGAATAGATAGCCACATCTCATCACCACTTCAAATAAGAGACACCATGCTGGGGAAAACAAACAAACGAACAACAAATCTGGGGGCAGAATTTGGACTGAGCCAAAATTGTCAGAATCATTGGTGGCATTGCCTGGCAGAGAATAATGCAGATCACAATGACGCTGGTTTCAAACTTGGGACAGAGCAGGAACACAATTCTTTCTGAAGCACTGGGACGAGTGCAGAGAAGCTCCAATTTTATGGTAGTCCAGACCAACTAGGAAAGACTACCAGAATGAGATAAGCTGTGGCAGACCTATCTCTGAGTAAATGCAGATGATTAGGCGGTTTAATCAAAATATTAAATCCTTGTTCCCCACTGACTTTGAGTCAAGGCCAGTGATCTGATAAGGAAGGTGGTAAACACATCTGGGTCTGTGAAGTATGCACACCCCTGCCTTTAAAAAAAGTCCCGAGTTGAGTGTGGCAGCAGCGAAGGCATGAGCCCTTTTCTGTAGCTGATGCTAGGAACCCTTCTTCTCAAGATTGTTGGAGAATACTCCTGAGGCCGAAGAGACATTCAGTGTTCTGTGAGACTGGGAATCTCATATGCAGTCTAAAACCCACCTCTGTGACAGCACAGTGGTGGGTTGCATGTGGCTACCCATTGTGTATCTCTGGGCACACAGAGAACTGAGCAGATCTTTTGAGTGGCATATGTACTAATGTGGGTTAATTTCAAAGGTTGATCACTTTGAAAGAGAGGAGATGAAGTTGTGATTCCACTAAGAGTTAAGATCATCACCTCCCCAATGCCAACAAAAGAGGAGGTCCACAGTTAGCCTGGACTCTCACCCACATGTGGGCACTGGCCAGTGTATGATGTGTAAACCTAATCATATCTCCAGTTATCCATTGAAGAAGCAGTCACGACACCATGTCCCAGAGACACAGTTCAAAGATATAATAACCTTCAGAGGAAACGCCAAGTGCTTCTGACACCAAGTGCTAATACCTGAGATTAAATGCAGAAATACACAAAATAAAAGCAAGGGAAACTCCCTAAAATAATAACAGTATTAGCACATGAAGATGAAGATATTAAGTAATTGTGCAAAAATGAATAGGGAACTATAATGCCAAGGGAAATGAGCGAATCCCAAAAGGTGGCTTTAATAAGACCTACATTGTTGGAATCACTGTAGGGGAGTAATACGGTAACAGAGTTTCATGGAACTCAGAGATGAACTATTGGTACTGATGAGTGTAAGCAATTTTTTTTTGAAGAAAAATTAAATAAATCTTTATATAAAGATTGTTTGGAAGGGATACTTGGCAGCATGCCTGAGCTGCAGGTTGGGGCACCCATATATTAGTGCACCTAGCATTAACTCCAGGTTCTGGTTCCTGAGTTCAGTTTCTTGTTAACCTAGACTCTGGGAAGCAGTGGTTATAACTCAAGTGTTTCTGCTTTGTCAGGTGCATATATGACCTGGATTCAGCTCCCAGATCCTGGTTTTTCTGGGTCTGTCCTCAAATGCTGCAGCTGCAGCTATTTGGAGCAAGTAATAGCAAATGAAATATCTCTTTCTCTATTGCTCTTATTCTCTCTTTTACTCCCTCTCTCCCTTGAGGAAAAAAAAAAAGTGGCTAAGTGTTTAGCCTAGCAGTTAAGGTAGTGATTGAGACATCCATGTCCCAATGTCACCATATTTGAATACTTGGCTTCAATATCTGCCTGTGGCTCCTGACGTCGGATTCCTGCTAATGTATGCTCATGGCTAAGGTAAAAGGCTTCTTGCCATTCATGTGGAAGACCTGAGTTGAGCTTTCACATCTTGGTCAGGGTACAGTCCCGGCTACTACAATCATGTGGAGAGCGAACCAGTGACTGAGATCTCTCTCAATATTCAATTTCCTCTCTCTCAGGCTCTCTCATACAGATAAATCGTTTTTAAAAAATCGATTAGGCACAGAAGGATAGACAAAATACAACTCTTGTTTACTGTAGTATCAGCTGCTTCAGAGTTGGAAGAGCCCAAGTACAGTGTATTGGTTACTCATGCACCAGGATGTTTATTTGCAACACAACAGTTCTTTCTCTAAATGGGCCCTGGAACATTTTCATATTTTAATAAATATTTGTGGATAAATGGATGAAACATTAATATTCAAATTACTCAGTCACCAAAACATCATATAAAATCTTACTCCACCTGACATCTTATATTAAACACTGATCTCCATTCCAGTGTGTAATTATACTAAAAATGCTTTTTCCTCTTAATGTGTTTCACATAATTAAAATAGTTTTTAAAAGATTTAAAGTGGAAGATGTCAAACTTGTCTATTGCAATAGAATAGTGTTCTTGGATACTCAATCGCTAAAAACACTTGAGATGCAACATTGTGTATCTTATGGAATACTGGATTTGCAGTTGTAACATGAAGCACCCCATGTCACTTCCCATTAATCTGAACTTTTGGCCATATTCCAATGTTGATTAAGAAGCTAAAAAAAGAATGAGAAATTAGCATACTCTGTATGGAATCTGCTTTTGTTTGTTCTTAGCTGTCATTGAAACTATAAACTCATTTAAAATTCAACTAGGACCTTACCATTTGTAATAATTATTTAAATTCTCTCAACAACTTGGTCCTTTTGCTTCAGCAAAATGACTAAGCTAATATTTTTTCTGAAAGCATATCCACATAAGAGATTAAAAGCAAACACAAACGTATTTTGCTGAATGCTTTCACCAAAGTTACAAAGAACTATAAAAAGAAAGGAATCAGACAGATTTGGTTGTGTGAAGGAGGTTGTTTGGAAATTGTGTCTTAAAACAATCACCAGGACTTGTTCTCTACTTATCCAGTATTTTATATTTGAATTTTGATACTTAGGTGTCAATACACATGTTTACAAGAAAATCATTATCTTATGAAAGATAAAAGATTTCTAATTAAAAAAAATTAAATTGAGAGTCAGTGAGACAAAGAGGCAAAGAAAGACAAAAAAATATTCTCATTTGTTGGTTCACACCCAAAATGCCCACAATGACCAGGGCTGAGCTGAAGCCAAGGCAAGGATGTGGGATTCAATCAGCTTTCCTTGTGATGGGAAGCTAATTACTTAAGGCATCAAATCTTTCCCCAGAATATGCACCAGCAGGATGCTGGAGTCAACAGGTAAGGGAAGTGTGAGAAGTTGAGTGTCTTACCTGCAAGATACATGGTCACTTAATTTCATTTAGCCATGATGTTGCCATTTAACCCTGCACAAACCATTTCACACCCTCAGACCTTCTGTTAGCTCATCCAACAATGGCGCATTCTGAGAACCGTATGTAATATGAATAGTTTTCAGCATTTGGCATACAGTCAGTCAGTTCTCAATAACTGAGCTCTTTGGAAAGCTCCATATTACTATCCTTTAACTGCAATGAAAAAAAAAATCAACAACCTATTATAAAAGGCATATTAAGCATTAAAGTTGGATAAAGCAATCAGTAAGACAAAATAATGAAAACAGGCCTTTGGATGGTTCCTCCAAAATGTGCAGTTTTCTGTGTTAAACACAAGAACTATTAACATTAAAGGAAAATTCCTTTTGAATATTTGTAAGTCATTTTCAGCTATGTATATTACTTAGATTCCCTTTACACAATGATCTTTTTATTGACTTTTGAATATGAAGTTATTCATTTCTATTTGTTTGAAAGGTAAAGTGAGAGAAAGAGAGACACACAGAGATTGAAAGAGAAAGAGACAGAACCTCCCAGCTGCATGCAATAGCTGGAGCTGGGGCATGGTCAAAGCCAGAGCAAGGATGTAGGAACACCACCTGGTCTTCCACATGAGTCGTGGGGTATGAGACTATGCAACATTTTCTGCTGCCCTCTCAGATGCAATAGTAGGAAGCTGGATCAGAAGCAGAACATTTGGGACGGAAACCATGGACTCCAGTACAGCATGCAGGCATTATTGGGTTTTAAATACACGTAAATTCTTACGCACAGTTAATTTCCCACAGCCAAGTCCTCTTTTCACAATGAGTTTACCGTGAGCCATGAGACGCCATGAGATATTAGGCAGTCCTTTCATTCCAACAGAATAGAAACGGGAGCGGGGCCTAAGAAGGAGAAAACTAGAAGCGACACGTCTCTGCCATCGTGTCAGGATGGGGTGGGGGCTGCCAAGGCAGGTTAAGGGGCAAGATGGAGGATGGGAGAGAGCCAGGTAAAAAGGAGGGGAGGAGAAGGGAAGGAGAAAGGAGGGGAGAAGAGGGTAAAAGAGGAGAGGGGAGGGGATGAGTGGAAAAGGGAAAAGAGAAAGAGCAGGGGAGGGGAAAAAGAAAGGAAGGGGAGAAGAAGGGAGGGGAAGGAAAAGGAAGAGGGCATATGTGAAGTCTCATTTATGCAAGGTGTAGGGGAGTGTGGGGAACTGGTTGAGAGGGGCTGTGGGTAGGTCCTAAGGACTGGTGACTGAAATAATCTGAGCCAAGGATAGGCTGGTGGAGAGGAGGGAAGAGGCTAGGCGAGATTGGGGATTAGGATTCTCAGGTAAGAAGCCCTGAGGCTGCATCTCATTGGTGGATACCCGGAAAGGCGCAATTTTCATCATCTGTGGGAAAGGGGAAACAGAAAGTGGCACCTGGTCTGAAATGGGATGTTTGAATCACACCTCACAAGCACCCCAACCAAGGTTTTGCTGCCAAACTTACCCAGCTTTTTTCTTTCAATTTTCTGTGGACACAGCTGCAGTGGCTTTCAGGTATCAATTACTTAATTGCTTGGGGTGTACATTTTGAATAGCATATGGTGTATGGATTTTTGTAGAAGTCTCATTAAAACCCTTAGAGGGATTTTTTGACCCCTCTTCTTTTAAGTCCTGTTCAGAAAAGGAAACTGCTACTGGCCAGAAATGCAGAAGATGGAGTTATAATGATGAGGCCTTTATGATAAAATGTCTACATTAGGCAGGGTAAATATTGTGGGATTTCTTCTTACTATGAAAACTGAAAACACTATCCTTAGCAAGCCAGAGTGCAATCTTGTAAAATTGTTGTTTTTGGCTTGCAACTTTCTAAATTAGCCTCATGTAGAATTCTCACTTTATAAATCTTGTTGGACCTTTCTAATTGAATACAACTTTAGTGTGTGCTGTTAATGGTTTCCATCTTGTTACTTTCAAAATTTCCATATTTCTACACAAAATACATTCCCAAACCAGTGATCTTCTCCATTTCTATAGTTAAAGAAGAATCTACTGTGATTCCTGGCCAGGGCCTACGGGGTGGAGGCCTTCTCACATTGTTGTAATCTGGGAAATATAAGGAAAGTATTAACTAGCTCACTTGAGAGATACTTGCATTTTTAGGTTGTTATTTGTAATAAAATGACTTCAGATCTGGAATGATAATTGTTCTCCAAAAATCATGACAGAAAAAGCTACTGGCAGTAACTCTTTGGAGACTTCAAACAGTATTTGATGAAGGTTTGTTCTCAATCTTGATCGCAGCCAGAGGTAAATAGAGTGCTTGTATGTGAGATGAGAAATGAACATTCAGTTGACAGGTTTAAATGCTCCAATTACTTCTGATTAGCAGATATTCATCAGTAAGAATGTTTTTCTGCCCACAAAGAAATTTCTTATAAATGCAAGTTGTACAAAATTTCAAAAGCCTAATATTAAGTATCACATAGTTGATAGATTTCGTGAAAAGCACCACAAGAAATGTTTTACGTGCAACACTGTACTTTCTCAAAATAAACAGAGGCCTCATGCAAAATCGTCCACAGAAAACCATCAGGATGGAGGGCCACTCACATACAAGACCATCTTGAGTGATCAAGATAAAAATGTTTTATATTAGAATTTCAGCATTTTACATGTGCACATGTCTGTCTATTTATAATCTATGTAATCTATTCATTTATCTGCCTATGGGTTAAGTGTCCTATAGACAATAAACTTTAGCTTAGTGACACTTATGAGGTACTTTGATTGAGGTGACAAATGACAGATATTCTTGCAATCCACAATTTGGTTGCTTAATGTCATCTCATTGAAAATGAATGGCAGTAAAGAAGTTCTACATTTTTGGCATATTTTCAGTGTTTCTTGTATCTAGAAATGTTATTCTGTGATACACAATGTGTAAAAAAAAATTCAGCAGTACGTAATTTGTTTTAGGCATCCATAATTGAAATTAAGGAATCATTCACTCCAATGTTCCTGCTTTATGGATGAATAAACTAAGATTCCAACGGTGTGAGCTGTCACCCAGGTTATACCAAAAATTTAAGAAAAGAAATCAGATATGTACATTATTCTTTCGCTAGTTTATAAGGATTTATATAGAACAACATTCACTAACTAGGACCTTCCTCACCTCTTTCCATTAGAACTTCTCACAACTCATCACTAAATTTCCCAAGAAAGATTAGGCACTACAACAAGCAAAATATGAGTTTCATGGGATATGAAATCAGAATCTAAGAACTGAGATTAATCACAATATATGTGAAACTAAATTGTAAGGATGAGGCTTTCAGTTGTGATTTATGTCATATCTTAGAAACATACTGAGAAAAAAAAGGAAGGAATTGTTTATTTTTCTCTCTTTTTATTTATTCTTTGAGTTACAGAATTAGAAACTGGGTAACCAGCTCTTTTTGTTTTTAATCACAAAATGGAATACAAATATTACTTCCTTTGATCATTTTCTACATCTTGGTCCCACATTTCTTATATTTGTAGAGTGACTATCAATTACATGAAACAACGGAGCAAGAAATAGGAAAAGGCCAAAACTACTTTTACTGTGAGAAATAATATCCTATCAAAAATAATTCCTACAGGTTAAAAAAAAACTGTAGAAAACAGAATTTTACTTTTTTCAACCTTCCAAGAATATTGAAGTTAGGGGGGGGGGGGAATGTGATATATTGAAACTAAGGTGCAGTAGGTAAATACCAAAATTAAGAATGGGCCAGGAACACTAAGTGCCAATCTTTGAAAAATTATGTAAATGCAGAGTGAATGAATCCATGTGTAAAGATTTAGACTTTTTATTTTTTAAAGATGAACAGAGAAAAAGAAACAAAGTGATATCTACACATAAATTTTGTAAACAAGATACAGGAAATGGTATCTAGAAATCTTAGATAACACATTTGAAAACGATCTGCTGCATTATCCAGAGACATCAAAAACATATAAATAATTCATAGATACAGAAATCACAGACTACCAAAATGCCATCACATAGTCACAAAAAGCGTATATGATTGACTGATAAAAGAGGTGAAAGGCATAAATAAGGATAAGTTGAAACTAGCAAAATTTATACCTGAATTAGGATATCTCCTAAATTTAAAAAAAGGGTCATGCTTAAAATTTAATCTATACTATTATGAACAAATTTTGGTTCCTCCAAATTGTAAGAAACAAAGAAGCCACATTTAAAATTTTTAATGTTCTGCCAGGATAGCATCTCAGCAAATACATATAATCAAAATTTATGATGGTCAACATCTTCCAAATCTAAAATGTAATATTCCATGCTTAAGGGTAAAACAACTCTAATTATTAGAAAAAGAAATCCAGTGAGCTGGAGTAAAAAGCAAATGCTAGTACGTAAGAATTATAAATTTTGAGGATAAAATAAAAATTTAAATACAGAGTAATTAGAAGGAACCTGGGCCTGGTGCAATGGTTCATAGCTAAGTCCTCAGCTTGCAAGACCTGGGATCCTTTAAGGATGACATTTCATGCCCTCACAGCTGCACTTTTCATCCAGCTCACTGTTTATGGCCTGAGAAATAACAGAGGTAGGTCCAAATCCTTGAGACTCTGCACCCATATGGGAGAGCCTGAAAACCCTCCTGGCTCCTGGCTTTGGATCAACTCAGCTCTGGCTATTGTGGCCATTTGGGCAGTAAATCAGTGGATGGAAAACTTTTCTCTCTGTCTCTTTGTAAATCTGCCTTTCCAATAAAAATAAATAAAGCTTTTAGAAAACAATAGTTGGTAGAAAATTATTAGGATAACCCATAAAACTTTAGGATATCAGCCAAGCCCCTATATAGAGGAAAATTCATAGCCTTAAATTAAATTAATTATGAAATTATTTAGATTAGATCAAAAGTAATGAAACCAACATAGAAAAAGAGTGGGTTAAATAAATGTTGAAGATACTTTTTATTGGGATACCTAATATTTCCTTTGTTCATACATGTGTCAAAAGTTTGCCAAAAGTGTAGCAAAAATACTGCAGTATCAGAAATAGCAATTTTCCGTGAGTCAGTGTTACGATTTTCTTCAAATTCTTTAACGTCAAACGTTATTATCCATGACACTAATGCCTACTGGAGCTTTTATCTCACACAAACCAAGGTTATCTCTCATACTGACTTTTACCTTTTATAAATTATCTGTGACATTTGTAGAGGACCTAATCTACACATCATAGTCATGAACTTTCTAAAACTCCACAAGCCATTGTCTATTTATGGAATATTTCTTGGCTGCAAGAATTATTTTTGCCAACCAAACATCTGCTCCTGTCTTTGGAAGTAAATCTTGACTTATTTACTTAATGAGTAAATGACTGATTTGCATATAGATGTTGTGTGTAGTGGTAGTCCTGTAGATATTTTACTTAATTATGACTCAGAGGGAATCCTATGAAATTATACACAGATTCAAAACTCGATTTTTAAGACTGTCATTTTTTTTACATTACTGATGTTAAATGTCATTTACCCATATTCTGTGCCTCAATGTACTATTATAATCTTAATAAACATTTGAAAAAAGAAAGGTGAAAATGGGAGAAGGGATGGTAGGAAAGAAAAAAGCAAGGAAGAAATAAAGGAGAAAAAGAACCAACTGACATGATGGCAAACGTATTGGGGGGAAGTTAGGTTATTCCCATTTTCAGGTTACTTGTAATTTTTTTTCAGTGAGGTTCTAGAATATATCATGCAAAACAAACATAATCTTCAAATTATTATAACTGCTTGTAAATGCTTGAACTCCTTATATGTTAAAGGTAAGTGCCTAATTAAAGTTGAAGGGAAATGTCTGCATTTTACTAATATATTGATTTATCCATATAGCATCCATATGCCATTAAATATTCTATTCTATATAATACAAAAATTAAATTCATGTCAAATCATATAACATTTTATAATAGGTTATTGCTATTTTTCCTGGGAGCTAATAGATGTGATCTCAAGAAAGTCATATATAACTCTTTTATGTTGAGTATTGGAAAGCAAGAAATTTGTATCACTTTCCTGTTTCTTCTGAATATTAAAACTAAGAATAACATGAAAACAGTGTTGCTAAAGGAACATGGTTTGGAGAATGAATGAAGCATTTTACACTGTCGTCATTTAATGAATATAGGATGAATATAGAATGAATATTCATTCCACAAATGTGGACTCATTTTTTCCTTTGTAAGTACTAAAATGTATGTATTTGAACTAATATGGCAAAAAGCACTAGGAAAGTAAGTACAAACGAAAAGAAAAGGTGAAATATCATCTTAATATCAGTGAAAATGTGCTGTAGACATTTCCATTTTCATATTTCTGTCATGCAGTCATTTTTTCTCATTTCCATGATTTATCTTCTTTTTTTCATGAAATAGCCTCAAATCCCTCAGCTGCATTTTCATTATATACTGACATGAAAAACCAACCTAGACACAGTTGATGCTCCAAAAGAGATGGAGACATCTTAGTATCCTACACACAAAGCGTCCATCCACAAGTAAGCACTGGCTATGAATTTGATGATATCCTTTCCTACTGATTTTGATTTTTGAAACATGGAAGTCTCAAGGTTCTCTCTCTTAACATGTGTATATGTGCATGCGTGCATATGTGTGTGCCTGTATCAATGGAAGTCACATGGCATAATATTTCAAAAATGCTTTAAAAAATCCTCCCCCCCCCGATATATCCAATAATCAATATGAATAAGAGGAAATAGAGTCTCTTGGGTGTTGGCAAAGTCAGCGCAACAATATTTAGCTACAACCTTTCCCTTGTGGTGGAGAAAATCCCTGTGTGTCCTCCAACCCCTCTTCAGATCCAGAAACTAACTTGTTCTCCCTTTGGTCTAAGCCAGATGGAGTTGTGTTGCTACTTCTTACACCAATTGCAACTTTCATTAAGTGAAAGCATATACTAAAATCTACACAGTAGAGGCATTGAACAGTTCGATAATTTTAGTCATAACCTCAAATAACTGCCTAAATCAGTGAAAAAAAAATAAAGAATTAGCCAAAAATTTAGTCAAAACAGTTTGTGAGTTTCCTTAAGCAAGCAGAGTTCTGACACTGCATGTAAACCTTTGGTTACATAAGGTATTGTATAAAAATCAAAGGTTAATCCTGTACCAACTAACTTAATCCCTAGTTCCTTTATTACTGAGAAATGGAAGTGGGAGTTGTTTTCCCTTTGCAGACTCACACTTAGGGTGAGAGGAAGAGCCTAAGTGTTAGGCAGGAGAAGACAAGGAAAATATTAGTCTTGTGTGACTTAAGGCAAAGATGTGCCCTGAGTGGTGCATCATCTGGCAGTTTAATTATTGTTGGGACGTCTTAGAACGCACTTGTATGAGCTTGGATGAAATAATCTCTCAATCCATTTCTTGATGTAATCAAAGGACATGGTAAGGAGGAGATGTAATTAGTGGCTACCAGCATGATACAAGATAGACAATGTTTACAGTCAATGTTTTCATTACAGAAATAGAGAAAGTGTACTGCAAAATTATAGCAAAACATTGTGAAGGCCTGGCGTGGTATGAAATGGCTAAATGCACATCTTGTAAGTGCAAGGTACAATACGGGCTCTGGTTCATGCCCTGGCTGTTCGACTTCGCATCTAACCTCCTGCTTGTGCCCTGTAGAAGAGGTAGAGGATGGCCCAAGGCCTTGAGACCCTGCAGCTACTTGGGAGATTCTTAAGAAACCCCTGGTTCCTGGATTTCCATTGGCACAGCTCCAGTCATTGTGGCCACGAGGGTAGTGAACCAGAAGATGGAAGATCTTTCTCTCTTTCTCTCCTTCTCTCCATAAACCTGATCTGCCTTTCCAATAAAATTTAAAAATGAATCTTAAAATGAAACTTAATGGAATGAATGCACAAGCTAATAACATAGTCATCATTGAGTGCTGGCACTGTACATAACTGTATGTGATATCCACATTAGCTTTACCACCTATGTTTTGCACTATAAGGTCACAATGGATCAAGCATAATTAGACAATTGGAGTTTCTTGCCCCATTACAAACTTATAGAACCACCATGGAACCTGTGGTTCCCTGTTGAGCCAATTGTCATCTTGCAGTATGTGACTACATATTTAAGAGCAGATAAATAGCACCAATTTTATTTTCTCTGACTTTTGCCATTTATATTTCCCTACCTTCCTCCCTATCTCAAACCAAGGTTAGAGACAAGTTCTTCTACAACAAAGAAAAGAGTGTTTACGAAGAAGCTAACGGTTGATTTTCAGGGTGCCTGTTTGCAGCAGACCCTCTAACTGCTGCTTGCCAAGTTTCTAGCTGAGAGGAGGAAGATGGATCACAGCCATTTTTAAACAAGTGCTCCTGCCACATCACCTAAAGAGATCTCAGAAGAAAGGCATCTTATCTTCAAGCCTCCAGCAACTAGTGGTGAATAATTTTCTCATTTTAAATAAATATCTAGTTTGGAATTTACTCTTCTATTCATGACTTTTATTTTATTACATACTAAATTATGTCCTCTTCAACCCAGATAATCTGTGCAAGTCCTAATGCAAAAGTGACATTTTGTGACAGAATGGTTAGGGAAGTAATGAAGGTGAAATGAGGCTGCAAATGTTTCGCTCTGATTCATGGATACTTACGTCTTTAAGAAGATGAAGAGATGCGAGAAAGTTCATGATCTCTGCTGGCATGTGTTCAGCGGAGAAGTCACGTGAGGACAGAGAAGGTAGCCCTGCTTGAGGCTGGAAGAGAGGCTTCTCAGAAATGAACCCATCTGACACCTAGATTTTGCACTTCTAATCTCCAGAATTATGAGAAAATACCCTGTGTTTTTTTGCTGTGTTTAATTTTAAAAGTACTTTCATGCATACTAATATAATATAGAATTTTGTTTTCTTAAAGAAGGGTTCCATCAAGTGTATAACCAAAGATCCTATAAGTCCTGGATGAAGCTTAAAGAGTAAAATTAAGAATTTAGGTTGAGTTTGTGGTATGTTGGGGAAGATAATTCTAGTTCCTTTCTCCACCATCATCACTGAATCTGAAATAAATTCACTGTTTTACCTGAACAGATTATTAAAATAAATATTCATTCAGAGGAGTTTCAATACTGGAGAGGAAAGAAATTAGAATATTAGCTGGAGTATCCTAAAGCTGTGCCATGGCATAATTTAGTCTGTGTAGAACATTCAGACCCCAGTAAGTAAAAATGATATAATAATCCAAATGACTTTTGATTATGACACTATTAGTAATATTGAATGATCTCATTGTTTACAATTGCAGTCCTCCTTTTCATTTCACTTTAAACACAGCTAGAATGAATTGGGGCACACAGGACTAACCATCCTTTCTTCAACAAGAATACATTATGAAATATCAATGTGATACATCAGTAAGTTTTGTAATGTAGCATGAATTTGCAATTGGAACATGAGGAATACTTCCATTTTTTTTTTTAGACTTCAAAACAACTGCTTTTGAAAAATCGGAGATTAGATATGTAAGAGAAAAACTGTTTCATATCACAGAGAATTTGAGACAAAAGATAGTCATTCTAGATTTTGGAGATGCACCTTTCTTTCTGAACAACTCATGATGTTATTTAATTTATTTTAAGAATCTGCTTACTGGCCCAGTGCGGTGGCCTTGCGGCCAAAGTCCTTGTCTTGAATGTGCCAGGATCCCATGTGGTCACTGATTCTAATCCCAGCACAGTTGAGGAAGGCCCAAAGCTTTGGGACCCTGCACCTGAGTGGGAGACCTGGAAGAAGCTCCTGTCTCCTGGCTTCAGATTGGCTCAGTTCCAGCATTTGCAACCACTTGGAGGGTGAACCATCGGATTCCACCTCTCTGTCTCTATTCCTATCTGTATATCTGCCTTTCCAATAAAAATAAATGTTTTTCTTTAAAATAAATCATTAAAAGAAAGAATCCGCTAACTCAGAATACCAAGTGATTTGTATTTGCATACATACCACATGTGAAAGCATGAGTAATTTTTTTTTTCCTTTCTAACAAAGGAACATAAGCTTGAGGTGAAAGCTTCTCTCTGATTCCAAGACAAAAGTTTCCCTTTATTACAGCTTTGCAAATAGCTGCTCAGTACAGCTATTTGTCCCAGTAGTGGGACATAATTGAGTGTCCGGTACATTATGTCATATATGGGCAAATAGAGCCTTAGTGAGTGCTGCAGTCCTGGAATTAGTGAACAGACAGTAAGTTTCCTCATTGTGTAATGCATAGCCTATAATATTATGTTTTCTCTAGGACTTTGCAGTATAGTAGGAGACACGGAGAGACAAAAACAAATGTTATTATCCAGCAAATGCAGCCTATAAAACTCTGGTTTCTGGAAGGAATGGAGAGAAAATTGTAGTAGGAAATGGGCTTAAGGGAGGAAAACAAGTTTGGTCTATGGAAATTCTAAACATCAGAAAAAAGGGTTGGCAAAGAAATCAGCATTCACAAAGTTGTTAGTGGTGAAAAACTCGATATTTTCCATCACAGAGAAAATATTTGATAAGACTCTATTGAATGTTAGGTATTATATGGAACCATGTGAATGCAAAGAGAAATCTAACACAATGTCCCTAATAATATCATGATACCTGCTCATTCAATGTGTGTCTTCCAATCTGTTGCATCATACTGCAGTGGTCACATTTCAACACACCAGAATATTTGGAACGTTTCATTAAAATACATGAAGCTATAACACCTTATATTTTTCTTAGTAGAACTCATTCTACAATACAAGAGAATATTAGCAAGTAGCACATTTCCCCCTGGCATATCTTGAAATCTTCTTTCTCCACCAAAACAATCTCATTTTAAATCAGAATGACCGATATATGATTTTTCTTTAAAGTTGATAAACCCAGGGAAGGCTCATGAGGCTCAGTTTTCAGAGCTAATGTAATTTTGTTTCCAATAACAATGTAGTTATTTCTCTTTGAAGAGCAAAGTTTTCATGCTAGAAGTGGTGATGTGGAGATTAAGGTGATATTGCACATGTCACAACAGACTCCAGTGAGAATACATTTTGGAAAAGAAAAAAAAGCAAAGGTGACAGTCAACTCAGGCATTCCAAATTGCCTACAGCTCTAAAGCCAAGCAAACCCGGGGACTTTCTCTTGCTGATTTTATAAATACTTTTTGCATGGGGGCAGACTGCGAATGTTTTCAGCAGTTAGAGTTGTTTTGCTAATTATTTAGTAAGATATCTTGTCATACAGGATGGATATTCCTACTTTAGGATATCTCTGCAAGCTGGGAAGAAAAACCTGCACTTATGTCAAAGCAGATAAAGGTGTAAGTGCACAATTCAGAATAATATTTTATTGGCAGAGGGAATCCTTTCATTTCGTAGAAACAGACACAAAAAAGGACGTAGAAGAGAAACAGTTCATTTGGAAGATCACTACTTGTATGCCAAAACAACTTGCTTTCTTTGCTTCTTGAGCCTATGCAGATGTTTATACTAAGTGTTATTTGAGTTAACACAGTTAGAACTTCTCACTGTTTCATGAACAATGATATGATGATGTACTGGTTTGTTCTCCTAGAAGAAAGACTTGAGAAACACTTCAATGCAGGAATTGGTCAAATCAGAGTCTAATCATCTACACCAGGATCAGTTCTCCTCCTTCCTGATTTTTCTCTATAACGGTCACTGCACTCACGGAGGTTACGCTGCTCATAGCCTGTGTTGGAGGCGTTCACAGCATTCCAATGGTACAAGACAGGGGTTCTAACATTTTGACATGGTATGTGAAAGGTCAGGAGACTCGGGTTGGAAATGGCAGGAGGAACTGACGTCTGCTAACTCAAACATCAGCCATTATAAAGAATTCAGGCCTGGAGTAAATCATAGCATGTTTAACTATGGCTCAGTAATCTTTCATGCAACTGTGTCCTAAGGGAGAGAGAAAAAGCAGCTGCCAGGATTGAATTTTGAATGCAACAATTCAGTCAACCAGGAAAATTTCAATTATTGGCCATACCAATTAGACCAAGTCACAAATTTTTCAGTTTTTAGCTATGCATAACTAAATTTGATTGTACTACTTGGTTGAAAAAAAATGGGAAGTAATCAGAATGTAGACATTTTATCATATGCAAGCTGATAGCTATGTTTTAAAGTTTCCAATGGTGGAGTGATTTTTTTGTATGAGTACACCTGATTTTTTATTCATGAATCCACTGATAATTTGTATATATATATATATATATATGAAAATAATATAATTTTACAAATGATGGTAATTTGCTGGGAAATATAGTTAAGTTTGCCTATTTAATTCTATCAAAAGCAAATACTGTTGTGTTTGAGGGATAGGCTCACTTGTTGTAACAGCTATCTCCCGGCTTTTCTAATTTGTTCTTAGAACATACCACACAGTTCATCTATAGGTTACTACACATAATATGTTCCATTTTACAATTAAGGAGTCATATGGGTCACACTTAATACTTTTTGAAAATCTTATTTGTTTCTAAATATACAATAAGAATTTTTCTTTATTATGCCAAACATCAATTAAAGAATCAAATGTCAAATAATTATTTTGCACCCTAGATATTACCATGCTCAAAAGCTTTATTCTTTATTTTTTTTCCTCTGGTTAATTTTAAATACATTAGGTATATTAATATAGTCTTATGTTCTAGGAACACTAAAGATAATGAGTAAATTTAATAAAAATCTTATAATCAAGAAACAGTCTAAAGCATACACACTACATAGTCAGTGAAGAGAAATTCTGAGATTTGGATCCCTAGTAGCCATATCTCACTCACATAGCATTCTAAGCTGTTCTATTTTTGTGAAATATTCCAAATGTTCTCATCTCTTCATTCTCAAAAGTGGAAAAAACCTCCTTGTCACCTTTATTTCAAATTCATTATTATTAGGATGTGATCCTAAGTTTTAAAATGACTGTTGTTCTGTAGAGACAGCTTGATACCATTGGAATTCTACACATCGCTTACCATTTCACTTTATGATAACTCAGTTCAAGAAAATTGCAGGGAGTTGATACACATAACTTTACCTCATCACTCAATTAAAGACAAGAAAGAGAAAATACATTCATGAAGACTGCTCTCTTTATTGATTTCATAAGATCTTTAATCCTTTTTTGTAATGGTTTTCTCCCTCACCTTCCAGTACATGTTATGTATGCAGCAAGAGGAGGGGGGGATTACATTTAGAATTCTGTGAACTTGAGACAATAAAAGAGTTGCATTATTTGTTTCCAGGTGTTTTTCAGCTTCTTTCAATTTCTCACAAAAAAGAATTCCTATTTCTTTGGTCTCATGAAAAGGCCTCTGCCAGATTTGTTTCTTTGATATATAACCAGCAATCTGATACAAGTTTAGAATATATGGCTCTTTGCAAAGAATAGACTTGAAAGACTAAACCTCACTGTGAATCATTTTTAAGGCATTAACCAAAAGTGGTAGCTTTAACCACTGCTGTTTATACTCATGATCCCTTGTGTTTGGGCAGCCACTCAACAATCTCGTTGGCTTTTCTCAGCAATACCTTGTGATCTTGTTTTTCTTCAAGGATCACGAGAATGTAAACAGCTTCCATCACTCTGGATCTGTTCTAAGGGTTCTGAATGTTAGATTTCCAAAGGTAAAAGACAAACCAGAATGTATGTTTTCAAAGTTCAAGTTTTTACCACCCGGTTCCTTAATTTCTAAAATTCAGTGAAGTAATAAAGAGCTTGTATGGCAGAGGTCTATATTACAAATTCAAATTGGAATTCTGCAGTTTATTTTGCTGTGAAAAGTTGGACATGTTGGGCCGGTGTTGTAGCCTAACGGCTAAAGTCCTCACCTTGTATGCTCCGGAATCCCATATGGGCACAGGTTCGTGTCCCGGGTTGCGCCAGTTCTCATCCAGCTCGCTGCTTGTGGCTTTGGAAAGCAGTCGAGCATGACCCAAAGTCTTGAGACCCTGTGCCCATGTAGGAGACATGGAATAAGCTCCTGGTACATAGCTTCGGATCAATGCAGCTCTGGACATTTGAGCACTGGGGAGTGGATTATCAGTCTGAAGATCTTCCTCTCTGTCTCTTCTTTTCTCTGTATATCTGACTTTCCAACAAAAAACAAATAATAAAAAAGCAGAACATGTTACTGCATAACTTAGTTTTGTCATTTCTAAGACGGAGACATTAAAAGCACTGACCTCATAGGACCATTCTCTAGATTGCATAGTTTCTGTAACCCAGAGCTTCTATCAGTGCCTGAAAAAAGCAAGTGCTCACATGTTAGTTATCGTGATCTCTCAAACAATGCTTGCTCCACTACTTGGATGTCAAACTCAATATTCAAGAAGCAGAGCTAACCATTGCCATCATTTAACTAACATTTCAGCTTTGTTGGTATGGCAATGCTCAGCACACATTCCATTCCAAATGGTGTGTAGTCAATCATTCATAATGGCTTATGACCTTGCATCAATTTAGTAAGGACAACTTTCAATCTGATAACAAGGGAAGGTAAAATCAACAATAGGTGGTTGATATTTTCTGGCTCCGTGTACATTGTAAATATATTATGCATCAAAATCATATTGTCATTGTCCTGTTTTACATGCATGAAACTAAAATGAATTATAATTAAAGCTGTTATAGTGCAGAACACAAGATGTATATATACATGGCATTTAATAATACTAAAAATAAATTAACTTTTCCATATGAATTTTCATTTAAAAAATAAGTCACAGTGCACTAGATAAATAAAATTAAAGGAACCACACTAGAGAAATGGCTGAAATAATAATCATAGAGCCAAGAATCCTTAGCAATATTTTTATTTTTAGTGATATTAGTAGAATTTATTTTTTAAGAATAGTTTTAGGTTTACAAAAAAATTGAACTGAATTAGGATTCCCATGCATCATCTCTTCCCACACACCTACAGAAACAGTTTTCACTCTTATTAACATCTTGCATTAATACTGTTCATGTGTTACAACTGAAGAGCCAATATTGAGGTATTGTTATTAATTACAATCTGTGCTAGACATTAAGGTTCATCCTTGGGGCTGTTTTTAAGGTTTTAACAAGTGCATAATGCATGTACGCAGCATTGCTTTTACTATGCATCAGTTTGTCTTCCCCCTAAAATCATGGCAACTATGTTCTTTATAGATTAATTGGTTAAGGTCACATTGTTAAATAATGCCTTGTTCGCCTAACGATGTACATTTATTCCTCTACATTTTTTCCTAGTTTAATGGCACATTTCTGGAGCCATCACTGTGACAATAATAGGTTAAACCATTACTTATATTGCCAGCTCCACATATGGGTGCCAGTTTGAGTTCTGACTGCTATGCCTCCAATCCAGACTCCAGATAATAAATCTGGAAATGTAGCAAAATAGTCTAAGTTCTTGAACCTCTGACCACACATGGGAGTTCCAGATGAAGTTTCTGGCTACTGGCTTTATCCTGGTCCACTCCTGGCTTTCACAACTATTTCATAAGTGAACCAGTGAGTGAACAATTCTTTCTCCCTTTTTTCTTTCTCTCCATCTTTCTCTGTTTCTGCAACTCTGCCTTTCAAATAAATAAAATAAGTCCTAAAAAAAGACTAATTTCTTTTTAGCAGCAAATAATACCCCATTGCATAGATTGCCACAGTTTGTTTATTTTGTCACCTATTGAAGGGTATCCCAGCTGGGTCAATGTTCTGGCAATTAAGAGTTAAGCCGATATACATATGTGCAGCTCCTTTTTGTGTGTACATAAATGGAGTTTCTTAAAGCACATATTTTCATTGATAATACATTTTCAATGTACTTTATATCATGGACTTAATATGCTCCTCTAAATAAAGGATTCCACAACCAAAAGGAGGAAGAGCATTGTTTTTCAGGAATATAGAAAAGTGTTATAATTAATAATCAAATCTCAAGATGTCAATTTTACAAACATACATTTTTTGTACTGTTATTATAAACCAGATAAAACTTATGATATTTTTGCTTTTCGGTCTGCATTTTTCACTAAGCATAATGGTGTGCAGTTCATACATGTGTATATATTGCATTTTACTTATCCAGTAATCAGTTGATGGGCATTGGCGTTTGATTCCAAATCTTGGCCATTGTGAATTGAACTTCTGCCACATGCTAATTTCAGTCCCTTTTGTTATGTTCCGAAATATTGGATGTCTAAGTCATATGACAGATCTATTTTTAGATTCATAAATCTGAAATATTTGTGTTATCTTCTAATTAATTGTAATAATTTATAACTAATAATTTAATATGACTGATGTGTTTTTGCGTGTCTTTTTCTTCACATCATTATCAGCAGTTGCTATTTCCTGGTTTTTGGATGATACCCATTTTAACTGTGATGAGATGAAACTTCACAGTGATTTTATTTGTTTTTCTGATGAACAGTCATCCTGAATATTTTTTCATGTGTCTATATTTCATTCCTTGAAAAAATGCTTGTTTATATCTTTTGTCATTTTTTAAATTAATTTATTTGTTATATGATATACTTCAATAGACTCTTGGGTTTCCATCCCTACCTCTGCCTAAAAATATCTCCTCATCTCACTGATGTGCCCTGTTTCATTATAATAGTATTGTCCTTCAAAAACAGCATAAGTCCATTATTCTGCTATTTAAGTGTATTCTGACATTGTAGGTATGGACAATGGCAGAGTCCAGCATCCTATTGTCAACATGTATTTAACCGTTTCATTTGGAGTCCATCTATGATTTGGTAAGAAGCAGAACCCCCCCCACAACTATCATCTTAACACAAAAATGGTCTCTAAATGGATCAATGACCTAAATCTGCATCCAGAAATAATCAAACCATTAAAGGAAAAAATAGGTAGCACTTAAAAGATACAGATGCTATTACAAACTTCTTTAAACAGACACCAAAAGCACAGGCAGTCAAAGACAAAATCAACAAATGGGAGTATATCAAACTAAGAAACTTCTATACAGCAAAGGAAAAATAAACTAAGTGAAGAGGCAGCCAACAGAATGGGAAAAATCTTTCCACACTATAAAATCAGTAGGAGCTAACATCTAGGGTTTACAAAGGGCTTCAGAAACTCAGTGACAGCAAAACTAACAGCCCTGTAAAGAAATGGGTAAAGTGAATCAATAGACAGTTTCAAAAGAACAAATTCAAATGGCTAAAAGACATAGGAAAAAATTCTCAGGCTACCTAGTTATCAAGGAAATGCAAATAAAACCACATTGAGGTTCCAGCTAACTTTAGTGAGACTGACCTACGTTCAGAACTGTGCTAACCACAGCTCTAACAAGGATGTGAGGAAAAGATGCCCTTCTCCATCACTGTCGATGAGAGTTCAGGCTAGTGCAGACACTATGGAAGTCAGTATGGAGAGTGCTAAGGGAAGCTAAAATTGATCTGCCATAAGACCCAGTTATTCCGCTTCTAGGAATGAAATCTATTTATATAAGAATGTGAACTGAAACCCTATATATAGACCAGTATAATCTACAATACCAAAGACATGGAAACAATCCAGATGCTCATCAAAAAAGGAATGGGTAAATATATTGTGGTACATCTGCTCTATGGAATACTACTCAGCAAATAAAAATAATTAAATTCTACCATTTGCAACAAAATGTTCTCAGGTGGAGACCATTATGTTCAGTGAAGTAGGCAAATCTCAAAAGGACAAATGTAATATGTTCTATCCAATATTAGGCAACTTTAATGCAAAATAAAAGATTAATAGATATATAGGTAAACATGTATGTATATGCAGTCATCTAGAGGAACAGTGTAATAGAGACTATCATATTGAGATGTGAAGAAACAAAACAGCATGCACCTCTTTTTCCAAATCATTTTTGTTTTGGTAGTTGAGGATGGAGCGTATCCCCAGCAGGTCGAAGGTGAGATCTGTGCAGAGCCCAGTACTGTACTAGAGAATATCTCTTTTCCTGAAGATACTGTAGCAAGACAAAACTGTTTCTCTAAAATATTTTCAGTATTGAAATCATCTGTCTATTTCTAAGATATTCCTCTAGGACTTTACAAAATATAAAGCACCAGAAAGAAAAAAAGAAAGAGAGAAAAGAAAAGAAAAGCTAGGAAAGACTAAGAGAGGACATCCTTTCTGAGTAAAACCAGAATAAAGAATAAAGATGCTTGTTAAATTTCAAATGATGAAAAAGGAGACAATTCCATGACAAATATAAGAAACAAACATGAGGAAGAAGAATGATTGCATTTCAGTCTGGAAACCCTTCAAATTCAAGCCACTTGCAGTCAGATGGATTAAAGGAGGAATGCATACAGACTTTGCAGAAGCACCGACTTTACATTAGCAATCATATGAATTTGCAATAGATTTTTCTTGGTGTGCAAATATGAAATCTGAAAATTTTCCTCCTTTTTAAAGCTTTATTTTTCTTGGCTGATTACAGTTTCTTACAAATATATTGATGGGGAAAACCCCAGCAATCCTTTAGCTTAAGAATCCTGACAGCTCTCAGCAGTAAGATGGCAATGCTGGCTAATTGTGTTCCTTCCTACATTTCGTCATGAACAAATATCTAAATTTAGCAAATAAGCCAAATACAGGAATCTCCAACCTTGTCAAATCTGATGGCAATTATACTGACATCTCCTCTGCACCTCATTTTTAGAGGAATATATTTCTCAGAATCTTGACAGTCAAAAACGATTCAGATTATTTATGACATTTCCAATGACTTAGTAACATTTTTATTGCATTACATTTTACATAATATAATTTGTCACTATTTCTTTAAGCTTGTTTTATATTCATAGTTGTCCCACAACACTATATTTTCCTCTTTGTCAGGCCAGAACTTCATTATGAGGGATGAGGTTTTATCGTTTCCCAGTGATGCAAATGTCTACAGTGAATAAATGTCATTATGCAGGAACAGGAATTTAGTTTTCCTCCATTAACCAGGCAGTCTAATGACTCAACAAGTTTATAGCATGCAACAAAATTTGATAGCTCAATGTGAGTTAGAACAAATGAGAGTGACAAGGGTGTTAAGCTTAGGGAAATGTACTTCCTTTTCATTTTTTTCATTCATTTGGTGAATTTTCTCATTTTCCTGAACTGAGATCCAAATTTCCATTGGCTTAATCCCTCCTGACCTTCTTTCCTGACAAGGAATAATCTTTATTCTGATACCAATACTTCAACAAATCATGAGTTCATCTGCTTTAATCCATTCAGAGCCAAGGGAGGTGGTATCCACTCACAACACCTAATCCAAGTCCACAGAAGTTGAAATCTTGAAAGAAGAGAATAGGCACATTCAGTTCCAGAAAATTCCTCAAAATGATACAATTAAATATCATGTATTTTCCATGGCAAGAGATACATTTCATTATCTAGTTGGCAGATTCAAACCATATACCATTGCTATCTAATATAGGAAACTGCTCATAAACATTCTCATGTTCTTGATGTGAGGAAGTGGCACTAAATTAGTTTTGAACTTTGTCAGATTAAAGTTTAAAACTCCATAAATTTTGAGGGTAGTGGTGATGGAGAACACGATCCAGCAATTCAGGCAGTTTGGGTTAGCGTATGCTATATACACAATATCAAATTTCTACAACAATATTAGGGGAGTGCTTATGACTTCTCAGGTAAAGCACACCTGGCCTCTGGAGACTCATCAAAATGACCATTTAAGTATTCCCACTGATTTATGGCTCCAATACTTTTTTTTCAGGTAAGATTGTGTTGGCAAGTTTATATTGACCTGTGTTTCCAACTTGTGGGTTCAGGTTTGCCCTATAGTCCCAGTATCCTGATGGGGATAGAAACAGTTGCTGACAGCAAGGGCTGTGATGTAATAGCTTAACTCAGCACATGAGGCACCTTAATCTGATAAACCTGGAGTGCCAGGTTTAGTGTTTGTTCCTCTGCTTCTCATTCAGCTTCGACATAATGCAAAAGCATCATGTACCAGGGTTCTGTCACCCACATGAGAGATACAGAAAGGGTTTTGAGTTTCTGGCTTCAACCTGGTCCATCCCTGGCTGCTGTGGGCATTAGGAAAATGAATAAGCAGATCAGTTTCTTTCTGTCACTTTGCTTTACACATAAATAAAACCTTTTGTTAAAAAAAAGGCACTAATATGATGTTAGCTCATCTTGTTTCTTATTGTCAGGGTGGGAATAACAACTTTTAAACATATTATATGTTGAAATCAGAAGCATTATTTCCTTTAAGATGCTTTTTTTTTCAGTGATTTCTGTTAAAGCAACCCTAGGTGTTGATATGGTGTCGAGATAACACTAATCATCAAAAGGAGTTGGGACGTATCCCATTATGCCCTACTTTTTGATAATTTATTTTTAGAATTTCATTGTTCCAATTTTAAATATATGATAGTCATCCAGACTTAAAGATTTCTTTGGAATGTTAAAGAGAATCTAATGTACTTTACATATGTGTGTGTATCTTGAAGTTATGTTTTCAATTGCTTACATATTTGACAGATTTTCATCTAATTATCTGTTGCTTGTTTGGCATGAAACTCTGTACAGTATGATTGGGTTCAATCAACTTCAGGTGGCAACACTTTTCAAAAATTATATCTATACAGAATATTTATAGAAATTTTTCTATTACTATCTCTTAAACAATAGAGGGTAACAGCTGACTGAATAGCATTTACACAGTATTAGATATGTAGTATGCAGAGAGGTTTTAACATACAGTCGTGCATCTTGTTACTGTCAATGATGGACTAAAAGTTTAACAAGAATCTTGCAGGATTATATCATCTAGTGATCTTGTCACCATCTTGATTGATGTTAGTAACTCAGAGGTGTTCACACAATGAGAAAATCACCTAGTGATGTATTTTTTCAGACCGTATCACTGCCTTTATGTGACATATGGGTGTACATGAAGAGAATGCACATGGCTTACATGCAAATACTGTTCCACTGTGTATACAAGGCTTGAACATCCATGCAATTTGTATCTGCAGGTGATGCTGGAAATGACCTCATATGGGCACTAAGGTTGATCATAAAACTTTTTTGTGTCTCTTCTTTTTGTGATAATCAATACGTCTATATTTCTAGAAATGATTTGAGATTTTATTCCCATAAATTCCTATTTGAAAAGAAATAATCTTTCCTAAAGTGAGTTTTAGCTATTTTCCTCAGCTACTGAGACATTATTTCTAGGTCCTCAGAATGTGATGTTCAATAAAAATGTGTCCACATGAGGTAATTGATTATTCTAATATGATTTGTGATGCAGGCAGTGGGCTACATTGCTTCTGCCCCCATTACAGAGATGCAGTAAATGAAGGACATGAGTCTGACCTTCTGGAAGGCTTGAATTAAAGGATGGCTGTATGGACAACTTATAACTGAGCGTCAAAAGATTTTCACACATCCCAATGCTTTGGTGTACATTTTTGACTGGCCATACTTCATATACATTATCCACTATCAATTAAAATAATAAATATTCTATGATATCACCAGAAATAGACATTAATGATTTGTAAAGCTAGGATCTTCCTCAGGTTCAGATACACACACACACACACACACACACACACACTGGTTTACACTAGTCCATATATTTTCCTAATAATAAATACTAAGTTAACTTTTGGTAAATATTTCTAGTTAATTATGAAAATTGAGACAGCTTCTAGGAAACTTTTGAACTTGCAATAGATATCAGAAATAAGGATAGTTTAGGGACAAATCATTAAGTTAGTGTTTAGATTCCACTTGAAAAACCCACATCGCATACCAGAGTCAAGTCCAGGCTCTGATTCTGACTCTGTGTCCTACCAATGCAAACTTCACAACTCAAAGACAATACCTTAATTAGTTCGATCCCTCATTGTGCATGCTGGAAGCCCATCTAAACTGCCTGGCATTTAGTTTCAGCCGAGTCCAGCTAGGCTGTTGTGCTCACTTGTGATTGGAAAATGTGTTTCTCCCTCTCCTTTCCCAGTTCAATTTTGCCTTTCAAATAATTTTTTAAAAGTGAAGACAGGGCCCGGCGCGGTGGCGCAAATGGTTAAAGGTCCTCACCTTGCACGCCCGGGATCCCATATGGGCGCCGGTTCTAATCCCGGCGGCCCCGCTTCCCTTCCGGCTCCCTGCCTGTGGCCCGGGAAAGCAGTCGAGGACGGCCCAAAGCTTTGGGAACCTGCACCCGCGTGGGAGACCCCGGAAGAGGTTCCTGGCTTCGGATCGGCATAGTATCGGCCCGTTGCGCTCACTTGGGGAGTGAATCATCGGACGGAAGATCTTCCTCTCTGTCTCTCCTCTCTGTATATCTGCCTTTCCAATGAAAAAATAACAAAAATAAATCTTTTAAAAAAAAAAAAAAGTGAAGACAACCGCACGTGCATTATGTGCCTACTAATTTTGTAGTTAGCCAAAAGTTCAAATGCTGTTGCTTTTCTGATTTTTGTTTTATTGATCGTCAGTCTTATCTCCATTATTTGCTTCCTTCTAATTTTGATTTTATTCTTCCTGTCACTGATTTTTTATGATACAAAATTACTTGGCAGATTATGTTTTTTTCTTTACTTCAATGAAGATTTTATGCTATAGATTTTCCTCTAACAGTGCTATAGATCCATCCAAGTATGATAATTTTTTTAACTTACAAAATATTGTAAGTATTGTCTGATATTTAGTTGTATTCCATACAGCTTTCCGTTTTGATTTTTAGGTTGATTGTATGATGGTTGAAGGATGTTATATATATTATTTCTATCTTCTTAAATTCATTAAGACATACCTGTATGACTCAAAAGGTGGCCTTTCTTCATATGTGGAATAACTCTTTGACCAATATAACACATCAAATTTTATCTTTTGAAATACATTTATTTTGTTTAATATAGCATAAATATTGCAGTTATTTTGGAGATATAACGTGCAGAATATGTCTTTTTGTTGCTTTAATTCAACCTCTTTGTGCCTGAATTTAAAGTGATGTCTCCTATAGAAAAAATATACTTGTATCACTCTTTTTTTCAAATCCAACTTGAAAACCTTCACCCTCATATTATACCACTCATTACAATCATACATAGTATTATCATAAGTAATGTTGAATTTACATGTGTCATTTTGTTTTCTATTCTACATGTCATGGATCTATTTTGGTCCTTTAGTCTCCCTATACTGTGTTCTTTTGTACCAAAAAAATACTGTCTACTATAACATTTTACTTTCTTAATTTAAAAATTATTTTAAAGATATATACATAGTGATTGTTCTACAACTTATCATATGTATTTTAGATGATCACAATATTGTTCAAATTCACAGTAATTTGATTCCCATGAGACCAAAAAGGTTGCTCCAACCTAGGCTTGCTCCTCTTCAGCCTTTTAATCTTATCAGTAAGATTGTACCTTTTTGTGTTACAAGCTCAAGACATGATTGCAATTGTTACTACACACATTTTCCTGCCTATTAAAGAGTTCACAAGCAACAAACACAATATTGTCCAACTAACCACATCTGTCTATAAATATTCCTCCTCTGCCATTCCATGTCTTAATGGATACACCATCACATCTGCATTTTCAGTATTCTTAGTGCTGCCACTGATACCCAGCACACCCTCTTCGTCATTGACTTAATCTAGCAGTCAGGAAGCCCAGGAATTACTTGCACAACTACAGTGCCAAGGTCAGTCTTAGTGTAAATACACTCTTAATAATTACCTTAGATTCTACTCATCACTATGCCCTTCTCTGCTTTTATCCAGCTGTTATTTTTGTAAAACCGAAGTATGATTAATTCAATCATACCCAACAACAGATGTTTTCACATGAGATACACACAGAAAGTGTTACATGATGGATACCCACTTCTCTGCTTGTAGCTACCTCCTGCCTTTCACCATTGCAGCTCTCTATTTAGGGTTCCAATTTGTCTTTCACCCAATAGCTGAAACACGACAATCTGCCCTGAAGCTTAGCCTAATATTCTGTCATGAAGCATGTCCTATTCGGTATATCTTTGTGTCTTACTGCTTTGATTCTCAATTATTTGCTGGTAAAGCCCTTTACATTCATTAAGAAATATCTTAGCTGTATCTTCTCTTTCTGTACCCCTTTTTTTCTGATTCACCAAAGAAGTCATCTGTTCTTTATATTGGCATAATCATTTGTAAGCATATCCAACACAGAATTCACTACTTATGCGTATTTGTCCATTTGTTTTCTCCCTTCTCATCCCCATCTTATACTCTGAGTGTTCATAGATTTCAGACATTACATTTTTCAACATGCAATGCCAAGAAATTGGTGCTCAATAAATTTTGTTGAAAATTGATAAATGAATGAATTAATTTAAAGGTAATAGAGACAAATGTTGTCTGCCTAATGTTGTCCCAACTTGGTGAAACACTGAAGAAATCTTCACATCTGGAAGTAAATTTTATCTTGCCAGATACATACTAAAAAATTTTCCTTGAAAAGACCTCCTACTCTTATTTTATCTTTGTGCTAAATTTAATTACTGATTGACTTTAAGATCACAACAGCTTTAATCTGCAATCCTAAATAAAGAAAGCATCACACAGGTTTTGATTTTTTTTTCTCTAATCACGTGCAACCATTCAATAATTGAGCTATGTTAATAGAAGCCTGGTTGAGATTGGTTGTTATCACTTCTTGTAACAAAAGAAATAAGGTTCTCAACTAGAATGTACAATGCTGAATTTTACAAAATCAAGAAAAAGCATTTACTAGCCATGGATTGGAGTGCAGAAAGTTCTACACATTAACATAAGCAAAATGAGGTTTCTGGCCTTAGGCATCAAATTCAATCATTTCATCTCTCCAAGTAGTTCTTTCTCTATTTTAATATCCCCACAGGCACACACTCACAAGGATAGAAATGATGGAAGTGATTTTGAATTTTAAATCCAAATCAAAGTCTAAATGGAGTACAGAATACAAGATTTACCATACCAGGCTTAGCATCCTGGCTCTTAAGTCCCTGAAAATGAAAGAATCTATTTAAAAAGTGTGATAGAATAATGTTTGCTTATTGAAGTTCTTAATATGATTTAGCTTTTGAATTTGAAGCATGAAGCCTGGATGTGAAAAGTAACCAGTTTACATTGAAACATCATTATTGTTACAAAACAAGCACTAATATGAATGCCGTAAGTTCAACCCTCTGTGTGACTTAACACATTTTTAACAAAGAGGATCAATGAATGGTAAGTTTAATCTAATAAAATGCATTAGTGAAAGCATGAGTTTAAATGAGTCATTCATAATAAGCAAAACAAAAGGTATGAAAGTATGCCCTACTATAAATAAAATGAGACATAAGCTAAATATTTATATGTAGTTTCTTGTAATTGTGCCATGACATTAAGTTATATATTATGTATTCTTATATCAGAAAACTAAACAGAAACTAAAAGGACCAACTCTTACTTTAAACTACATAATATAAAGACTAGGTAATGTCAGTAAAGTAAATTCAACTTCAACATCACTAACAGATTAATCTAATTAAATGAGACTCCTAACAACTTATTGTATTACTGAAAAAAAATATTTTGTTATGTCTCTATACATGGGGATAAATTTTGTGCTCATACAGGTGACTTATTTTTCTGCCATTCACATCCTTCTAATGTGATACTAACAGTTTATGTAAGGTAAGAAAGAAAAATTAGAAACTGTGGAAATAAGACAATATTTATTCCTTACCTTAAAAAAAGCTAAAAGAAGAATTATAAATTGACACTGAATGTTATTTTTGTGTGTGTATGATTGGGAGCTGTGCCAAATTATGAACTGGTACAAGGAACAGCTTTTAGGTCCTGTTGCAACTGGCCATTCCTGCCACCAAAATCCTTTCTTCCACTTTGATTATAGTATCTATTTTAATGTCAGAATCTGAACCAAATATTTTTATATAAGTAGTAATTGAGGGTGTGTTTCTTATGCTCATGAGTGAGGCACCAGAGGAGTAAAACATGAAGGATCCAAAGAAAAATAATAGGAGTTCAATCTGTTGGAAATTGCCAGGAGTCATTAGGGTTCTATTACACCAAGACATTTAAATAGATAAATGATGCACATCACAACAGCATTTTTAGGGGATCGAATATGAAAGAACAAATCAATTGGCCCAGCAATATAGATGTATATGCTTCTAAGTTTCAGATTTAGGTGCAGAAAGGGAACCCACAAGTATCCTGTAGCTTGGTATCAGAGGAACCCCAGAGGAGAAATAGAGACAAAAGCCATAATATCTGAACAAAGTAGATCACTTGGCTAACAAAAGAGTGACTAAAGTGAGAAAAGAGATGAAAGGTAGCCAGAGGTCAGAGAAATTCTATAGTTAAGCATATTAATTGCCACCTGCTTTTAGGGTTACAGATGTGGAAAATCTGATAGTTCATCAATAGTACTCTATATTCTGGTATATAGAATTCTTCACAGCTTCTAAGAATATAAAATAAACATTAGCATCTGTTCTGTTTTAAGTGGGCTAGGCAAATTGCAAAGAATGAAAAAACATATTGTGCAAATAAATACAAATTTTGGCATTCAAGGTTGGGTCTAAGCTACCTAGTGATAGAATCCAAATTAGCGTGTATATTGGAAAGCCCTAAAACAGATGGAAGACACATTAAGCAATCTGCAGACAAATCCAACCTTTATTAATTATATGAGTTTGAAGAGTGAACTTCATCTGTAACATTGTTAATATTCCTAACATTCAAGGGTTCCTTGAAGAAAATAACTCTGTTCCCCCCAGAAAGCAGTAAAATCACACCAAAAAAATTCTCCATGGCTCAATGAAATACTTTGTATCAAGAATATTGTAAATAGTTACACTATGATTAAATATAAAAACAATGTCTACCACATGCATTACTATTCTTTTATGTGTGTGGTGTTTAAGAAATAGCATGTTAGTCAATGAAATTTTCTAGCTTGCTATTCGTGTTGAAAATTAATGTAAACCTTAAAATATGCAACTATAATTAGATGCAAATATCAAATGCACCATTCATTGCTCTACAAATATTCCTTCATCTGCTCATTTACGTATTGATTCACCTGCTGTTTATTTTTATTGTCTACGAGGCATTTTGCTTAGTGTTGCTCAGTGGAAAATGAAGCAAAAGCATCAGCCTTCTGAATTCTATTGTTCAAGGGGCAGAGAGAGGTTGAAAGACCAAACATATGAGCATCACAGCAATTTACTGTGGTAAATGACATAAGAAAAAGAAGTTCACTTCTGAGTGTGTATAGAGGTCCTCTCTGAGATTCACATCAATTGCAACTAGTGTAAGTTCACCCATTCTCTTTTGGGATTTAGGGTCTTTCTAATTTTTGAAAAAGTGAACATTAATTATTGCCTTCTAATGGATTTTTTACTTTGTCTCTCCTATTTGACTAGTAGAAAATCTATTCTGATTTTTTTTAATCAACTCTTTGATTTGTTGATCTTACATTTTGTCCTTTTTGTCTCTATTTGGTTTATTTTTTCCCCTAATTTTAATTATTTCTTTGTTTTTCTTTTAATTTTTAGGATTTTTCTGTTGTTTTTGCAGCTTCTTCAGGTTAGCCCATTTACCTGATGCTTTTCTAGTTTCATAACATGGGATATAACTACAATGAACCTTCCTCTTAGTACTGCCTTGACGGTCCCACTAGTCCCTTATTTTGTGTTGATATCTTCATTCATTTCAAGCATTTTTAAAAAATTTCCCTTGGATTTCTTGTATAACACATTGTTCATTTAGCAGCATGCCTTCAAGTCGGCTTCACTGATCCTGTTCAATGTGTGGTTCTCTGTCTACACCACTTGCATCATTCGCTCCAGCAAGTTAAGTCCTGTGCTCCCATGTTGCACTTCTGCTATGGCCTCTGGAGCTGGGGCTCCCAGATTGCCATTCACTGTTGGTCTGTCTTTTGACAACAGGTTGTGATCTGGTTCTCTCATTTTAGCATTGGATTTCTCATTGTTTCTTTTCTAGTTATATTGAGATATTCTCCACATTTTTCTTTGGATTTGGTAGGTGTACCCCTCTGCTGCTGCTGCTGTGCCCCTACGCCCACCCCTACACTCACTCCCCTTCTGGCTGTAGTACATCTGTAAGCAATACGTACAGGGCAAGTCTGGGAGAAGTGAAAGCTTTTTCTTCAGAAGTACTTTCTCATTTTCAAATACAATTAAAACTTGCCAGGTATGTTATTCTAGACTGACATTTTTTTCTTTCTTCTTGCCAGAACCTGCTGGTAGTTCTGGGGGCAACCTGGGCATATTTTGGGCAGAACTAGTGGGATGCCAGGTTGATATTATCTTCTGAGTGGGACAAGTACAATGCACTGAGCCAGAAGTGAGCTCTTTCCCAGATTAGTGCATGAGCAGCTCCCTGGTGACCCCAGGGAATTCACCACAGAAAACAAAATGGCACCCAAGGTGGCACTAGTGGGGATCTGAGCCATGAAATCTACCCTGTTACCACACTCTTCCAAATGGGCACCACCACTCTGTTTGGATTAAAAAAATTATTGCAATTCCATAGCTGAAGTCACCTCTGCATTCCTCATGACCTGCCTTTCCCACCTGACTGCCAACAAAGCTCCAGTTGTTGCTGGGGTATCTGTTTACCACAACACCGCTGCACTGTCTCTGCACATTGCCTCATGTCCACGGGTCTCCAAGTGTCCCTGTGTCATTGGTCTGCCCTCTTCTACTTCGAAGCATCACACCTTCTATGTTTATCTTTGGCTAATCCTTCTCCATTCATTTTATTTTATTATTATTTTTTAGCCCCACCCTACTTCCCACCCATCCCCGATCTCCATTCATTTTAATGTGTCCTCAGACTATGTGGTATTTTAATTTCCTATTAAAAGAGATTTTTTTGTCATTAAGAAATTTGATATCACTTACAGGTTTTTCCATTTTTAAAAAGATTAACATTATTATTATTATTAATTTGAAAAAACAGGTATAATGAGAGGGAGATTGTCCATACGTGTGTGTCTGTATGTGTGCGTGTGTGTTAGAGAGTGAGACAGAGAGAGAGAGAGACCGTGTGCTGGTTCAGGCTCCAAATGACCACAACAGCCATGATTTTGCCCGGTTGAATCCAAGAACCTGAAGCTTCATCTATGTGTCCCATGTAAGTGGAGGGCTCCATGAATTTGGGCTATATTCTGCTGCCTATATTCCTACATTAATAGGAAGCTGGGTCAGAAGTGGAACAGCAGGGCTCCCATACACTTTTAATTTAATTTTGCACCAATTCGTACAGAGAATTGATGCATATTGATATATTTTGATGCAAACTTATCTTTGAAATACATGCATACAGACATCTTTAAAACATTCATAAATGTGGGATTGGCAGACCAGGCTAGTGTCTAAATCCTCGCCTTTCATCCACCAAGATCCCATATATATGCTAGTCCATCTCCCAGCTGCTCCACTTCCCATTCAGCTCCCTGCCTGTGGCCTGGGAAAGCAAAGAATGACCCAAAGCCTTGGGACCCTGCTCCTTTGTAAGAGATCCAGAAGAAGCTCCTAACTCCTGGCTTTGGATCAGTTTAGTTTCAGCCATTACAGCCACTTAGACAATAACCCAGCAGACACAGAATCTTTCTGTCTCTAGTTCCTTCTCTCCGTAAATCTGCTTTTCTGATAAAAAAAGTAAGTCTTTAAAAAAAGTTTACAAATGCACAGATTCTTTTTTTTTCTAAAGATTTATTTTTATTATTTTTCATTGGAAAGGCGGATATACAGAGAGGAGAGACAGAGAGGAAGATCTTCCATCCGATGATTCACTCCCCAAGTGAGCGCAACGGGCCGATACTATGCCGATCCGAAGCCGATCCGAAGCCGATCCGAAGCCAGGAGCCTCTTCCGGGGTCTCCCACGCGGGTGCAGGGTCCCAAAGCTTTGGGCCGTCCTCGACTGCCTTCCCGGGCCACAGGCAGGGAGCTGGAAGGGAAGCGGGGCTGCCGGGATTAGAACCGGCGCCCATATGGGATCACGGGCGTGCAAGGCGAGGACTTAACCACTTGCGCCACCGCGCTGGGCCCAAATGCACAGATTCTAAGAAGATCTTACACACAGTAGTGGTGTCAGGCATAGTGGATTAAGCTGATCTATATAACGCTGGCACCCTGCAAGGAAGCCAGTTCAAGTCCTAACTAGTCCACTTGTGACCCAGCTTCCTTTTAATGTGCCTAGGAAGGTGGTAGAATGTAGCTTGAGTATTTGAGGCCCTGAACCCACATGGGAGACATGAGTGAAGCTTCAGGCTTCAAGCTTCAGCCTGGCATAGCCCTGGCTATGGTTGTTGTGGTCATTTGCAAAACAAACCAGCTGATGGACTCTCTCATCAACACACACACACACACACACACACACACACACACAATCATTTTCCTGCTCACTATTCCTCTTTCTAAATAAATAAAATATCTTTCAGAAAAGGAAAAAATAAACTATTACTGGGTCTCAGTAATTTTAATGAAAATAGGTATCTTGTAACTTCATTTTCTACTCACCCTTTGAAATATCCTCAGAGTCAATATTTTTTCATCATTTGATAGCTTACTATATACAAGTTGTTTGTGTTGCTTTGTATACATTATTGAATCTTTATAGCACATTATCCTAATGTCTTCACTTTTTAAAATATTAAATTTATAATTTTATTGGAAATGCAGATTTACAGAGGAGAAACAGAGAAAATGATCTTCTGTCTGCTAATTTACTCCCCCAATGGCTGCAACAGCTGGAGCTGAGCCTATCTGAAGCCAGGAGCCAGGATTCTTTAGGTCTCACACATGGGTGAAGGTTTCCAACGCATTATGTCATTCTCTAATGCTTTCCCAGGCTGTAAACAGGGAGCTAGATCAGAAGTGGAACAGTCAGGACACAAACTGGTGCCCACACGGGACGCCAGCGCTTGGAGATGGAGGATTAGCTAGTTGATTCAATGAGCCAGGCATCCTCACTTTCTTCTACTAATTTTAAAAGTGTTACTTTTTTATTTCTTCAGGGTATTTTCTTTCTCTCTTTAGCTCTCTTGTCTTTTTTTAATTAACAATTTGTTTTTATATGTGCAGATATTATAGATTTTAGAAACTGTATGAAGCTAACCTCAATCTAAACATAAATCTCACCCTTCTTATACGCATATTCTGGACCCATCTGAGACCTTAGTCTAAGGTTCCTGTCCCTGCACAGGAGACAAATTCAGTGCAAATATGTAAAGAAGTACAATAATGGAAGCAGGATTTGTCTAAAGATATAAAAGAGGTAACACTCACTCAGAAATAAATGAAAGCACCTTGATGAAGAGAATGGCAGGACACTCAAATTTAGTCACCCCCTTTAGTAGAGCATTCTATATTCATATACACTCTATTAGTATGTATTTTACATACTAAAGGAGTGGCTTTGGGCAGGAGTTCACTACATAAAATCTTCACTTGGAGCTCAATAAACAAATATTGATCATGCCATCTTGATGGAGGAGGTAGTTATCATGAGAATGTGGGGTGAAGGAATAGTACAGAAATATGACAGTTGTGATATGGGGGTAGCAAGGCTGTGGCTTAGAGACTGCTAGAAACTTTTCAGTTAGCCCATATCATGTCCAATCCTCAGAGATTTTCATACCTTGGTCTTTATGGAAGCTTAAGGGAAGAAGGTTCGTCTTCTGTTACGGCCTCAGTCTGACTCATGGCATTGTCTGTGTTTATCCAAGCCATGAAAAGCCCTTGCTATATAGTCTGCAGATTCCATCTCAGGAATCAGAATATTGTCAGAGTTGATGGCAATGCTTGAAGTCTCCTCATGACTACAGCGTATGTGAAAAGAAAGATAAATTCTAGAAGAAATAAATATGTCAGTTAAGAGGTAGAAAATTTGGAAAGAGTAAGTGTAGCATACATATCAGAGAAGGAAAAGCACTTCCTTTCTCCATGAGCACAATAGTGTTAAAGTACATTCAGTAGGCTCCGGTAGTTGATTGCCCGTGACCGCGTCATCTCAGGGAATCTATGGACTTGTTTAGTTGTTGTAGAGCCTGGACAATAGCCCAGCTAAATAGACAAAGGCAATAAGGGAGATTCCTTAAAGCAGCTTCACTACAAATAGGAAGGTTTCAACCTTTGTGATAGAAGGACTTACAAAAGAGATATCCTGCAGACAACAAATTCTCAAAAAAAAAAAAAAGTGAAAAAGGTGGGTAAAAAAAGTCAGCTACAAAACAAGATAGTATCTTTCCCTAAGGAAAAAAGAATCTATTACATAACACACACACACACACACACACACACACATACATAGAAGTAATATTAAATGTATATATTTAATTTTTGAAGAAGTATTGAAGTTTCTGTAAGGGCAGGAAGGATAAATTACTCTATGTGTGTACACAGAAGGTGTAAGGTTTTAAGGCCATTTCCAGTATCTTTTGAGTACCAGCTTTCTTTGCTGCCATATCTGCTGGTGCATTTCATTTGATGATATCCATTTTTCTCTTTTGGTATCCCTTGCAGTGAGCAACAGTCACTACCAAAGGCTCAAAACTGGCGAGAAGTGAAATAGTCTTTTCCACTGTTTATGGTAGAATTATTTGCCATCAGTACAAAAAGTATAGTTTAGGTCTATGTAATCTCACTCTTTGGCCTTCTCCCAGTTCTGAGGCTCTAGTTAAGATAATATCCTCAATCTTTTGGGCCAAAGCAGTAACTGGAGACTCCTGGGCTACCACTTGAGCATGATCCATTATGGCACATCCTGCCTTTCAGATTTTTTCTTTAATGAAGCTGCTTTAATACGTGAACCAAAAATACATGTGTTTTTCATGATTTCACTTGTTACTCATTCCTACTCAAATAGACTTACTCTAGGATGTCTACACAAAAATAAACAAGGAAAGTGGCAGGATTGAGGAATTGGCATACTTTCTGAGTTCTATCAGGTCAGCATAAAATAAGAGGTTGGTATTCAGTAAGACATTGTTCTGTTAATCAATGCTGTCCTTTAATCCTAGAACTACTTATATCTGAAGAAATTGAAGTTTAAGACCTTTGCCTAGAATCAATTTGATGCTTTTCTCTACAAAATATAGGGTAGCATTAATGGCCTTGAAGCATGCAAGTTATCTTGTGTCCACTGGATCCATTCTTTTGGAAAATTAGGCCACTGGCTACAAATGTGGTCCCAAATTCTGAGTGAATACACTGAGGGAGATGGGTAACAAATAATGCCACAAACTGGTTAGAGAAATTGCAGAACCCCCAAACTGGGTCTGCTCACCTAATATGAACAAGCCAATCTCTGACTTTGGGTACTAGAAGAATATAGGTATTTAACACAAAGTACAGAGCATGGGCTAGGGCAGCAATTGCTGAATTCCTGGGATGTCTGAGGAGTTAGGATAAAGGGCAGAAACTGGATCTGGCATGTGCATGTGTGTAAGGCTCCTGGTTTGTCAGAGAAGCTCATGATCTTTGTTTTATTGATCAACAGTGCCATAATTTTTACAGAATTGCGATGGTCAGGTGGGCTCCAACCCATTTAGTGCTTGCAAGAATCTAGTTTCATTTTCTTTAGGATTTCCCCCAGATGAAATGCCACAGGTAATACTGGGCATTAAAGTTCTCATCCACTGAGAATCAAATGACTCCTGGAGTCTGGTGGTTGGAAGCCTATAAGGCCAGCTGGATCACTCCTTTTAAGTCCGTGAATTCCAAGTAACCTTGTGCTAAGGGAGACAGAAGCGATTGTTTCTTTTTACATTGTGATGGTTTGGTTTCACTCTTCCATCTATTGTACCAGTGTGAAGAACTTGTCAAATTAGTGATTCCTAGTGCAGGTATCTTGTCAGCAAAATGCTACACTTTGTAAGGCTTGTGTTGCCCTGTCTATTCAATTGGATCAGTGTTAAGAGTCTTTGAGGCTACAGGTAAGTGTATCACCATGAACACAAATCCTGAAATCTAGATCCTGCAGAAGCCTGTCATTCCCATAAATATTCTATACATATTATAGCTTTTTCTCTTTTAAGTGAGAGTGCATGTTATTCTGGCATCACAAAATAGCCTAAGTAAATGACCTCCATTTTAGAATTCTTAACTTTGAGAGAGGTTTTATATACTAACCCTCTTGACAGGTGTAAGGCTTGAATTATGTTTTATTTGGAATGCTATATAGGACTCCAAATAAGAATATTGCCTACATATTGTAAAAGGGATCCATTTTTCAATTGGAACAAAGTTCCTTTGAAAAGGCTTTGCCAAAAAATGAAAGTAACAGAAAAAAAAGAAGAAAAGTCATTGTCTAACATATAGGACTATTGGCAAAGCTGTGAGTGAGGACAGAGCATACTGTTGAGTTATATTTGAGGGTGAATCAATCCATTCAAAAGCAAACAGATAAATGGTGGCAAACAGAAAAAGGCATCCCCAGGTCTAACAATATAAATAATGAAACAGCTTGAGGTATCTGAGCTAGAATAGTATAGGGATTTGTCACAATAGTGTGAATCAGAATGAGTGCCTTAATAATGCTCCTGAGAGCTTAAGCTATTCCATATTCACCATTAGGATTTAAAACAGGAAGAATGGAGTATTTAGAAAGAAATGGACATGAAATCTTGACCATTTATTTGAGAAATTTATCAATCAAGGGTTATAGTTCCCACTTAGCTTTTGAGAGTAAGATATCCTGAAATTGATGAGGGATCATTATCTTATGCTTAAGAGGCTTATAAAGAGGAAAATTTTCAAGTTCCAGCTGGGTATGTCATGATACCAGATTGAGCAACAACTCTATTTTGGATGTAGCAGAAAAATCATTCAAGCTTTGTCTCATCTCAGTCATTAGCATCATGATGAAAGATTTAGGCTGAGGGGCAATTAACTTTAAACAAGTTCCCAGGGAAAGTGGCAAATCTCTGAGAAGAGAGGGAAGTGGACACTGTAACAACCCCCAAAAATGGGGTTCCTCCAATACTGGAGTTGGAGAATTCCCCCCCACCCAAGTTCTGTTTCTGCTAAAAACTAGAAATGTTGCACTTAGCATTTGTTTCACCAGAATCTGAACTCCCATGGCCAGTTTCTGGAGCTTCCCCATCACTGAGTAGACCTTTTTTCTTTTCTTTCCCCATCTGGGTGTCCCTAGGGGTCTGTTCAGGTTTGGGATACTTTGGACAGATGGCTAATCACTAGAAGCCATACCCATATACACCCCTGCTTCCTCATGTCAGTTGACTGTATTGCATTTGGGAAACAGGAAATGTGTAGAGACATGCATTTCCCAGTATGCATTAATCTATTTAGGCATTTCTTCCTAACTTCCCATGTCATGACTCATAGCTGCCAATGAATACATTTTCCTGCCAGCTGCTACCCTCATCTCCCTCATCTCTATATTGTATTAGATTTCTAATGTCTAGTACATTTCTGTTATCACTTCAAAGGCTCCTCACAGAGATGAAGAAGAAGGTGGCTGTTTTCATTTGCAACACAGAAAAAAAATACACAACAACTCTGTATGTGTGTGTGTACGCGTGTATGTAAAGAGAAGGGGATTGGGAGAGAGAGAAAAAGACTTCATTTAAGGGGATTGTTCATTGGGGTACATGTAATGAATCAGCCAGCTAATCCTCCATCTTTAAGCACTGGGATCCCATGTGGATGCCAGTTCAGGTCCTTGTTGCTACACTTACTATTCATCTCTACTTATGATGTTGAAAAGCAGTGGAGAATAAGCCAAAAGCCTTGTGACTCTGCCCTTGAGCAGGAGATCAGGAAGAAGCTCCAGGTTCCTGACTTTAGATTGGCTCAGCTCAAGCCATTGCAGCCATTTGGCAAATGAACCAACGGATGAAAGAATTTTGTCTCTCTTTTTCTCTGTAAAGCACCTTTCCAATTAAAATAAAATGGTTATTTACAGCCAGCACAAGTGTTCAACTGTCTAATCCTTTGTGTAAAAGAGGCAGCATCCCATACAGGAGCCAGTTCACATCCTGGCTGCTGTATTTTTCATCTAGTTCCCTGCTTGTTGCTTTGTGACCTGGAAAAGCAGTGGGTGACAGCCCAAGCACCCACGTGGGATATAGGTCCTGACTCCTGGCTTTGCATCAGCCAAACTCTAATCATTGCCATCATTTGGGTAGTGAACCAATAGATGGAAGATTTCTCTCTGTGTGTATGTCTTTCTCACTATAAGTCTGCCTATCCAGAAAAAAACAAATAAATTTTAAAAATAAAATATTAAGAATATAATAAGTCTTTTTAAATTTTATTTATTTTTATTGGAAAAGCAGATATACAGAGAGGAAGAGAGACAGAGAGGAAGATCTTCCATCCGATGGTTCACTTCCCAAGTGGCTGCAACAGCTGGAGTTGAACCAATCTGAAGCCAGGAGCCTCTTCCAGGTCTCCCACGTGGGTGCAGGTTCCCAAAGCTTTGGGCCGTCCTGGACTGCTTTCCCAGGCCACAGGCAGGGAGCTGGATAGGAAATGGTGTTGCTGGGATTAGAACAAGCACCCATGTGGGATCCCAAAGCAATCATGTTGAGGATTTTAGCCACTAAGCCATTGTGCTGGGCCCACAGCATCTTCTTGATGATGAAGGCCCAGATGAATCATGACAAAGTCGGTCCATTGGATTAATTTGGAAGGAATGAGGTTTTGTGATGTATAACTGTGTTCCAGAGAGTGCTAGAAAACTTTCAGTGGTTTTATCAACTGACTTCGTATATAGCCCATACTGCTTTTATGGTAAAATATTCACTTTATTGCCTTGATAAGTAGTACTCCAGATTATAAGCTAAGACAAAATTCACCACTAGATTGGACAGGATTTTTTAAATTACTACTTTAGAGATCTTCAGTGAAAATCGGTAAAGGATGATTTGTTATCAATTAAAAATCATTTTTGAAGGAAAGTGATCCGAAAAGCTTTTAGCATGTTAGAATGCTTCTATCAGATTGGTCATACTGAAGATTGAGAACTTTATTTGCCACACTTCCAGAATGAATGACATCTACAAGTATTGACTTCTCTGGTTCATATATGTAAGTGTAGTTAAATGTAGAAATTCTCAGACTTTAATGGTTTATTTATGATTTGTTCAGCTATGTCAAAGTGGCAAAGGTGATGATAGTAACCTTTACAGGGAAACCAAACAATAAAAATAGGCTATTTATTCTGTACAAAAAAAAATGATTCTTTCATCGGCTGTTATATTACAGGTAGCATAGAAAAATGGGAAAAACTTTTCCCAAGACTTATTTGCTTTTATTTTCCTTGAAAAGTGGAGTAAAAAAATGAATGAAAGAGGTGTTAGAAAATCGCTCTTATTCACTGGATTAATCATCTAATGTCTCTAACCACGGGGGAAGTAAAATTAAGGTGCATGGAAGAGAATAGAAATAATGAGTGCATAGAGATGTTGGATCAGCACAGAGGGTGTTGGGATTCTGAAGTACATATATGCCACATAGAGACTGATTTCTCAGCTCTTTGTCCCTTATCAAAGATAAGCCTGCACATATTAATTCCAAAGTAAATATCCTGGGTCTATCAAAGAATGCTTCACACAAACTGAACTGATCATAAAGAGAACTGACCTCAATGCTTTCTCTAGGCATCAGCTGTGCTTGTTGTCCTACCTACAATACTTTGGTAGTAGGAGTATTATTAGTCTCACAGGTTTGTCGGGAGCAGTTTTGCTTCATGTGATCCCAGGTCTGGGCAGCAGAATTCCCGGTCCAGGGCAGTAATTTCCACCTGCATGTAGTCCCAGACTGACTGATGCGTACTTGGTCACCATATCAGCAAGGCATCTTGTAAATGCTTTAGAGCAAGACTGCTGGTTTCCTGCTCTCCCATGTCTTCAGGCACACTTGGTAGTGTTCCTTATCCAAACCTCTTTTGTAGACAAAAAGAGCATGAAACGAGGAGGAATGTACAAGCCTCTGTGTTAGAGACATTTGTGATTTTGCTATATCAGCTCCTCTTTCCTTGGAGCCACCTCGATAATGCCCAAAGCCCCTCAACAAGCACAGCGATACTTCTTGCTACCCAGATTATTGCTGCCCTCTCACTTGTCAGCAGTTGAGCTGTTCTCTTTCCTTTACCTCCAAGACTTGTCCTAAGTTTTTTTACTGGCATCAGGAACAGAGACTGATTTTCTGATAACAACCACACACTGTTCATTATCAAACTTTGGAATATAAGATTTAATGCTTTTATGCCCTAGGGGACACATAATTAATGGATAGCTGCCTGGCCTCTTGCTGTATGTGCTGTAATAAATGCCTACTTTTCCCCATTAGTCCACTTTCAGTGACTGGCTTATAGTGTGTCAGGCAAGCAGATCCAATTTTTTTTTCAGTCCGCAACTACTCTTATAATTAGTTTTGAGATTGTTCATTGTCACCTGTTCTGCATTGCTTTTGTTGATGATAACTGATATCTGTCCTAACATTCCCCATAAATCGTGTCCCATCACTTTGTTTTTTGATGTCTTGTGTATGTGAACTCTCAGTTCTCGACACGCTTTTCACAAAGTGTTGTTTTTATTCCTTGTCATTGAATCTGAGCATAACTGTAACCCACTATGAGAACACATCTCAGAAGGAGTAGTGCTGAATGACTTTTGATTTTTGGGTTAGAGAGAACAATGCATTTTCTTTCGTCTTCTATAGTGCATTTACTGTGGGAATCCTGGGCTGCCAGGACCAGCACACTGTGAAGAAGTGAGGGCCAAAGGATCAGGTGAAGTGTTCCAGTTCAGAGCCCACAGAGACCCTTGCTGTCACAAGACTGAACTCTAAGATTTGTAAGTGGAAGGACCTATGATATTCCCAGATTCACTTGTCAAGTCACCTTTAGCCACAAAGCTTCCAACTCATGTCTTCCTACTGAGAGCAGACAAGCTGAGCTGTGTTCACTGTACCTGGTTTGCATACCTGAACTGAAGTGCACAAGAACAAAACAAAATGACTATTTTAAGCTATTGATGCTTGGAATAAATTACTATACCTCACCAGTAGCTGAAATATGTTTTTATTAGCTCTTTTCCTGAGAACACAAATGATATGAGAACTCCTATAATAGCTAGGGTTGTGCTATTCACAGGATTATCATTGAATAACAACGACCTGTCTGACTTCCAGATAGGAATACTTTTCAATATTTCCCAAGTTACAATTCTCTAAAGTAAATTAGTTCATTCATCTCAGAACATACTAACAAAGGTAATTCTCTCAGTGATTATAAAATAGGAAGTCTATTTTGATATTTCATATTGAAATTAGTAACCTAGAGTCTAAAAGTTTTCGTGTCATCATTTCTTATGTTCTGAAGATTGCTTTGTTGTGATTTATGGATATGATTTTAAGAGTGACACAGTATGAGTCTTCTCAAGTGAACATGGACTGATGGGCCTTTGATGACAAATCAGGAACTGTTGTCTAACAGTTCCAACTACCAGGCTCAAAGTCCTAGAAAAAAACAGCAGATCAAAAAGAATCAGCCCATGTTTCATGCCTGCCTGTCAGATCCTTCTACTAAGTCATTCCCTAGGCATCTGTGAATGAGCCAGATTTCTGGTGTGCTAAGTAAAATTTAAAAGCATTTCTTTTTAGCCTTGCTGTTGGGTAAATCTCGATTTCCTATTAAATATGTAGCAGATGTTGAGAGCTGTTCAATGTGATTCATGTTTAGGAGATTTGCATGGTAGTAAACATTTCTTCAATGTTGTAAGTCAAACTATTATCCCAAGTCTGGTTAGTTATTCCAGAGAGAAACAGATAGAAAGGTCAACATATATCATGAGTGGATCCAGGTCTAGGAATTACCTGGAATTATCAGTTTTTCGAAATTGGAGAATACTAAGTTAGAATCATTTTTAAAACAATTAATACATGTTTTAAACAAATTTCCTCTCTTCCTATCAATGGTCCAAGATTACACTCCAAAAAGTTGAAAAATAGAGCTTTTGAAGCCAGTTTTCTGATTTGTAAGATTAATATCACTTTACTTGTATGAGGTTGCATATTCCAGTTGGATTAGAAAACAAATGCATCCTGTGTAACATTGAAATTAGATGAATAATAGACAAATAAAATGATTGATATAAGAAGGTGAAAGTCACTGTGATGGATATGGCCATAACATGAGAAGTCAGTGAGAAGTGCACAGCTTTCGAATTTCTAGGATGATCTAAGTAATAGCCTTATGCTTGGCATGAAGACAATACATGCAGAAGAACAATTAAGAATCAGTGGCAATTAAATTACAAGTATAGTTATAAGATGATCAAATGGCTGAGAGAATGCTGTATTTCTTAAACTTGGGAACATATGAATCACAGGAGAACCTGAATCCATCAAAGCAGTTAGGGTTATCGTTCTGAACTTAGCAACAGAAATGCTCTTAATTAGGTGGCAGGTGTCATAATGAATTTAGAAGTCTGATGCATGTGATGAGAAATGAGCATTTGAATGACAACACTAAAAGATAAGAAATAGCATGGCAATTTTTCTGAAATGCAGAAGTAATGAGTATTATCTTTCCTGAATATTGGCTGAGCCAAAACAACAAATGCCTATCAATTGTCTGAAAAAAATGATTCCTTGTATATTAATGATTGTTTTAATTAGTGAAAATGCACTCCATTATAGTGCAGTAAGTGGAATGTGATATCAAGAAATATTATCATTTCTCTCAGGTTTGGTAAATAATTTACTATTTTTAACTGATTTGAGGTCCCTCTGTTTTGGAATCATCTGAACTTTTTCCTTTATATCTTACTTTTATGTTATAAAAGTTATAAAAAGGATTTACTGTCTTATTACAGCTCCAGCTCTGGTTCTGGTCATTGTATTTCCCAATTACATTGGGAGGATGGTTTCTTATCAAGGTAGCATGCTTATGAATAATGTTCTTTGTGTGGCTTCTGTGGTGGACAAGTTAGATTGCTTCTGACATCAGGCAGCAGTAAATTAGCTTCCCATTTGGCTGTGTTCTGGGGGACTGAAAGATTTACTTTGTCAACATCGTTGTATTCAGATGAAAATGACTTCCTTTAAGTTTCATTTGTTCTTCACCTGAGGCACAGGGAATTTCTACATTTCCAAATCTCGCAGTTCCCCCTTTTTAGATGAAAACTTGTGGCTTTCCACATATCAGATTCCGAAATTCACTTGGTTTGCTTTGGTATCTTGTGTTATTATTAAAGTGATTAGTGAGCAGTCTTGTGCTTCTGACATTTTAGAATAGCCATTCTGAAGATGAACGATCACACGCAAGAACTTCTAAGAAATGTAACATAAAGAATTATTTGAAATGATGCAAATGAAAAATTTTAACATGGAAAGCAAAATTTGAGAGCTGAGCAGTGTTTCCTAATGGATACTCTCACCAGGGGCAATGATTTTGATAGTTGTGATTCATGTTAAAATACAAATGATAGCAAGATTTTATTGGGACAGTTAGCTTTTTAAAAAAAACTTCATATTTGTTTGGCACAAAATCCTTGGCTGTGGGATATCAAATTTTTGCAATTTATTTGAAATTGGGCTTACCTTCTAAAGAATAACTAAAAACTAATATTGGAAATACATAAATTATTCAAGATGAGCTAATTAAGGTGATATTTATGAGTTGAAAACTCCAGATTCTTTCTAATGCACAAGATATTTTCAGGACAAGACGTACATAAAGGCAAGTAGAGGAACTGTTTTTATTAGTGTTGCTGGGAATCTGATGCAAATCAGCAGCAGCCTCACTTCTTGCCTCACATGAAAGAAGAATTTTCCTGCAACAACTTCAATGTGTAAATCCAGATTTAAAAACAGTGAGGAATGGGCCCTGCATGATAGCGTAGCAGTTAAGGTCCTTGCCTTCAATGCGCTGGGAACCCACACGGGCTCCAGTTCTACTCCCTGTGGCTCCAGTTCCCATCCAGCTCCCTGCTTGTGGCCTGGGAAAGCAGTCCAGGACGTCCCAAAGCCTTGGGAACTTGCACCCGCACAGGAGACACCGAAGAAGCTCCTGGCTCCTAGTTTCGGATTGGCTCAGCTCCAGCCGTTGCAGTCACTTGGGGAGTGAACCATTGGATGGAAAATCTTTGTCTCTGTCTCTTCTCCTCTCCATATCTTTCCAATAAGAATAAATAAATCTTAAAGAAAAAAGAGTGATGAAGATGTCTGCTATGGTGACAAGAGAGGGTCCCAAGGGAGGAAAGACCAGAGAAAATGGTGGCAGTTGTATCTTTTATGAACCATATCAGGGAGGGGGACAAATGAGTCAAAAGAGAGAGGGGGAACTCAGCTATAGGTGTCTAGTTCCTTGTCAGAGGGATGTGACTGACAGGCCCCCTCCTTCCATTCTCAGGATAAGCTTAGACTCCATCTCCATGCATCCTCAAGATACAAACTGAAAGAGATTTGATGCTATAATAGGCTATTGGTCCTTGCTGGGATGCAATTAGGAACTACATTGGATATTTTTATTTGATGCTAGTTCTGGGTGGTAGAATTGCTACATTAGTGATTTCAGGTTGTTTGCCTAGGGGAGAGCTGTAGATGCTAAGTTGCATAGAGTTGTGGCGGTATATTCCCTCCAACACTTTTTCTGGTTCCTGGCTGTCTCCTTACCTATAGTAATGGAAAACTTTTTTTGCCAATATGGCAAAAACAAGCTTTAGATATGATTTCCAGTTCATTGACTATGTGACAATAAGCAAATAACTCTTACTCCATTGAGAAACTTCTTTGCAACATCCTATATTGTTGCTCAAAACCAACTCAACCTCACCTCAGCCCTTAACAATACATCTGAACACCTACCCATTCAGAAACAAAAGCAACCCCTTTGCAGTCTGTGAGAGCAATGTTCTGTACCCTTGCTGATAACGGGTCCCTCTCAGGTTCATCCCCCAATGAACCTCTTCTGCCTGTGCAGTTTGAATATCTCAATGTTTTTTTATTCCTTATTTTCCTTTACGTGATATTTACCACCTCTTCCTGATTTTTAGTGAAAGCGTTTGTTCTAATCAGTTGGAAACTTACCAGAACAAAACATATTCGGAAGATGGATCTTATTGACCTGATAATCATTGTTAATATGTCAAAAATAATTTCAGCCATTGTGATGGAGAAAACAAATTAACAAATTAGCATTCAGTTCAATTCATAATAAAAATTGAAATCTTGTTGACTTTTTTCTTAAGTACCCTGCCATCTCATGCTTTAATAATCTTGCACTTGAATTTCTCAGAACTTCTCTTTAATCAAATATTCATCATATGATTACTCATTGGATCATAAGTAGAGCACCCTCAAACTTATTGGAGGCATTGTTGTAGAACCCCCAAACTGTGTCTATTAGCTTGTTGTTCAGAAAATCAATCATTGACTTAGGGGTGGTAGAAAAAAATTAGAGACAAATGATTCTTTACGTCCTGTGATTAGAAGCTTGTAAGGTCACCTGGAATATGTCATAAGTCACTGAATTCAGGCAGGCAAGAGCATCATGTGCAAAAGCAGACAGACAGCATTCTAGATTCTGCTTTTACATAATAGGGGGTTGATTTCAGTGGATCATAACTAATTCAATGTAAAACGGTTTGCTGTATGCTTCCCAAGGAGTGTCTTAAAAGCCATTGTATCTCCTTGAAGAAAAAAAAAAACACAGAATTCAACACTTTATGGCAAAATATCTATTCTTTCAGTGCAACAGATGATATATTACAAACTGCATGGTTTGCTTCTACTAACGTAACAGCTGAACAATCCATCTCCATGGATTCCCACCCTTGTGGGGTGTGCCTGTCACCATCAGCATTAGCTCCCAACACTTAAGAGGTTTTTTGTTGTTCCTTTGCTCGTTTGCTGGGCAGTTTAAGCCTGAAAGCAGCTGGGGGTGAGGAGGAGACTCAGCTGGAAGAGGAAGACTGCAATTTAGACCAGAACTGCTATAACAAGCAGAGGATGGAGTAAAAGAAAGCCTAGAATTGGAGCCAATCTAAAAACGATAGTGGGCTAACACAGTTCAGAAAGTCTAAATCCAGGAAAACCATGCTGACAATAGCTTCCAAAATGTACAGTACTATATTTAAGGAGAATATGGGAGGTGGACAGGCTGTCCAAAGTATCTAAGTCATGAATGAAGGAATAGGGAAAAAAAGGAATAGAGCCCAGAACTGAGTTAGAGATCCTAGATGTCAATTGAAAATAAATGTCATACTCAGTGACTAAGAGATCAGGTAAATGTCTCCCCTGAATTTCACTGCTCTTGGACAAATGATGAATAAAAATGCATCAAGGAGCTCTAGTGACCATGGTAGTCAGAACGCCAGTGTCTGTGTGTCAGACACTAAGTCAGATCCATATCACACACAAATCAATGCATTCTGCAGCCTAGCCTAGCCCTGCCCACACTTGGCATTCATATACACCAGCAGGAACTACTCCCTAGTTGGAGCGACCCACACTGGGCCCACCTTCAGCCCTGGTTCCTCTGCATGTCAGTATGTGCAGCAGACTGGACCAATCTGTCCCACATCCCATTCAGCTCCCATACACATTGAGGAGTGTTGGAGCCCAGCTCAACCTAACTAACCCCATTATCCAACCCACACTCATGTTGGCCAGTGTCACAGCCGCAGCTGTAGTTTTCATGCTCACCAGTGGGAGTTGTAGCCCTTTACAGAGGTACCCATTATTTCTCTCCTAGGTCCAGTCCCAGCTCTGGATCTTGCATTTTCCAAGTGGTTCTACTATCTAGTCCATCAGGACTTGCCCCCAGTGCCAGCACTTGCCAACTGATCCTGCAGCAAAGCCTGACCAGCCAGCACTTATTCTGCCTCATACATGCACCATTGGCTATGGTCACTTAGCCGAGCCTGGCTCTCCACCTAATCCAGCTCTTGTGAATTCCATCAGGTGCTGCAGCCCTGCCCAGTCTGGTCTAACCCCAGTACCAGCTCTTATGCTCATCAGCAAGAGCCATGGCCCAGTAGGAAAACCCCCACAGCTCTCCTCCCATGCTCACCTCCCTTCCTGGTCTTACATGTGCTGGTGGGATCTGTGGCCCAAACTGGCAAGGCCTGTCTCACCTTGTCACCCAACTTGCAGTACTGGCTTGGTCCATCCTGCCCCCATTCCAACTGATGATAGATGCTACAACCTTGCTCAGCCAAACTAGTCCCCAGTCCCAGCCCTAATGTGAACTGACTGGCATGGTGGCCCAACCCGGCCCATCCTGCACTCTGTTCTGGTTCTCAAATATACCAGTTGGTGCTATAATTGCTCCAGTACTGCCCACCTGCCGACCTGATCCTCAGGCAGGCTGATTGGTGCTGTACCCTGACCTTGACTGGGCTGGTCTCAGCCTTGATTCCTGTGCACACCAGCAGAGACTACATCCTGACAGGACTTCTCCGAGCTCTGCCATCAGGTCACCTTCCAGTGACAGTGATCCAGAAGTGGACAATGTTTCTTTGTCTCTGTGTTTTTCAATTAAACAATAAAAAACCATAGAAATGTGTAATTTCCTGTAAAACAAATTACAAATTATTGATCCAATAACCTAAGACATCATAATTGTATTTTTTTAAAGATTTATTTATTTTCATTGGAAAAGATGATTTACAGAGAGAAGAGACAGAAAAATCTTTTGTCCCACTGGTTCACTCCCCAACTGGCTGCAATGGCTGGGGCTAAGCTGATCTGAAGCTAAGAGCTAGGAGCTTCTTCCAGTCTTCCATGTAGGTACGGGGTCCCAAGGTTTGGATTGTCCTCTACTGGTTTCCCAGGCCACAAGCAGGGAGCTGGATAGGTGTTGGAGCCACCAGGACATGAACTGGTGTCCGTATGGGATCCTGGTGGATGCAGACTGAGGATTTAGCTACTAGGGTATTGCACCAGCACCAAAGGTATTCATGGCTAGGATTTAGCCACTAGGCTACCATGCTGGGCACTGTTTTTCATTTTCTTTTTTCTTTTCTTTTTTTTTTTTGAAGAAAGAAAGAAATAATGTGGAATTACTTAGGATGCAACAAGACATTCTAGTTTTTAATTAAATCTTTGCAATAGCTCCAGGAAGAAATTTATGAAAATGCAGAGTATAATTGTGTTATATGTGGATAAATTTCTTTTGAAAAACTAAAAGAAATTCTATAAACCCACAAGTATTAAAGAAAAATGAATATAAATTTCCTTAATTTCAGAAAGAAATTAAGCTCAGAATAAAAAATAGATTGCAAGTTTACCATGGTCTGATGAAGCATTACTTTTCAAACATGTAACAGAGGAGTTAGTTGTTCAAAATTGGTTAACTATAAGAAATGTTGTCAAGTACAAGAAATCTGATGATTTTTGCATTTACTGGAATTTTATGTTGTAATCTTCATGTCAGATTTAATTCCTTTGCACTAGGATTATTTAATATTTTTCCCTCTTGCTTTTTTGACATTATCTAGGTGTTATTTAACAGCTGTTAACAAACTTTAAACATCCCCTCCCTAACCCTGGCATTGTCCGCATTTTATTCATGAGGTAAACATTTTTTTAGATTTCATGTATGTGTGAGAATACTGTGTTTATATTTGTGCTTATTTGACTTGAAACATTGTCCTTTTCTTTCTACTTCATTGTAATACATTACAACAGTTTTTCTTTATGTGACGAGTGGTGTTCGAGTATTTAAATATATCACGATTTCTTCATCCATTCATCCACTGGTAGATGCTTTATTAGACTCTGTATCTTGGCTATTATGAATTGTTCTGAAATAAACAAGCAAGTGCAGATGTCTTTCACACATACTTCTTTTCTTTCAATTGCATATGCATATCTAATTGTGAGATTTCTGGATCATATGGTAGTTTGTGTTTGGTTTTCTTGGGAAACTTTATAATGCTTTCCAAAATGAATTACTAAAGTACATTTCCAATAATGTGCGAGTCTTTCCCTCCATATCACCACTAGCATTTTACATCTTTCCTGTTTTTATAATAGTTCTAATGACAGACAAGAGGTATCTCATGATGACTTTGACTTGGTAATTGTGATTTTCTATACCTGTGGACCATTTGTGTATCTTATTTAAGAAACATATATTTAGGCTGATTGTCTTTTTAAAAATCATGTTATTTGATTCTTTACTGTTAAGTTTTTCAAGTTCCTTATACATCTCGGACATACATCCTTTACTAAGTGACTAGTTTGCAAATCTATTTCTCAGTTGTGTAGGCTGTCTTTTCACTCTGTTGATTGCTTTCTTAGCTTTGACTATCAAAAATATTTGCTTTCTGGATTTATTTTTTCTTTCTTATTTTTTGGAAAATGCCATCTTTCATCCAATTGTTGCAAAAAATTAAAGAAATACTTCCAAACCCAGTTCATGGGTTCAGCTTAATTCTGATAACAAAGTTTCCAAGGACAAAGCAACAAAATAAAAGGCTTCAAAGGAGTGTGTGCGTGTGTGTGTTTGTAGGTTTTAATATGCTAGTGCAGATGTACATAACCCCATAACAGAATGTTTAAGTTCCATACCCTGCTCCACTTCAGCTTCCTGCTAATGCAGAAACAGAGGTTATGGTTTAAGAGATTACATGACTCCCTGATACATTAGAGGCTTAGCTTTGGTTTCCAGCTTCTGGCTCCAGCCCTAGGCCCCAACCCGGAACTATTGCAAACTCTCGAGAAGTGAACAGAGTGATGGGAGTTTTCTCTCCCTCTCTCCCTCTCCTCTCTTTCTTTCAAGTAAATTAAATTAATTTAAACTTTTAAGAAAACGAAAGCATGCACTAGTATCTTTCAAGAACATAGACACCACAATCCTCAACAAAATACCTATGAAACTAATTTAACAGCATATACCAAAGATCATTCACTCCATCAAATGAAATTCATTCCACAGAGATAGTGATGGTTAAATACATGCTAATAAGTTCAACTCATCTACCACCTCCAGATAATGGAGGAGAAAACATTGCGCTATCATCTAGTACACACAGAGAAGTAATAAAATTCCCCATCCTTCATGATAAGAAATCTCTAAGAATATAAGGCATATACGTCAACATAGTAAAGCATTCATAAAAGGCTACTAGATAACATACTGACTGGTGAATGGTAAAAACCTGAAAGTGCTATTCTTAGGATCTGAAATTAGAAAGGGGTTCTCACTTGTATTCGCTTCATTCAACATGTTTTTGGAAGCCCTGATTAAAGCAATTAGTCAAGACTTAGGGACCTGGTGCTGGAGCAGTAGCCTATGAATAAATCCTCACCTTGCATCCTTCAGGATCCCATAAGGTGATGCATTGTATCCCAGCTACTCCACTTCCTTTCCAACTCCTTCATTGTGACCTGGGAGAACAGTTGAGGATGGCCCATAACTTTGGGACCCTGCATGAGTACTGGAGACCCGGAAGAAGTTCCTGACTCCTGGCTTCAAAGCAGTTCAGTTTTGGCCGTTGCAGCCATTTGGGGAATGAACCAGCAGATGGAAGATATTTCTGTCTATATCTCCTTCTCTTTGTATATCTGCTTATCTTAAAAAAAAAAAACTAAGAAAATAAGGAACAGAGACAGATGATGTACAAATTGTTACTGAGTGAAGATCATATGATCTTACATATAGAAAACCACAAGTATGTCATCAAAATGCTACCAAATTTAATTAAAATGTTCCAGAAATGTAGCAAATTTTGAAGATGGATATTATCTCTCTAAAGCATCATAAATTCTATGAACAAATAATTTTAATTGCTTATTTTTTATTTTAGTGAGTATTAAGGACAGAGGCAGAGCTGAGTGTAAGAAAAAGGCAGAGAAAGCTATGATTTCACAATAGTGATTCCTTTAGTATAGCCAGTAGGAAGAAATTCTTTGAGCTTGCTCCAACAACAGCAAGAAAAAAAAGAATCAGCAAAATCCGTCTTGACATGAATGTACATTCAAAATGATATATACTTGTATCCATTGTTTTGTTACTAAAACTTTGAACTGAAAGCAAAATGTATGTTCTCCTTATATGCTCTCTTTTTAAAATCAACTTTAACAATAATATCTAATAATAGAAATTCTTAGGTATCTAATAAGTGGAAATTACCAATACACATCGTAAGAAAAATGCTGCAAAGTAGCAACAAAGAAAAAAATCCTAGCAACAGCAGTTGATGGATATGCCTCATGCAGACTGGCCAAGACAGGAATGATGAGACTTGTCTCATTTGGAACAATGCGGTGAAATTCACATTGAAGAAATAATGCTAAATTTCTAAAGTGATGCAAATAGTTGACCTGGAATTCTATATTCAGCAAAAAAATCTTTAAAAAACGAACAAGGAAACCTGACATAGCAAGTTTCTACACATGCACAACAGGAAGGACTAATTATGTAAGCTTCATTATTATGGTTTCTGAAAGGGATTTAATATTGTTTGTATGTTTAGAAAAACAGAATTTTCACCACTTTTCTTTTTATATTTTATGTTTTATTATTATGCTTATACTCCATCATATAGTATAATAGGTACCGATATTCTCTTCTCTCTCTCCTTCCTTGTCTACTCATTCCTCCCACTTCAACCCCTCCCCCATATTATGATGATAGTATAGATTTTCAGCAGCAATCGCAAGTCTAACATTCCACGGTTTAGACACATGGTTGCATTATAGGTGCTGTTGGGAGTCTTCCTTTCACTCAGGAGTAGAAATGCATGCAGCAGGACCTGGCATGATAGCGTAATGGTTAAGATTCTTGCCTTAAATGCACCAGGATCCCATATGGGCACCGGTTCCAGTCCTGGCAGCTCCACTTCCCCTACATCTCCCTGCTTGTGCCCTGGGAAAGCAGTCGAGGATGGCCCAACACCTTGCATCCCGTATCCATATGGGAGACCCAGAAAGAAGTTTCTGGCTCCTGGCTTTGGATTGGCACAGCACCAGCAGTTGTGGCTGCTTGAGGAGTGACTCATCGGATGGAAGATCATCCTCTCTTTCTCTCCTCCTCTCTGTACATCTGCCTTTCCAATAAAATAAATAAATCTTAAAAAAAAAAAAGAACAGCATGCTGCAACATGTCTTCATGTACTAATATGCTAGTTTCCATTATGCAGGTCATCTGTGAGAATATATATTATATATCCATATACATATCATATGCATGTGTATGCTTATTTAACTATATACCAACTATATACCAACTTATTTTGTATTTTGCTTGAAGTTTGGCATATACTAGAAAGAACATGTTACATTTGTCCTTCTGGGACTGGCTTGTCTCACTGAGAATAACGGTTTCCAGTTGAGACGGTTTTGTTATAAATAGCACAATTTCATTCTTTTGGGCCCGGCACTGTGGCCTAGGGACTAAAGTCCTCGCCTTGCAAGCGCTGGGATCCCATATGGGCTCCAGTTCTAATCCTGATGACTCCGCTTCCCATCCAGCTCCCTGCTTTTGGCCTGGAAAAGCAGTTTAGGATGGCCCAAAGCTTTGGAACCCTGCACCCACATGGGAAACCTGGAGGAAGTTCCTTGCTCCTGACTTCGGATCAGCACAGCCCCAGCCATTATAGTTACCTGGAGAGTGAATCATCAGATGGAAGATCTTCCTCTCTGTTTCTCCTTCTCTTTGTATATCTGACCTTGCAATGAAATAAATAAATATATAATTTTTTAAATGTCATTTTTTTCATTGCTTTGTAGTATTCCTTCGAATAGATGCACTACAGCTTCCTGTTGCATTCGTGTTTAAACTCAGACTAGGTTATTTCCATGTTTTTCCTATTGTGGATTCTGCTACTATAAACAAAGGATTGTAGATTACTCTGTCATGTGCAGATTTTGCTTCCCTGGGACATATGTGATAGGCAGGATCAGGCTGAGCTGCAACACGCATTGGTTTGTTTAAAATGAATGAATCCCAATTGAACTTCAACTGTGAATATGCAGCAAGGTGGAGGAATCCACCATGGGGGTAGGGTTGTGGGAGGGGTAGGGGGAATCCCAGTGCCTACAAAACTGTATCACATAATACAATGCGATTAACAATAAAAAAGAAACACCACCACAACAAAAACAAAACAAAACAAAACAAACAAACAAACAAACAAAAAAAAAACAGAGCTGGAGATAGAACTGATCCAGCAATTGTATTAGCACAAGCTGATTGGAGTACGGACTCTGCCGAACCCTGTATTGGCAAGCACACACAAGAATCAGGTTTGGGATCACTTCAGATGAAAGTTTCTTTGAGGACCCTCCCTACTGAAGCACTAGACTCAGAGCCCCTACCATGGGGAGAATTGTAAGTTCCATGGTCTGACTGTGGAGTGCATGTGTCAGAGCTGGGCCTCCTCAGTGGCTCAGACAGAGCAGTGGCCAGCATATCCATGTGCACATGGAGGATAAGGCAGTACACTGGAGCTTGCAGAGGATGCCTGGTACCATAACTGAGGACAGAGGGCAGAACAAATTGATCAACAACCCCAGCCAAGTGTTGGCAGTGAATATCTGGGTGAACAGAGACACTAGGGTGGAGTCTGTCAACCAGTGGATTCTGGAGGAATCTCATATGATTGAAGTGGCAAAATTGGCAGTAAGTCAGAACTTTAGAACTATCAAAACCAATTGAACAGGACCTTCAGAGCATGTACCACATCAGGGACCATGGGATGGCGTTGGTGGCTGTCCCTCATCCCAGGGTACGGAAGTGGTTGGGAGGCTGGGTGTGGCTTCTCCACTTATCTTCCTCATTCTACCAGACACAGAAAGAAAAAGGAGAATGTGGAAATAATGGTCTCACCCACCTTCCTACTGCCTATGACCCTTTGGACTCTAACCGACTATGAAAAAACATCAAAAATAAAAACAACTATTTTAAAAAAGTGAATTAGAAACATGACAGTTATTTTTTAAAAGCCACAAATTAAACTCTCACAAATGAAATATGTGTGAGACAAAAAATATCATTGGGTAGGATGAAGGGCCAATTAAGCCTTTTGAGACAAAAATCAGTGAATGCAAAGGCATAGAATATGATACTCCATTATGATATATTTTGGATTATTAAAAATAATTGTAATCAGTGCTTTGTAAGCCAACTTCACTATGTGTGTGTATTTGGATATTTGATAAAGTTAAGAGAAGATATTTTAGAACAAATAATAGGAAAAACTCTCCAAATTTGAAGAAATTGTAAATCTAGTAATAAAAGAATGTTTGATAAATACCCAAATCACAGGAAGCATGAAGAAAAATTTATTAATACAAATCATAGGAAAAAATGCTTCAATGTAACTATCAAAAAAAAAAAAAAAACAAATCCTAGCAACAGGCAGATGATGGATATGCCTCATGCAAACTGGCAAAAGGCAGAAACGATGAGACTTGTCATATTTGGAACAATGCAGTGAAATTCACATTGAAGAAATAATGCTAAATTTCTAAAGTGACCCAAACTGTTGACCTGGAATTCTATATTCAGTAAAATATATCTTCAAAAGCAAACTAACAAAAAATCTGATATAGCAACTTTGTACACGTACAAACCTTGAAAGTGATCTGAAATGCCTTCCATGCAGGAGATATTGAAGCAAGTATTGTTGCAGAAAGAAAATAATACCAGATAGACATTTGTATCTTCACAACGAATGAAAAATATTTAATATGATAACTATCTAAGATTACTATATTCAAAATTATGCATAGTTATGTTACTATGATAAAAAAATATGTGACCAAATTAACACTGAAATAAGGAGGGGTATAATTAATATACAGAGTTGAACTTTGCATTTACAGTAGCAGTTGTACCAGTAATGGAACACCAACATACCCTATCAGAATGCCTGGGGGTTAGACCCATCTCTGCTTCCTCTTCTAGCTCAGTATTCCACCTGGGAAAGAGTAGACAATGGATACAACATGTGTTTTCCTGCTGTACACATAGGACACCAGGATGGAGTTCTCAGATCCCAACTTTAGCCTTACTCAGACCCTGCATCCCAGTTATTTCAGGAAGTGAGCCAGGAGAAGGAAGGTTTCTCACCGTCTGTGTGTGTCTGTGTCTCTATATCTAGCCTTGTGTCTTTCAAATAAACAACAATACATTAAAATATTTATGAAAAGATAAGAGATGTATTATAGACAAAATCTTTAAATAAAACTATACTACTGTAAAGGTCTACTACCATAAGTCAAATCATATCATGCAAAGGTAGATTGTGGAAAAATTAAAGATGTTTATCAGATATCCTAATGTAATCACTGAAATATTAAAAATGCATTATTAGGAAAAAGCAAAAAACAAGGTTAAAATTAGAGGCATTTTATGTTAAATTGGTTAAGTTACTCTATCCAGATATTTTCTCACAAATCCTAGTCCCATTGTATAAAGTTATAGTTTAGATAGTATTATCACTTAAATCAGTAGACAGTATAAAGTATGTTACCATTTATAATGTGGGTGAACTCTTCTACAACCAACTGAATATTTTAATATAAAAGCAAATGAGAGGACCTGGCAGGGTAGCCTAGCGCCTAAAGTCCTTGCCTTGCACGCACTAATATCCCATATAGGCACTGGGATCCCATATGGGTGGCGATTCTAATCCAACTCCCTGTTTGTGGACAGAAAGCAGTCAAGGATGGCCCAAGATCTTGGGACCTGGCACCTACATACAATGAACAGATACCCCAGCAATGATTGGAAATTCACAGGCAGTCAGGTGGAAGTGGGGAATCACCAGGAACACAAGAAGTGAATCCAACCATAGAATTGAAAGTTCCACTAATTTTGTTTAAATCCAAACACAGTGATGGAGACCTATTAGGTGTGGAGAAAAAGGGTGAATTTCAGAGCAGAGACCACTACCACTGACACATCAGACACCATATTGAGTTATATGCAAAAGCTCTGATGGATGACAGGAACAAAAGAGAGCTGTACATGAGGTAAGCAAGGACAGATGTCAGTTCTGGCAGAACTCATAACCCTGGTCTCACCAATAACATTATACCAACCTGGGATCATCCTATAATTTCCACCCAAAATAAGACTAGGTTGTACCCAGACCTAACTTCCAGCAGGTTCAAGCAAGAATGGGGGCGGGGATATATAGTTTTTTTTTCCTAACCCTGAATTTTGCTAGAATTGTGAGCAGGAGAAAGGGTGAGCAATCCGTGACACAGCCAAAACCCAAGATCACAGGAGGCAGACGCACAAACCCCAGCTACGGAGGTGGTGGCAGGAGCCCAGCACGGGAGTCCTGGATTGAAATTCACTGGAGGTACTGGTGTGAATGATACAGAGAACCAGGCACTGAACTACAGCAATAATGTTGATCTGTGAATGATGCAGCTAAGAAACAGCACCAAAGACTCCACTACTGAGACATGAAATGGCCAAGAGCAGAAGAAGAGGTACAGGCACAAGGAGTGAGGCTACTGATGCATCCCCTGCAAAGGAGGAAAGGGCTAATTCAACCTTAACTGAGGAAGGCATCGATAAAGAATTTTAAAAATCATCATAAAGCTCCTTAAAACAATAAGAAGCTCATGTGGAGGTTCAAGAAATTCAAGAAATATGTTAAACAGGAAATAGCAACATTGGAATAAAATCAAGCTGAATTCTTAGAAATTAATAGTAACATATAGATTATTAAAATCCATGAAAAACCATCAATAATGAATGAATGAAATAGAACAAAAAAATTCTCAGAACTGGAAGACACCTACTTTGAAAATGCCTACAGAGGCAGAAGCTGGAAGAGGAACTGAATAAAACTAAGAAAGAATCCAAGAATTAAGGGGCATCATCAAAAGGCCAAACATAAGTCATAGGAGAAATATATTCTTCCATAACATGGAGAAATTAACGGGGAAGCCCATATAGGAAGGACACAGAACCACAAATAGACTCGACCAGGACTAGAAGCTACACTCGCCATGACACATCATAATGTTCTCTTCAACTGAAACTGAAGAAAAGGTAGTTGACATAGAAAAACCCCAATCATACTCAGAGCTGACATCCCAGAAAAAATCCTACAGGCTAGAAGAAAATGGAGTGACACATTCTAGATCCTAAAAGAAGAAAAATGTCAACCACAAATAAATATCCAGAAAAGCGTTTTTGGAAAATATTTCCAAAGCAAATAAAAACTGAGAAACGTTTCCTTACCAGACTTGCCCATACAAATGTTGCTTAAAGATATGCTACAGATAGAGAAAAAGACAAACATAGAAAATATGCTAATAAAACCACAAAAAAACTTAAACCCATCAACAATAACCCAATGCTAAAATGAGAGGACTAAATGACAACCCGTTTATATTAACCCTGAAGGTAGATGGCTAAAAGTAATTAATCAATCAAAAGACACAGATTAGCAGACTGGATCAAAAAACAGTACTCATCAATGTGTTGCCTGAGAAGACATACCTTACCAACAAATGTGCACAGAACCTGAAAGGGAAAGGACAGAAAAAAGATATTCCAGGATAATGGAAAGGAAAAATGAGCTGGTGTAGCCATTTTAACGTCTGATAATGTAGCCTTATATGTGAAAAGCAAAAATAAATGTATGTGCACCAAATGCCAAGCCATTCAACTAAGTGACACAAATATTAATGAATTTAATGGGAGAAATAGACTCTTTCAAAAATAAGTCAGTATCTTAACAGTCCATTAACCATAGTATATGTATCTATGATTAAAACTCAACAAAGAAACAACATATCTCATCCAGGTAATAGAACAAATGGACTTAATTGCCATCTACAGAACTGTAGCAGATATGCAAGTAGTTGCAAACTGAAAAACAATTTGCTAAATGAATAGTGGATTATAGAAAAAAACCAAAGAGGAAACTAAAAAGTGCTTAAAATAAATGATGACATTAATACAACTTATCAAAACTTAGAGGACATGTTCAAGGCAGTGTTAAGAGGAAAGTTCATTACAGTAAATGCCCATGTGAAGAAACTAGAAAGATACCAGGTGATTGGACTAATCAGGCAGGCAGGGGTGGTTTAACATATGCAAATTGATAAAAATGAAAGCCACAGACACAAAATGAAGAATAAAATCATATGATTATTTTAAAAGATGCAGAGAGACCTATTGATAAGATCAAACACCATTGCATACTAAAAACCCTAAGCTGGATAGGGATAGAAGAAACATTCTACAACACAATCAAGCAATAAAGGAAAAACCCAAGCCAATCTCATATCGAATGGTGAAAGACTGGAATATTCTCCACAAAGATTTGGAATGAGACAAGGATGTTTACTTTCACCACTGCTATTCAATATGGTATTATTGGAAGCAGTGGTTGAAGCTATTAGGCAAGAAAAATAAATTAAAGGAATTCAAACTGCAAACAAGGAATCAAAATGATCCCTGTTTGCAGATGACATGATTCCAAATATAGGAGAACCAGTAAATGTTTTAAGACTATTGGAACTCATAAGAGAGTTTGGCAGGGTAGCAGGGTACAAAATTAAGGATCAAAAATGAATGGCCCTGATATGACCACACATTTTTTTTTTTTGGCTGAGAAAGAACTTGCAAATATAGTCCCCTCTAATATAGCAGAGAAGAGCCTTCAATACCTTGGTATAAAGCTGACCAAAGATGTACAAGACATTTATGATGACAATTACAAAACATTTTTTAAAAGGAAATAAAACCTCAGAAAATGAATAGATCTGAACCAGTGGAATCACCATCATCAAAATGTGCATATTACTGAAAATAATATACAGATTCCTTGGGAGCCCAATAAAATTCCAACATGCTTTTCTCAGCTGTAAATGATTATCCAAAATTCATCTGGAGCACAAGAGACCTTGAATATGAAAAACTATCCTGAAAAATATAATATAAATAAAGCTGGAGGAATCATAGCTCCTGACCTCAAGACATACTACAGGGCAGTGGTAATCAGAAATGTCTGTTATGTATGTAGAAACAGAGAAGAAGATCAGTGAAACAGAATAGAAACCACACAAATGATGCCAAACATGTATAGTCAACTAATTTTCAAGAAGAGAACTGAAAACAACCCAGGAAAAGGGTTGGTCTCTTCAACAAATGCTGTTGGGCCAATTGGATAGCAGTCTGCAGAAGCAACAAATAAGATGTCCCCCTGTCATATAAAAAATCAGCTCTAAATGAATCAAACTCAAATATGCATCCAGGAACCAACCATCCAAACATTAGAGAAAATTATGGGAAGGTAAGATCTCCTGATAAAGTTACCCAAAACACAATAAAGCTGAAATAAACAAGTAGAAACACACCAAACTAAGAAGCTTCTGGATGTTGTACAGCAAAGGAAATGATCAACAAAGTGAAGAAGTAAGCCACAGGCTGGGAGGAAATCTGCACACAACACAACAGATTTGGGATTCATATTCAGGATTTACAAAGGGCTTCAGAAAGTCAGCAACAGAACAAGAAACAACCCTGAGAAGAGATGGGTGCAGGAAATGAGCAGGAATTTTTTAAAATTATAAATTCAAATGCCTAATATACATATGAAAAATGCCCAGACTCGCTAGTTATTAGGGAAATACAAATAAATAACTAAATTAAAATGCCATTAACTTCAGTGAAAATGGCCTACATTTGGAATTCTTCTGACAACATCTGCTAACAAGAATGTGGGTAAAAGGTACCTTACTCTCCCATTGGTGGTGATACAGACTAGCGCGTCAGGTATGGAAGTCATCAGAGAATGTGCAAAGACAACTGTCAACTGATCTACCAAAAGGTCCAGCTATGCCATTTGTGGAAATATTTCTGAAGGAAGTAAAATCTTTATTTGAGGATGTGACCTGGACCGTGTCAAACCAGCACAATTTAAATATCAAAGACACGAAATCAACCCAGATGTTTATCAAAAGAGGAATGCATAAAGAAATGAGAAATCATTATACTAAGTGAAATAAGCAATCTCAAAAGGGTAAACATCACGTTCTCTCTCATATAAGACAACATTCATGCAAAATGCAAGATTAGTAGAGACATAGATCAAGAAGTATATACATACAACTTCATAGATGAACTGCTTAATGGAAACTAGTCTTAAGAAATGTTGCATGAATTTAAAAGCACAGAGCCAAATCGTGATCATTGAGGGATTCTTAATCTTTTAAAGTTCATTTGATTTGTGTTTATTTGAAATGGAAAGACTGGGAGAGAGAGAAAAAGAGAATCCACCCACTGGTTTATTCTCCCAAGTTGAGCAAAGCCAGGGCTTGAACAGATTAAAACTCCATCTGAGTTTATCATGTGAGTATCAGGAATCGAAATATTTGCATTATGTTTCTGGATATTCATTAGAAGCAGGCTGAACTAGAAGGGGAGGCAGCATTTGAATCCAGATCTACAATACAGAATATAACTGCAGCTTAACTTACTATGCCACATTACTACATAATTGTTAGTTGCAAATAAAAGTTATTAAGATGATTGGCAAACCAGAATTTTTCTAAAAAACTCAGAGATAAATTTAAACCAGTGAAGCCAAAACTGTACAAATCAGCTATAAAACACAAGCACTTGATTTATTATATATTTGTGTAAATTATTTATGCTTGACTAAGTGACATAAACAGCATTTAAAAAGTAGTAAACATGTTATTTTTGCTGGGAAATATTCTAATTTATATGGATATGTGTTAGGAGCCACAGATTTATGGGTCTTAGACTTGGCATACCTGACAACCTGTTGCATTGCAAAGCCTGATTTGGGCAAGCAGGGCCACAGCAAGCAGGATATTAGTCCCCAACATCCTGTGTAAAGCAAGCAGAATAGAACCTCCACCTTTGTTTCTGTTCAAATAATTAGTTCCTCCCGTTTCAATATAGATGATTAGTTCCTTCTCTGCTTCAATGAAGATAATTACTTCCAGGAAAACCCCTCCCCTTTCCCTCCTTCTCTAGAGAAGAAGGTATATATATACGAGGAGTAAAATAAAGAGCAAGAGACACTCTTTTCCACCAAGTACGCATGTCCGTGTGTTTCTTGGGCCAGCAGCCCGGGGGCTAGCAGCCTGGCATTCCCAGTCCACCTCAGGGTTTGAGCGTCCTATCCTGCAGGTCAGGGCAGATATGTCTGTGGGATCAAAATACCTAAGGGATTTTATGTTGAGTTTTGTCGTCCTTGGATGCTGACCTATATGATAAAATTAAAGGAAAAAAAAAAACCTGTTGATCAAGTAGCAGCAAACTGGAAAATCACAGCTCTTGGAAAGAGTTCTCAGCTGTATGGGGACGTGCCAAAGCGTCCAGCAGTGATGGAAGCATCACAGGGGTCCTATGGCAGAAATCCAAAGGCTATTAAACCTGGATCAAAATAAGAAAATGGGATGTCTTTAGGTTTCAGTGTTTCAGAGACAAAACTGCCTGCCCAAAATCTTTGAGCTTATGCTTCAATCGCTGGGTTGAATGTGTCCTAAAATCTTTGACCTAAGCAACGAATTCAGCCCAGCTCATCTCCCAGTCAGTATGACATCAACTGTGTTTATTATTCACTTCCCAGCTAGGATATTGCAAATGTATCTGCACAATAATAAGCACATGGGTACTTATGAAGGTATTAGACATATTTGTAGTAGAGCAGGCTTGTAACAGAGACTTAAATGACCAAGAATGCATTAGAGAAAAGGAAGGAATCTTTCTTGTTTTCTGTTTTTGATGTGCCGCTCAAATGATTCTATCCCATGTGTCAGTCTAACATGTAAGATATATTAAAACAAAAAAAGATCCTGTGGGAACTATCAGCAGAAGTATTATGGAAGGTGAAAAAAAATAGTAATTTAGCTAAAATTTAATATTATTTGCAGTAAATGAATTTTATTTTTAACTAACCAAAGCATGCAAATTTTAAAAACGCTTTTTTCTACATAAATTAAGTAAAATCTATGCAGTATCTAATAATAATACAGCTTGAAAATGTATGCCATTAAGCTTTAATGTTCCATTATTCAGGTAATATTTTGATATGATAGTCTAAGCTTAGCATATAAAAACACTAATGCTATCTGCAATGGTAAGTTACATTGATATTTCTCCGAGAATGCCTCAAAGAGCATTTAATTTATGTATCTTTACTTGTTCACATTTTCTTTCAGAAATCTTCACTGTGTGTTATACTTTCTTGGTGACTTTCAACACTTTATTTTCTCAAGTGATTCTATAACTTTAGAAAGGACACAATCCAATCTTTCATAAAATGGCCTTTGTTATAAAAAATGTCCTCATTTCCTTCTGTAGGAAAGTCACACTAAAAATAAACCTAGCTTTCTCATTGCTTTTTCATCTCTTTCGATCTTTCTTCCTTTCTCCTGGTGATTGGTAGTCACACAGGTAAGATTCTTTCACTGTCTTTGAAATTATTTTCTTTGTTTTCAATGTATCTCTAGAGTTGACTTTTGGCCATACTTAATATTCAATATTTCATTTCCAGGTTTTGAAATTTTTCTTGTAAAACTAGTTTCTCCGGTTGGCTAGCCAAAATAATTTAATAGATTAAATAAAATATGTCAAGAGCTTTACATTCTTAGGGGTAATTACGAATTAAGTTAGGGACTGTGTATTTGGTTTATTCGGCATCCTTTCTAGCCACACTTCTTTGCCTGTTCCTAAACTCAGAAATTAATTCCTAAAATTTCAGCATCATTTGGAAAGACTGAGAATAAAAAGTGAATAAAAAACAGGTAGAGGTTAGAGACAAAGTGGCAACCAGGCCACTAAGAGACGGAGTGATGAGTAGAGGAGTGAGGGTGGGCCCACATGGGGATGTGTTCCTTTTACTGCTCCTTCCATGTTCACAGTCCATGGAGGCAGTGCTTGTATAAACATAATGAATTCTTGCCATGTGTCACATACAAAGCATGTCATGACAACTTGGGTTATGGACCTGAGCTGGAATTAGGCTTCTACTTTTCAAATGGCAAGAGAATTCATTACATAATAAAAATCCCAAGCTCACGTTTCTTCCATATTTATTTCCTTTTCCCAGTTTTCTTCCAAAGATCTTTTACTTCATTTTGAATGCACTTTTGCTTTCCTTGCATACAGGCAGACTTACTGTGTTTTCCTTGGCACTATACTATATTTTTCTAATCACTGTTTTTTACCACCAAAGCTTCCTTAGCCAAGAAGCTTATCACTATGTGCACTATTGTCAGAAGCATTTCTTGTGATCTCTTATATTTTGGTGCCTCCTTGCAGGCCCATCTCAGCTATTTTGTGATATGTTTTCCATTAATCTTAAAACCCTTAAAATGTTGTCTTATGTATGGTGTCTTGGATTCTTGTTCTCTATCCACCATTGTTTCCCCGTTCTCCAAGGAACCCTCCAGCACTTCCCACTATACGCTTGTCTATGGGACTTTTTTCAAGGAAACAATAGAAGAGTGTAAAACCAGCAGAAAAAAACAGACCTGAAGAACAATCATGTTTGCCATGGCAGTTCTGGGCCTCCGTGACCTGTCATGAGAGTAGCATGTCCCAGTGAACACTGTACTTCTGGGCTAAGCCCTAGCACTCTGGCATGAAGAGGACACAACTGAATCTGAAACAGAAACCCATATCCAGCTTGGTCTGGCCACTCAAGGTCAGAGGCAAACACCCTACTGGAAACCTCCTGAGAAAAAAAAGTTATTGACCTTAGCAGTCGTTTGACATAGAAAATGGTTATGTATTGCCACCTTAAAAATGTTTAAATTACTGGGCTTGGTCTTCAAGGTATCAATTTTGCCACTGCATGAACAGTAGACAAATTGCATTCTTATTATACCATACATGCGTATTAGGAGTTCCACTTAGTTTGCAATTTCATAAGCTAGATTTCTTTCAGATCTGAACTTGAATATTCCTTTATCTAGTCTCTCTACTCGGAGATTGATATTCCAGATTTTAGGCTGTACCACTTGCTCAAATTCAGTTCAGGTTCTGCTGCATTTCTAGCATTCGTCTTTTGCTATAGAATCTGTATATTCAAAAGCCAAAATAGGAGATGGAAAAGACTGATGTGGTGAACAGAAGTGGTTGGCTGACTCTAACCCTGACAACAGTTGGTAACTTTCAGCAAATTAGTATTCCTTATAAGGCTCCTCCCCCTTTTTTTCTTTTATTTTAAACTGGGGATAAAAACCACTACCATAAAAAAAGTCTTGTAGGCCGGCATGGCAGCCTAGCAGCTAAAGTATTTGCCTTGCATGTTCTAGGATCCCATACAGGTGCCTCTTCTAATCCTGATGACCCAACTTCCCATCCAGCCATTTGCTTGTGGCATGGGAAAGCAGTGGAGCATGACCCAAAGCCTTGGAACCCTGCACCCACGTGGGAGACCCTGAAGAAGCCCCAGGCTCCTGGCTTCAGATTGGCGCAGCACCAGCAGTTGCACTTACTTGGGGAGTGAATCATCGGACAGAAGATCTTCCTCTCTGTCTCTCCTGCTCTCTGTATATATGACTTTCCAAAATAAGTAAGTAAGTAAGTAAATAAATCTTTCAAAAAAAAAAGGTCTTATAGGACATAAATGCTAGAATTTACGTTAATCTGCTAGCATAATACCAATCAAATATTGGGAATAATATTGGTAGAAATTCCTAGTAGATATGTCCACTGTGATTGTTTTGAGACACTTCAATATGAAAAATAGTAGTTCTAATGTTCATTTACTTATTTAGTTTTCGTTCTCTTATTTTTTTGAGAGGCAAAGAGAATAAAAGAGACAGAGGAAGACTGAGAATTCTCATTCTATGTTCCTCAAATGCTAATAGAGACTGAGGCTCGCACTGGCTAAAACAGGGAGACAGAGGAAACTCAGTCTTGTCATCTTAGTGGGCTGGCAGCATCCCACTCACTTGGGCTGTCACCTGTTTCCTCTCTGGACCTACTTATAGAAGGCAGAAATAGGAGCTATAGCTGGGTTCAATACCAAAGGCTACAGTTGAGGATTCCAGTATCTTGATGATGAGGCTGCATACTCTTTCGAATAACCTTTAGGTCCCCACTGCTTACTACAAAGTAAGAAAATAGTAGAATAGTCCCTAACCTATATTTCTGTTATTTTAACAAGTTTGTTTAATGTACTGTGCCTTAAACTACATTTGGCTTTGGTGGTAATAGTCCAAATATTCATGTTCACCTGTCCTATCACAACTCAAACAGTCCATCATCTATTTTATTTTTTTTAATAAAATTTTACTGTCAAGGCCAGAATAGTTAGTTTATCCATCAAACCATATCAAACCAGACATTTGTGAGTGCTAAGAACACATGATTGAAAGTGTATCAGATTCCCCCAAACTTTTGAACAATATTGTTTAGCGTAGGAGGCAGACAATGAACATAATGTTAATGAGCAATAGTTGTTATTGAAGAAGAAGACTTCTTTTGTAGAACACAACAGAGGGATGTCCAGAAAACCCAAAATTATTGTGGCTAGAATGGATGTCTTGTGACAGAAAAGGAAGAGATGGAGCCATGAAGGAAAAAGAAGATGGATAATGAAGGATATTGAAGCTCCTTACCAGCTCTGCTTTCAGACCAGGGATTGTCTCCCAATGAAACTGTTGAATTTATTTGGACAATAAGACGCTGGGACTCTCTGCATGGTCCATGCCCACAATAAAGGAATCATGACTGGATATGAACTGTACTACTGTAACAATATGGAGGAATTCAATATGGGGGGAGGGCTTTTAGGAAGGGTTGAGAGAATCCCAGAACCTATGAAACTGTGTCATACAATGAATTAAAAAAAATATTCCTCACTAACATGAGGGATGAAGATGTGATATCATTCAAACAATAAGTAGTACATGGTATACCTTGGATTTGGAAATCAACCTGAATCCAGTAATAACCTAATGAATTCTCAGACCCATATAAGAAATTCAGTGCTGAGAAGTCCCCATCATTTGATTTTTTCCCCAGCTCTTGTGCACTGGATTCTGCTTTTTTTTTTTCTCTTTCATTTTCCCTTTTATTTTCTCCTCTTCTCTTTTTTCTCTCTTTTCATTTGTGTGCCTTTCCTTTTGTCTTTGTTTTATTTTTTATGAGTATAAGGACACAAGTTTGTGTGTTTGTTTTTGGTTGTTTGTTTTTACCCATCCCCCTTAAAATTGTAATCAGCAGCATCATGTGTTGAATTACTCATTACTGACTAGGGATGGAGAATTTATTTTTCCAAAAGCCATTGTATATTTGAAACCCAATTCACAGGTCATACATAAGCATCAACTTGAAAAAATAACATGCTATTTTTATTGAATTTTCTGTCTCTTCATTTTGGTTGCTTTGGCAGTGTCATATAAACCTATTTTGTTAAGACATTTGCGGCCCATGACTGGATATTTCCCAATGCTGCTCTTCTAATAATTTGAAATTCACTTAGTCAAATATATGGCATCCATTTAAGTCAGATGCCAAGTTTACAAGAGTGGACAGATCAGAAAACTGAAACATAGATATGGAACCAAGAGCCTTCCTCAAGCCCATCTTCAGCAACTACAGCCACAGGCTTTGGGAAGCGTATTTCATCTATCTATGTCTAGGAGTATGTATAAAAGAGAAAAAGAGCAGTGCATTTTATGCAGGTTGATTTGTTTTTCAATAATTACATATGAGTATATATTATATACTTATATATCTATTACTTAAATATAAACATATTAGTATATCAAACTAGATATGGCTCTAGAGCAGTAAACAAGCTAACTTACATGTCCTTCCACATACACATATGTGTATAATCTCTATATGTATGTAAACATGTGCATAAATATATACATGCTACATCTATATACATACAAATAAACATACATGCATATGAGGAAATTAACATAATCCAAATCAGAGTAAAAACATTGATCAGAAAGTCTTTCTTGTGTATTTCATCAGTAGTTAGAGCTGGGGTTCTTTAAGGAAAAATATCTTTTAGGCAGGATACACCTAGCAGTCATTCAGGTAAGTCCTCTGTGTGGAGTTTTCTGTGTGTGTGTGTGTGTGTGTGTGTGTGTGTGTGTGATTATTTTTCAGCAAAAATTTCTTGAATGGCCAAAAACAAACAGGTTTAAGTTAAGCTAGAAGACATTCACTGAAGGACCTTGATGAGAAGACTAGAGTGTAGAGCTTGAGTTTTGGGAACGTTCTCACAAAATGCCTTGGTATTTACATTCTGGGATTGTTGATAAAAATTTAATCTGATTTGTTATTCCTTCTCAATTTTCATATAGCCTTACTTATACTTTACTTTCGATTTACAGTCTACAGAAAGTGCACCCTTGTGGTCTAGAATAGGGTGCTACTGATAGCTAATCGATAGAGTGGGTCCAGAAACTGTTTACAATTAGGTCTACAGATTCTTCACTGCAGAGAAATGGACTTTCCATACTTCTCGGACTCTACAGTGTCAGGGAGAAGTAATTGCTCTGAAGCAAACTGATTTTGTAAGGGCAAACAGTTCTTGAAGCCAAATAAATGTCCAATCTACTAATACTTTGAGAAATACCACATGTCTGCAGGAGAAGAACCAGGCAGCTTCAGAACTTAGGAGTGAATAAGAATCTCAGGGAACAGGCAATGCCTTCATGACCACCTAAATGTCATAGTACTGTGCCGTGATACCTCAGTGAGACCTTTGCCCAACCTCAAAGTAATAGTCATCTGTGGATTTCCTTGAAACAACCATTCTTTTATTTTTGGTCAGAGAGAAATATTCTAGGTGTGAGATTTGAGAGTGGATGGATAAGGCTAGTTACTGGTTGTAAGGTATTCTTAATTGCAATTGCTGATAAAACACAGTTCTGTGTGTTGTGTTGTCTATCAGTTTGTGTGTGTGTTTGACTTTCATTTCTCTTATAACCCATGAATTCATTATTACTGTCTTGCACATGTGGACTATCTCCGTTTCAAGTTGCCATAGTAACTATTTTTTTTCAGAAAAGAAATAATGCTGCTGAGTGAGTGGGGAAGTTTGTCCTTGGCTCTAACACACAAAGTCCCTTCTACTGTATCTTATCCACCAAACTTCCCATTTGGTTGCTTCTTGTGGGTTAAATGGTTTAGGAACTCTGGATTTCTGATCTCAAGTAAATTGCCAAAACTAAAAGAAACATTAAGAAAGTGAAATTTACCAGTGAAGTTTTTCTCTTTTTTAATATTTTTAAAACTACTTTAATCATCAGGATTATTATAAATGCAAAATCATTTAATGGAAAGACACTAATTTACCACTGAAGTTAATTCTAGCATTCTGCAGGTTTAGAGTACCAAAAGAAAGCTTCCTCAAGAAGCCAAACAAAAATTAAGCATCAAATGAACATTAATTTGCCATCGTACAGTTCTCACACTGACTCTTTCACGTGGATCATTTGGATACTCCAACCCCAATGAGAATTCCTCCAAGAAGACACAGTCATACACGACACTTCTTTGTGTTCAAGGATCTACTATACGTCTGTCTTTAAAAAATGATGCTATCTTTAGAAATAAAATTTTCTAAAAGAAGCAAAGTTGTCAAAAGTACAAAATGATCAACAGACCTTTGACCAAAATAGTTAATAATTGATGTCATTTGCTTTATTATGTGCATGCACTTGATTTATTTTCTGAATCATTTGGAAAAGTTGCACACAACAAGACATTTTTCCCTTAATAACTTCACCGGCATTTCTTAATAGGGATACTGTGTTGTATAATGACAATACAGTTAACAATCTAATAGGACACTTCTGTATAGTCCATTTTTTGTATTACAGTTTCTCTGATTGATCCAATAATGAGTTAATGGTAGTCTTCTTTCCAATATAGAACCTGCTTGAAAATTCAATATTGTATTTATTTATTTCTTTTAAAATTTAGTTCTAAGTATTCCCACTTTTTACATTAACATTTTTGAAAAATAGAATCCCTTTCCTATGAAATACATCATTTCTCAGTTTTATTTTGTCTTATGCTTTCTGTTGCTCAAGGCAGAAATAACACATACCAGATGTTATACCTTCCTCAGGTGGAGATATCTGATGTGCATATGCCTTTCATGAGTGATGTTGATTTTGATCGACTGTGGGTTATCTGCAGCATTATGTTATCAATTTTACAAACACTGAGTAGATTCTTCATGACCAGGTAAACATGCTGTATTTCATGTAAATTCCATCCTTCCTTGATCACGCTTTGACAGTTCTTGTTGATTTACTCTGTACTACAACAACTGCAAAGCATGATGTTCCAGCTCTACCACTTCTTCCCTGTTTTCTATCTATCTGTCTATCTATCTATCTATCTGTCTATCTATCTATCTATCTATCTATCTATCTATCTATCTATCTATCATCCATCTATGCAACTGTCTCTATCATGCATCTATTAATTGTTGCTATGGACTAACAGGTGATCTTCCTTCCAATAATTTATATTTCTTTAATGTTTATTTTGAAGTCAAATTTTGCTGGTTTTAGCAGGTGAGAATCCCTGCAGCCCAGTTTTTATGTTTTTGTATTAAATCACTATCATTTCTTAAACTCCTCTTCACTTTCTTTTTTAAAGATTTATTTTATTTTTATTGAAAATATGGATATACAGAAAGAAGGAGATACAGAGAGAAAGATCTTCCCTCTGCTGGTTTACTCCCTAAGTGGCTGCAAGGGCCAGAGCTGAGCCATTCTGAAGCCAGGAGCCAGGAGCTTCTTCTGGGTTTCTCTTTTGGGTGCAGGGTCCCAAGGCTCTGGGCCACCCTCTACTGCCTTCCTACGACACAGGTAGGGAACTGTTTAGGAAGTAAAGCTGCCAGAATACAAATTGGTGCCCATATGGGATCCCAGTGTATGTAAGGTGAGGATTTAGCCACTAGGCTGTTGTACCAGGTTTCTCTATGCTCCTGGTCTGGAGTCATTGACCTTAGGATTCCTTATTCCATTTACAGTGGATGGCCTAAGAGACCGTGTTCTACGTGTTAGGTGTAGCCAATGCTTTTGTATATATAACATTCCAGTGATGTTTCTGGTGACAATGATGTTAGTTATGATTAATGATATTGATATTTAATCACCTCCTTACATTTCAATGGATTTACCTAAAGATGTTCTGTGTACACATTTTTATGAGTTTGAATACCGATTTTTATATATTAAAAGCTTTTTGTCATAAAGACTTAAAAGAACCACAACTCGTATGAATCTATTTTGTCCCCACTCACAAGGTAACCAACCACAAACTGATTTGGTGATAATCTCTTCACCAATAGGCCTTTTGTGGTCAGGATTTAGCCACTGCTGTAGGGTTTCTTTTAAAGTGAGCTCTTTGCTTGGTTTGGCTCCTGTGAACACGAGAGATTGAAGTAGAGGAAAACAGGCTAATTTTTCAAGCTTATCCTTGCTTAAGAGGAATGAGTCATTCTGGATCTGTTACACAGACCCTTAAAAAATCCACAGCCTTGCCTTCTCTTCTGCAATGAAACAGACATCTTAAGCATCATTTTCCCATTTCTTGGCAAAGCCCTCTGGCTCTAGGAGTCCTGCTGGCTCACATTTTGCGGGTAGATGTTCTCAGGCTGATTCCAATATAGGTACAGCCTTACTTTCTTTGGTAGCTGGAGCAAAGAGACAGGCTGGAATGTTTCTTCTAAAGCAGTGGAGACAGAATACTTCATACACATTCTTTATTTTGATGAGGATTTTGCTGCTTTTCCTTTTTAAAATTTTTTTCTCAATGATGTTATGTAATTGTCTGGAACCTGGGGAGAAGCTCTTGGTTTTATTAGTGTTTTCAATAAGTTGTCTACTTAGGATTTCAACCAACCTTTCCTTTCTCTCAATTAATTAAAATAATTACATGTTAATTCTCTTTATACCCAGGGAAATTATCAAACTTTTGGAAGCTTGATGAAAATCACTTTTAGAATATATTTCCAGAAGCAGAAAAAGTGTTGTTGTCAACACATTATTCAAATGAGCATCTTTCTGTTATGAATAATCTCAAAATATCGTAGTACGTTCATTATTTGCTTTTCTGTATTAGAGTTGCTATATCAGCCCTTTTTCCTTTTGTTTTGTGGTATCCAAGTAGTTAAGGTGTAAATACAAGCATACTTTAGAAATTTTTGTGGAAAAGTGAAATAGAAGATGATTTTAGGGGAATGATATTCTGGCACAGAAATTTAAACTAATACTCATAATACTGGCATGCCAGATATCAGAGTTAGTTCAAGTTCTGGTTTCTCCACTTAGTACCCAGCTCCCTACTAATGCACCTGGGGTAGCAGCAGAAGATGGTTCATGCACAGGAGATACCAGGATGTCGTTGCTCCTCCTGATTTCAGCTTGGCCCAGTCCCAGTCCTAGAAGTCATTTGAGGAGCAAGTAAGTTTTAGAATCACTCTTTCTCCTCTTGTCTTTGTGGCCCTGCTAATTTTCTCTAACTCTGTGTGTGTGTGTCCCTGTTTTTTTCTGTTGCTCTGCCTTTCAAATCAAGAGGAGATATTTTCAAGTGATGCAAAAATGTTGAGATGCACATAGAATTTTGTAATACGTGTTTTCCAAGACTTTTGAAGTGCCCATCCTACGCAAAGATTTCAAAAGTTTTTCCAACAAAATAAGCATTTTTGTCACTCCCCCACCACACACACACACTTATTGATATACTTATCTTCCACATTATTGAAAATATGTCAATTTAAATAGTTATTATTAGACATAAATATTTTCTAGGAACTTTCCTCTGAATTACTAAGTCAAGTACATATGAGTTCTGACTATGTAGTATTATGTTATTTCATTGGTATTTCTAAATTTCTTTTAAAGAGTTTTTTCTTAATTGCAAAGTCAGATATATAGAGAGGAGGAGAGAAAGCGGAAGATCTTTGATCTAATGATTCACGCCCCAAGTGACTGCAATGGCCAGTGCTTGGGGGCCGATCCGAAACCAGGAGCCAGGAGACTATTCCAGGTCTCCTATGTGGGTGAAGCTTTGGGCCGTCCTCTACTGCTTTCCCAGGCCACAAGCAGGTAAGTGGATGGGAAGCAGTGTTTCTGGGATTAGAACCGGCGCCAATAGGGGATCCAGGCACATTCAACGCAAGCACTGTAGCCACTAGGTCACCACATTGAACCCCGGTATTTCTGAATTTTTAACACAGTTATCAGTTTGATGGATGAATGGATTGATTTTATATTTTAGTTATTGTGAGTTGAACTGCTATAAACAAGGAGGGGTGCAGAAAACTCTTTCATATGCTGATTTCGTTGCTTTGGGTAAACTCCTAGGAGTGACTTTGCTGGATCATATGGTGGGCCTGTTTTCAGGCTCCCGAGAAATGTCCATACTGTGTTCTGTAACGCTTGTACTAGTTAACACTTCCACCAAAAGCATGTTAGGAGAACTTTTGATACCACCTGCTCACCAGTATCTCTTGCTTTTTGATTTTTATACAGTCGTTATTCAAACTGGGGTTAAGTGAAATCTCATTGCTGTTTTTATTTGCAGTTCCCTGATATGTAAGGGTGCTGAACATTTTTTTTTATGTATCTGTCTGCAACTTGTATTTCATCATTTGAAAAGTACCCGCTCACATGCTTTACTATCTTCTTTTTTTATTAGATTGTTCTTTTTGTTCCTAATATATCCTGAATGTTAATTCCTTATCAGTTGCATAGTTTGCAAAATTTTTCTCAATTCTGTCAGTTTCTTTCTTTTTTCTTTCTTTTTTTTTTTTTTTGCTGTGCAAAAGTGTCTTAATTTGGTATAATTCCATTTGTCTACTTCTGCTTTTTTTTATGTGTATCTCTGGGGACTTACTCAAGAATCCCTAATTACTGCCAATGTCTTTCAGTATTTCCCCCAGTTTTTCTTCTAACAATTTGGTAGTTTTAAATTCTATTTTTTACATCATTGAGATCATTGGTGCACTATTTTTATCTGGGGTTAAGGTAGGGTTCTTGCATAATATTTCTGCATGCAGAATAATGATTTTTCCAGCAACGTATGTTGAAGAAGAGATTATATTCCAGGAAGTATTTTTTAGCTCAGTTTTGAGATTAGTTGGATGTAAATATGTGGATTAATTTGAGTTTTCCATTTCATTCCATTGGTCTACATGCCTATTTTTGTGCCAGTCTTACTCTGTTTTGATTATAACATCTATGTACTGTACCTTGAAATCTGGTATTGTGATGTCTTCATCTTTGTTTCATTGTTTAAAATTGATTTAGCTTTTCAGAGCCTATTGTGATTCCATATGAATTGTAGGGTTGTTGTTTCCTAGATCTCAGAAGAATGCCGTTGGTATTTCAGTTGGTATTTTGCCTGAATCTGGAAATTTCTTTAGATATTTGACTATAATTTTTTTTAATCAATGAACGTGAAAGACTATTTTTTATGTAGTTTTCTGTTTCCTTCAAACATTTGTAAATTTATCGTGTGACATTCTTATGATCATACTTAACTTTCTTCAAGTTATTTAGATTTTAGTAATGATTGTGATGGGCACTAGCCTTCAAGTTTCTTCTCAGTCACGGAATATTTTTGTGTATGCAAATTCTATTGATTTTTTGTGTTTAACTTGTATCCTGTAAATGTATTTAACTGTATCATAAATTTCAATAATCTCTTAGGGATAATTTGACTTTCTCCTTTCCCATATTTATTCTCCTGATTCCCTTTTATTTTTTTAATCTAACAATGGTTTTGTTAAAACGTCAAGAATTATATTGAGTAGTAATGGTGAGAGTGGTATTCCTTGTGAGTCTCTGAGTCTTAGGAGAAATGCTTCTTTTTCCCATTTTTGATATGATGCAAACAATGGGTTTGTCATGTATTGCCTTGATTATATTGCAGTATATTCCTTCCATGTTCAGTTTGCTTAAAATGTTTATCATGAAAGCATATTGCATTTTATCAAAAAGTTTATTTGTATCTATAGAGACAATAATATAAATTTCATTTTTCTATTTGTTAACATTATATGTGTGTGTATATATATATATATATATATATATTTGCATATGTTGAAACATCCCTGCCTCACATGGATAAGCCATACTTGATCCGTGTGTATGATATTTTTAGCATGTTGTTACATTCAATTATCTAGTATTTTGTTGATTATTTTTGCCTCTCTAGTCACCATATACTTACCAGTCTATAGTTCGTTCTCTGTTATATCATTTTCTGGCTTTGAAATTAAGGAGACAATCGCCTCAAAGAAAGAATTTGAGAACATTCTCTCCCTTTCAAATTTTAAAAATTTTAACAGAATTGGAATTCTTTTTAAATTTTTGGTAGAACTTAAACATGAAGTCATGGAAGCCTGGACTTTTTTTTTTTTTTTTTTAGGCTGGCATGTTTGATTACTGACTCAAGCTCTGTCTTGGTTTTGGTTTTCTTAACTTTTCTGTCTTCATTCCTCAATTTTGGTAAATTGCATATGTTTAGAAATCTACCCATTATTTGTGTAAAAAAGAATCAGTTCCCATCATTGTTTCCATTGTTTAAATGATAAAGTGCACGTCATGCCTTTGGAGATAAATGTCTTTGTGACCCTTATTAACAGGCTCATCTTGTTAAATTCCATGCCTTTGCTTTTGTTTTTGGCCTTGGAAAGCAGTGGAGAATGGCCAAAGCCTGGGAACGTATTACCCATATGGAATATCTGGAAGAAGCTCTTCACTCCTGGCTTTGGAACAGCTCAGCTCCAGCCACTGCTGTTGTTTAGGGAGTAAATCCATGGATGGAAGATTCTCTCTCTCTCTCTCTCTCTCTCTCTCTCTCTCCTTCTCTCCATAAGTATGCCTTTCCAATAAAGATCAATCTTTCAGAAAAGAAAATAAAAACAAAACCAAAAACTTCAGTAATTATCATGGGTTGGGTGTTTAGCCTAACGTTTAAGGTTCCCCATGCCTTATCAGACTATTTGAGCTCAAATCTCAGCCTCCTGCTATTACACATTCTTGGAAGTTGAGGGCAATAATTGAAGTTGCTAACTCTTTGCCACACACATGGAAGACCTAATTTAATTTCTTGTCTTTTGGCTCCCAGCTAATGCAGCCCTTGCCATGGTGAATTTGGAGCGTTAGCCTGCAAATGGGGGATCTCTTATTCTTTTTCTCTCTGTTGTTTGTATCTGTCACTAAACTTAAACAGAAAACTTGAATTCTTAATTTGTACTCTAGTCAAAATACATTCCTAGACCTCTCAAACATATTTTCTAGACTTCAGATGATACTTCTTGGATTTAACTGGTGTTATTCCTTCTATCTGTAATGTCTCCTTACCCCTCACTTACATATTTTTGACTTAGTAGGATGCCAGTTCTACTAAAGGAGACCCCATGCTTGTGGGTGTCGCCTACACTACTTGCATCTACCAGGTAGTCCTTGTGCTAGCTGTGGTGAGAACTGTTTGTCACAGTAGTCAGTGCCAAGAAACTTTACATATTTTCATAATATTCCAAAGCATCTCTACCTCTGAGAGTCCCCTACTAAATATATGGTAAAATAAAATCAGTCTCATTCCTGTATAAAAGTAGATTTAGGAGAAGTCCCCCTAGGCACATGTTCAGCCACAACACAAACATTACACTTGTCGCATGGGGAATTTTTGGAGCAGTCTTAGTATTTCCTCTTTGTTGAAATGTTTTCATCGGTTTCTTTTATCAGGCTGAAAATGTTCCTTTCTTCATCTTTGTGCCTCTCACACAATGCTGGCACAATGTTCAGTTAACATCATGTGATATTAAGCCCCTTAATATATTTCTGAGACTTGCAGTTTCCAACAAGACTGAAATAAAATCAGAGTTCAGAGTAAGTCAACATGGACTGGCATACAGTTTCTATTTTCATTAGCCAATACTGCTTGGGTAACAAAATTTAACAAACTACAAATTTTGATTGTAGATCTTTTCTCCACCGTAACCACACATCAATTTGAAGAAATGATACTCATGTGTTCTTATTCTGTACGTAGCTGACATTGTACCTAACAGTGTATTCTCCTAATACTTTGGAAAAAAATTGATTGTTAATTATTCAAGGGCTGAAATACACCATCAACCACATTGTAAGGAGCTCACAGTTCAGAAAATTCAGCAAATCTCTCTCTCACAACACCACAGGGACCCTGGTAGAGAGATGGGGACAAAGAATCAACAAGAACAAGGAAATACAATAAAACAGTGAGTGCTGGAATACATGCACCAGGATCTACTCCCTATGAACCCAATGTGGATTCTGCTGATTTGTAAGGTTTTCCCCAAAGATATACATCTGAACAGTTCTTTTCCTCTATAATGTTGCTGTAATTCCATAACTGCATAAGAGATTTCAAAAGTAGTAGAATTAAAAGGAAAAAATTACCATGCTCTGGTGTGTGGAAAGAACCTTCTGAAACATTTTAAAGTCAGGATCATATTCACTCTTCTCTAGCATCCCTTTAGTGATTACTGATGGTAACCAAGGGCTCTCAGCGGCAAGTTCTTTCAGAACCTTAGAACAATTCATCTGGGCCCGGAAAATTGGATTCATTTGGAGTAGCTGGATGCTCTCTTACAATCTCTTCATTTATCTTTCAGTTTCAATTCTCCATACCCAATATAATTTCCACTGTTTCCTGTCTGAATATCATCCTATCTGTCAGGGAAGACAGAAACAAAATAGAAAATTCCTATTTCCTCTCTTTCTAGTTTGCTAAGCTTATATCATGTGCTCTCAATCACTAGGATTATTTCTTCACTTTTTGCTTGCCCAGTACAGCTTTGAAAATATGTTTCTTCCTATGTATCACAGTACTAATCCTTATGTTAAATAATGAATGATCAGGGGATTTACAATTCTTTGGATGTCATTTTTTTTTCTTGAACATACAAAAACTTTTCAAACAACATCAGTATACGATCATCAGTAGACACTGGGAAATCACATCCTTGTTGTGTAGCACCATGCCTCTGAAGCTGAGGTGCTGTGCGGCTAGATATTTTCTTGCAGATAGGTTGCTGATTAACTGACAGATGCTTCTTCTCAAACCCTTCTTCTCTTTGTGGGAGCAATCTTTCTTCCAGAAGTTTCTCTATCACCTTTTCACTAACATTTTCCCCCAGAGAAAGCACAGCAACTGTTTAATGTTTTCTGTAATAGGTTTTCTATGGGCATACAGTTAAATATATTAATATATTTACATATGCATACATACATCTGCATGTGAGAATAATTTTTAAAGTTTTGGAAAAAATTGAATTAGAAGATAATTATGGGTGTGGATATTAGCCAAGAATTTAGATACCCTTTTCCTTATCATAATATGTGAAATCAACCGCCGGCTTTGGTTCCTTACTCTCACTTTCTGCTAATGCAGACACTAGGGGACAACGATAACTGCTCAAATTGTTAGCAGATGTCACCCAAATGGGAAGCTTGTTTAGATTTGTAGCTCCTGGTTTGTGACTTTGCCTTCAGCCACTTAAACAATTTGGAGAGTCAGCCAGTGTGTGGAATCTTGGTTTCTCTTCTTTTTGCTTCCATTTTTTTTTTTTTTTTGCTGTTTCACTTTCTCTGCTCTCAAATAAATAAGTAAATAAATAAAATAGTGAAAAGATAACTTTATTTCATTGTAAACATTTTCAGAAAGTGCATTGTTTTTACATCATATACATTCTCCATGAATATTTATAAGACGCCTAATAATTTAGTTTTGTTTGCTTTATTTTACGAATGGTAGCATAGTAGTTTCCTAGATACCACAACAGATTGAGTGGCTTTAAAACAAAAAATAACTTTATTACTGTTCTGGGGACTGGAATTCTAAGGTCAATATGTGGGCATCTTTAGTTTTGGGGGATTCTCCCATTTGCTTGTCAACAATCTTTCTTATTATGCACTCACATGGTCACAGCTCAGTCTGTGAGTATTAGCTACATAATAATAAAGCATTTTTTAAAGGACAATAGTTATATTTTATTAGAATCCACCCATAAGATTTTATTTTATCTTAATTATTTCATCAGAAGCCTCCCAACACTGTAATATTATAAAATGTTTAAGATTCAGACATACAAACTTTGGAGACAGACAAAAGTACCTTTATGCTCACATTTTCCAATGAAATTTTATCTTAGAGGGTTTTTTTTTAACCTTCTACGGTACATAATTTTAACAAATATATTTTTTTAAATATTTGAGATAATAGGAAGAAGGAGAAAGCAAGAACAAGAGCGAAAGAGAAAGCAAGACAAAGAATTCCCATCTGCAGATTCATTTCCCAAATGTCCACAGTGGTTAGGCCTGTGCAGGGCTGAAGCAAGGAGCCCAGCAGTCAGTCCAGTGTCCCAGGTATGTGGCAGAAACCCAAGCACCTATCACTGTTTTCATAATGGTGGCTTTATGATGGTGCTTACGACTTTACAAAGGGGGTCTTATTCATTTTTATTTTTAGAATTAACATGTATAATTTGCCAGCCAACTAATAAAATTAGTATTTGGGGAAGGCTTTTTCAAGTTTTTAAACCTTGATTATGCCATTAGATACTTTAGAGTTTTCTTATAAATGGTTTTCATTTCTTTCTCTCTTTTTTTAAGATTTATGTGTTTTTATTGGAAAGGCAGATTTACTGAGGGAAGGAGATACAGAGAGAAAGATTTTCCATCTGTTCACTTTTCAAGTAGCTGCATTGGCCGGAACTGAGCCTCTTAAGCCAAGAGCCTGGAGATTCTTCTGCATCTCCCACATGGGTGCAGCATACCAAGGTTTTTGGCCATCCTCTACTGCTTTCTCAGGCCACAAACAAGGAGCTGAATGGAAAGTGGAGCAGCTGAGACACAAACCAGCACCCACATAGGAACCCCTAAAAAGCAAGATTTTAGCCACTGAGGTATCACGCTGGGCCCAAAGTTTGTGATATTAAAAGTGACTTAGGATAATTGATTCCTTTAGTTTCTTTGCACAAAACAACATTATGAAAACATAGCAAGAAATACTCTAATTTCCTTGTGAACATTTTCATGGATCATGATGTTGCTTTATATTTATATGATAATATAAATATTTATAGCAGTAAGTGCCCCTGATTTTTTATTTGTTTAGAAATGAAAACATCATAAATGAGAATTTGTTCCTTGCGCTTACTCATTGACTAGAACATCTTCTGTGTGGATTTGCATGGGCAGTTTCTCATTCTCAGATTTGCAATGGTGATTATGATGTATTACCATGATAGATATGCTGACTAACTGATTTTCCCCTGAGGAGATAACAAAACATATGAGACTAACTAATCTTGGTAAAAATTTTGGTTGTAAATTGCCAAATGACTTTATCACAATAACAGCTCTAATATCTGATTAGATAGTGTTTCTTCCACCGTGAATCTTAGTGAAGCTTTAATATGTTACTATTCCATTTGTATGTCAAATGCGCATGATATAATTTACATTCACTTGCTTTGATTTCTTATGGCTGTTTCTCTTTCTGACAAACTTTCTTAATAGCTCACTAGTATTAGAAAATTTTTCATTATATGACTATTTTTTTTTATTTCTCACTACTACCCTTGTTATGCATCAATTCCCAGAGTCAATAATAGTTCTTGATACATGAGGAAAGATTGTAATATTTGTTTTAAAACCTTCACTTTAAATGAATTAGTTAATTTAAAAGAGAAAAATGCCTGCGGTGCTTCTGTGTGATGTTAAAGAGGTTAAAGAGAAATGGATTTTAACAACAATAATCTCTGAAACTATCAAGCCCATTTCATCCTGCAATATTCTACTCTGATTCACACACTCCTACTATTCATGATTAGAATGGGATAACTCTCCAGAAACTCTGAAGGAGAAAGATGTGTTCGCACTTACTCTGGGAATTATCCACAAACACTATGAATTAGGATATCTACTTTGAAACTGACTTCTCACTTTAACAAAGTAACTTGTTTTGGACCAATGACATCACACAAAACAAATTAACAGAACCCAGAACAACATAAACAAACCATTAACTCTTGCACATGTTGAAAAATTATAAGCAGCAAGGTTTTAAAGAGCTGGAACTTCAGAGAAAGAGAAATTGCTTGCAAGTCAGTTGTATGAGCTATGCCTCTTTTGCCTATTGAGGGCATTCATAATTCTTCATTCAGGTGGAGTGAAAACCCGGAAACAGCAACAGCAAAATGATAAGGCCTTTGGTAGACTTACACAGTCAAGATCAAGCATGCTTTTTGATTGTATACTGTACCCGACAAAAAGCAAGTTCTCTCTGGAGGAAAATAGTTCATCCAGCTTTGTACATTATTACGACCAAATAGCTGAACCAGAAGTGGAGCAGCCGGGGCATATACCAGCACCCATGTGGGATCCCAGTGTTTGCCAGGCAGAGGATTAGCTAATCAAGCCATTCCCCCAGACCCCAGAACAAGCTTCTTTCCTTTATGAGTTACCAGTCTCATGTACACAACTACACCAACAGAAAATAGACCAAAATAGGTTGTTTCCCTATAAGAAGTCACCATACTAAGCACTTCCTTTAGACATTTCTTAAAATACATCCGAACTTATTTTTAATGGCTAAAACACACTTTCTTTCAGAATTGGAACCAAGAGTCTTAATCAAGGGTGAGGGATATTACAGAGCTCATATCTTTCTAGAAAGTATAATCTGACTTTCTAACCACAATGTTGAAGCAAGAATCGTGCAATTCATCACACACACACACACACACACACACACACACACACACACACACACACACAGTTTTCATGATTATTCCAGTTACTTGTCAGTCAACTCCCTAGGTTTAACAAACTTGCCTGTTAGACAAAGTGCTTCATTCTGTGATTGCCGGTGTGGTTTAAAGTCCCTGCGGTCTCATGAGTGTTTTAACAGTCCAAATTAAAATGTAAGCACTTGAGAACTAGATTAAATTATGTATCACCAGTTTCTCTTCTTCAAATTTCCAAACTCACGTTGCCTTTGAAATTGAGTATTAAATTGCCCCTGGTGACATTGAGGCTTTCTTATCTTTTTATCAATTTATGTTGGTATCCAGCATGTTTCTGAAAAAAAAAAATCACACTTACTAAATTCAATCTCTGAGGAGTGCCAGAGTCTTGTTCTGAATAAAAAGCAAGCATTTCTTTGCTTTTCTTCCTAAATAAATGTTTCATTTCGCAATGAAAAACAAAAGTAAATTATATTGATTGGTTACTACTGACCACCGTTTATTCCACACACAGAGCAATGAAATAATTGCGTATCATCACATTAAATTTTGGCTATCCATATAAAACTATGCATTCCCAGATTTTGTTGATTTAAGAATTAAAATCAGAGACAAAGTAAGTTCTTTCAGATCCTATAATGCTTAGTTTGAATCCCATATGTTCTACATATGTTGTTGGAGGTGGAAAGATGAAGTGGAAATGCATTATGGATATTTTGGGGCCCCATGTTATGAAACCTTTATTGTCTCAGCCCCCTATTATTATCCACAAACTTCTCACATCTCTGTATCTCCAGAACTGTTACCCAAAGTGAGCCTGAGAATGTTTTCATTTTGTATGGAGGGATTTTAAGAGAACTAGATGTTGCAGATTCAAGGTTGAAGCATGGCTCCAGGATGCTCAGAGTCTAATAAGAGTAACAATGTCCTTAGAATGAAGCTCTGGATTCCATCAAGATACTGTGACAAATTGGGTTTTATATACTATATATTTATTTATATTTCTCATGATAGGTTCAGGGACTTATCCTCCCATGCTGTCCAATAGCTCTCCCTTCTAAAGTGCTTTGCTCTGTAATAATAGCATCGTCCTTCAACAATAGTCACAAGCCCATCATTCTCCTATTGAAATGTATCTTGACATTGTAGGTATAGACAATGGTACAAAATCCAATACCCTATTGTGGAGATACATTAAGCAGTTTCAATAGCAGTGCATCTTTTGCTCAGGAGCAGACATGTGTACTGCAATGTGTCCTCACTTCTTCGTATGTTGATATAGCAGACTTTGTTTGTGCTGTCTTGTTTATGTGTACACAAGCCTGTGTATCATCTCATCTTTGTGTAACAGTTGATTGACAATTTGTGTACTGAATTAAGATATGCTTCTAACCTCATATAAGTAACCCAACAGATCAAATAGCTCCCCAAATCTTTAAACTAGAGGATATAACCATATCATCTCTCCTCTTGATCTCAGCCCAAAGGCTGAGCTGTTACCATTTCACATAGCTTCGTTAATGAACTCCCTTAGTGACAACTAAGCCGTAACAAAGGATTATTTTTATAATATTTTCTGTATTCTTATTTTTCCACCATTCTAATGTTTTCCAACATTAGAAAGAACATTAACAGCTGAGCAGCTGCCACTGTAGCCTCACTTCCCACAACAGGTTACAGTTGACCTTTACATAATTGTCCAGCTGTCATTATTCAAGAAAATGCACAACATGAGAAATCCCAAAGAAAATTTCACATCTATGAGAATGCAGAGCAGTACATGGCATGAGTTAGGTCCCAAAGAAGGAAACATCGAAGAAAGGGTCTCAGGAGCATCATCAGATGTAAGGATTATATCTGTCCATTGCCTGCCTTCCTGGCTCCTGCCCCCTCATTCTTCACTAAAGTGTGTCAAAGAAACCAGAATTCTTCCCAAAGAAATCCGCATCCATCCCAAGAAAGCCAACCAGAAAATCTAAAAACAACAACAACAACAATAATATTCTGTGTGACAAAGAACTTCTTTGAGCATTCTGTCTTGAAAGGGTCCTGCCCTATAACCAGGAGGAATGGATGTCATTCATTACAGAAAAGCAGCATCTAGACACACCTGTCTTGCCTTCCTGTCTCAGTTCTATTAGATCATATCATTTTTGCCCAGTCACAGTGCTTGGTGGTTGTCCATATTTCATCGAATTTAATCCTGGAAAATGGGTAATTCATTGTGAGTCCCTAGATCTTCAACCCGTAGGCTCTTGTATAAGCAGAAGCTACTATCAAACAAATGTATTATATTTTTTCCTCTTATAAGTCTGTCTTTTGTTATAAGGAAGTTGGACATGACCTTTTGAGATGAATATGAAAGGAATCTGCTGATTTTTAGTCCCTACACCTGTATCTGTCATGTATTTTATATTGTTCTTTTGAACCTCTGTATTTTGTCACCAATGTTGGTACCATGCACCTGCACACATAGGTTGAAACCTTCCACCATTGTCTTCATCGGAACTTGGTACCTAGCTTGGATAGATGGCTTTTCTTAAGCTGGTAATGCTATGTCTGTGCCTAGCTTTTTCACGATTCTTTATTTGTACAAGACATGGGTAAGGATAGGGTTACTTCAGAAACTACGCCACCTAAGTTGTATAGTTGAAGCTTTGCTTCTTCCATGTTTGTTTATTATGAAATAATAATAATTCATAAAGAATGAAGAATGCTTGTCTTTGGCAAGAAAGACCACTCAAGGGGCCTGAAATTGTGACATGAGAGCCAGAAGAGCATTTTCAGACTAGCTGAGACACATTGGTGCCTTGCACCCAACAGTGTAACCTTATTGGGCAGCAGGGAGCACAGCTCTGGAATGGAGGGGGTAGATCTCCTAACTTGGAATTAATACCCAAGACCTGGTTGCTTCTAACACTGAATGTGATTTCTGGTTACATCCCTTGTGATGTCAGTAAATGGAGTGTTTGAACACATAAGGGAAGATTGAATTACAGGACTGGAATTTTCTTGTAATTAAGTAATTCAATGACTCACTTTTTTACTTTACCGTAAATAAATTTAAGAAGACTAGGTAGAAGCTGTTCTTTATTCTTTCATTATTATTATAAATTACATTGCATTATGTGACACAGTTTTACATTGCATATGTGACAGAGTTTTATAGGTACTGGGATCCCCACACCCCTCCCCAAACCCTCTCCCCACCCCTCCCATAACCCTCCCCCAATGGTGGATTCCTCCACCTTGTTGCATTACCACAGTTCAAATTCAGTTGAGATTCTTTCATTGCAAGCATATACCAAACATAGAGTCCAGCATCTTATTGTCCAGAGAAGTTCAACGGCTTGTTGGGGAGACCATCTCTGGTTTGAAGGTAGAGCCGGCAGAGTAGATTAGTTACTCCTCACTAGGGCATTGAAGATTTCTCTGCACACCCCTCAAAAAAAATGTTCTGCACCTAAACTGTTGACATATGTCTTGTTAGAGTTATAAGCCAGTCTAGACTACCAAAAGAAAAAAAGGCCAGGTTCAGCAAAATTAATGCTGCATACTATAATGAAAATATACACGAGACAGCTGAATAGTAATCTAAGCTATTTTAAGGTGTATAGAACCCAGTTGTAAATAAATTAAATTTGAAATGTCAATGAAGAAGTCACAAGATGTGATTAAGAACTTTTATTTTTTTTAAAAAAAAATTAATATATTGGTTACTCAATACTATGTCATTTAACTCCACAATGTTATAAATTTTTGCTGATGTTATGTTGGGACCTTTAGTGGACCAAGCTGATACTCTGTCCTTTATTCTTAACAATAAAAAAATTAAGAGATTTTGACATTTGGAGTGATTGCTGTGTTTTAGGGTCATTCTCTTTTGCTTCTTCTTTTTAATCTTTTTTCCTCTCTTTTTTTTAATTTTTCTTATTACATTTTATTTTGTGACACAGTTTCATAGGCTCTGGGATTCCCTTAACCCCTTCCTGTACCCTACCCCCATGGTGGATTCCTCCACCTTGTTGCAGTATTATAGTTCAAATCCAGTCAAGATTCTTTCATTGCAAGCATATACCAAGCATAGAGTCCAGACTCTTATTGTCCAGATAAATTCAATGGTTTCTTGGGGAGACCATCTCTGGTCTGAAGGCAGAGCTGGCAGAATATCATCCCGATCAATTAAAAGCCACAACATAATATCAACAACAATTTACAACATTATGGAGTTAATTGACATGGTATTGATTACCCAGTATGTTAGAAATGCAAGTTCTTAACCACATCCTGTGACTTCTTCATGGACATTTCAATTTTGGTTTATATTCAACTGGGTTCTATACACTTCAAAATGGCTATAGATTACTATTCAGGTGTCTCGTGTCTATTTTCATTTTAGTATTTAGCATTTTATAGTGTTGAAGCATGACTTTGCTGAACTTGGTTGTTTTATGGGTGGTCTGAACTGGCTTATAACTCTAGCAAGACATGCGTCATCAGTTTAGGTACAAAACATTTTTTTAGGATCGGTGTGCAGAGAAATCCCCAATACCCCAGTGAGGCGTAACTAATCTTTGTGTCCCACCTAGTGAGGTATGAGTGAATCCATGCTGACCATTTCCTGTCTGATTCTAAGCTTTCCTTGTTGTTGTCTGTCTATTTTAGGTTTTTTGTTTGAAGGGTTTATTTTTGCATCATTTTCTGGCCTTGTCCAGCATGGATACATAATGTTTCCAAAAAAAAAAAACCATAATCTCAGGTTTCAAGCTAATATTGCTAAATAGTATAGACCTAACTTTTAAGAATGGATAAACCAGGAACCATATTTTTAGAAACATTTAACAATTATATAGGGTATTTATTTTTTGAAAAAAAACCTGAAAGCATTTTGTATTCAACCCTTCCTTCCTTCCTTCCTTCCTTCCTTCCTTTCTTCTTTCCTTCCTTTCTTCCTTCCTCTGTCCTCCCTGTATCCCTCCTTCCTTCTCCCTTCTTTGCATATCCTCCCTTCTTCCCCTCTTGCTGACAAGTCTTTCCCTTAATTCCCCACACCCAAATGCACACACAAGCTAGGACATTCAGTTCTGAGCTGTTTTTTTTTTCCTTTCATTATTCATTTGGTCTCTGTATTTTTCCACATAGAAGGTACTTTCACTTTAAAAAAAATGAGAAAAAAACAATGTTGTCACTATCAATAAATCTGCATCCAGGGAGAGTCACTTCCTATCAAGGTTTCAAAAGCGCTTCATGGTTTTCCGATCTCCTGTCCTCGCTAATCAACGCTGATGTTTCACATACGCAGAACACACAATGCCAGCTTCTAAAGCAGGTCTGTGCGGTGTTCCATTTTAGGAGTGAGAAGCAGGATTATTTATTTAAAGCTGCATAAAGTCCTGTTGTTAGGCTACTCTCTGTGAAAGCAGGGCATGATTTCAGCCAGGTGGGGAGAGGCGAGGCAGGAGGATGCCTAGACTCTGTGGGAAAGGGGAGAGTGATTTTATTTCCTGCTATTAATTAAACCACCTAATTGGCCCTCCAACTGTAACATGATAACCAATTAATACATGAATGGACAAGGATTCTGCAGGCTGGTTTTAGAAAATGGAAACTAGGAGTCAATTCCACTGAAATACTCCTCTTGTTTTTAATTCTCTTCCTTTTCACGTAGCTAACAGCCAGTGCTTATGTGGCAGTGAGTATTCCTAAAAGAAAGACTCTGTCTTGAAAGTGGTTAATGTTTGTAAGATTTCTTTAACTGTGAGACAACAAGTGCTGTAAATATTAATTGCCTGACATAATAGTTATGTGAAGTAATGAAAAGCAGTGTTTATCCGATTTCCTACACATTTTAGTTCTCCCTGTTCAAATCTAAGTAGTGTTTCATTTATTTATTTTTCTTGAAAGCTGATCTATGTGGCATGACTTGTTTTATCTACCCAACATAGCCATTCACTCACAAAGTAAATGACACATGTGAAGTCATTCCTCCAGGCTTTTAAAGAAAAATTTTAGCTGAACTCACATAAATTATTGCTTTCTAATAATATGTGAGTTATCAAATACCATATTTTAGCACACTTTAAAATCAGACTGAAAGCTACCCATATTTAGGAATGTGTACATGTGTACAGATGTGATAATAATAATCTCACCACTTAATGATGATTATTGAATTGGAATTCATCTTCAGTGTTCCGACCACAAGTGGCTTGAAATGATCAGAAGTGGAATAAGAATTGCACTTGGGTAAAATGAGAAATGAAATGAAATTGCTCCTTGAATATAGAGCAACTATGCATATACACATATATCTATATATATATTACATCAATATTTGGAGAAAGAAAGTTAAGTCCAATACTCTTGAGACAAGTCATGATTAAATATGATTAAGTATTTTTTTTTTTTAGTTCTTACAAATGTGGAGTCTGATGAAGACCAGCTTCTATCGAGTTGCACTGATTTAATTTGGGCATGCCGTAATTTACTGGGCTGGAGTAGAAACAGTAATTCAGTGAGGCCATCATAAGCTCATTAGAAACACACTGGGAACACTTACTGGTGGACAACCCACGGTTTTCTGCATCTATTTTAATCATGATCCCATCTCGCTTTGCCTGCTGCTTACAGCTCAGTGCTGGTGATAGTATGCTTGTTTTCAAACACACCCCAGAAAATGAGAAGCTTTTTTCTCTCTTTCAAACAAAACGTAAGTCACCAATAAGCATATAAAACCAATATTTCAGGGAGGGTGTGAGGCACACTCTTAGGATTAAAAAAAATCACACACCACATATTGTTAATCATGCAAAGAATCGTGAGCGATTAAAGACGATATTGTGCTACTAATCAAAAGCTCAAACAATCCTGCACAGTGGAACAGAAATAATTACTCTCCCTGAGCTACAATTGTTTCCTGCCTCAGCTTTCCTTGGACTAATAACAGGTTTAATTTAAATTTGTGCAAAAGAAATGTTAGCATTACAAAGAAAGACAATGTTCAGTTGCTTTGCCCATCAGCAGATGAAACAGGTATGAAATTAGACGTCAGTCTAGAGACCTTATATGTTAAGTGAAGCCTCAATGAACCTGAAAGACATATTCCCCATCCACTTTGATCGCTTTGCCCTGGACAGACCACATACACAGTTTGGTTCCAAGATCGTGGCTTTACATATGAGAATGTTATTTTTTTAAATTATTGTTATTATTATTTAACAATTTTGTATAGGCTGGGATTCCCCCACAAACTCCCACCCCCATCAGATTTTTCCAATATTGTTACAGTATTTCCAATATTGTGTAGTCCTTAATAAGACATCATAATTCCATCAATATCTTATTTAAGTGTACCCCATCATTGTTGGTGCAATGTCAGGCAGTCCAGCATCCCATTGTCTATACATGTCCAACAGTTTCATTGGGAATCCATCTTTCGTCTGGATGCAGGGATGCATGTACCATTATACCCCCACATCTGTATATGACAGACCCCAGTACATGGAAAGTGAAACTCCAATAGTCCAATCCATTCTGTTTGTTGATTGTTTGCTTTTTTGGCAGTATCCCATTTGTTTTGATGTTTTTTTATTTCAGTTTGGTTCATTCCAAATAATCTCTTTTCTCTAGAATTTATCATGGGCTCATGAGTCATACGATGGCATCATTTCTCGCAAGAGACTTCTGTGTTTCCTTTTTGTAACTTATGTGTTGGTTACTCAGTGCTGCTTTTTTTTCCCTGGTACTGTAATTTGTTGTTGTTGTTGTTGTTGTACTGGTTGCTATAGCTCATGCCGGTTGTTGACCTTGTTTCATGGCTTCTCACTTATGGTAATGTATAGTGACGGAGTATTGGGGTCTATTGTATATAGATGTGGAGAATGTTCTTATAAGGTGTGCGAACACACTGGGTGACTGAGTACAAAAGAGGAGCATGGACTCTAACACTTCACTGAAAGAAGGCGAGGAAGCAGGGTAAATAGACGAGAGAAGGCTTGGAGCTTGCCTGCATTCAACCCTGTACCTCTGCTTTACAACCAGAAATCCTAGAATAGAGCCTGCACGGTAACAAAACAGGCCAATTCTCAACCTGGGTGCTGGCATCCCAAAGAAGCACCACTTCTGGAACCAGCTGCTTTACTCCCATGCAGCTTGTGGCCTGGAAAAGCTGTGGAGGATGGCCCACAGCTTGGGCCCCTGAATCTATATGAAAATGTGGAAACGGTTCCTGGCTCCTGGCATTGGATTGGCTTAGGTCTGGTCATGACATTTAATTAGGGAGTGAACCAGCAAAGGGAACGTCTCTCTCTCTTTCTCTCACCCCCTCTCTCTCTCTGGAAAAAAAAATTTTTTTATAAAGAAAATCGCTAAATAAATTTTCAAATCTAAACTTGTTTCTGAAGTTTCCATCTGCTAAGAAGAAATTTCAACTTTGTGAGTATATGGGCAGGGGCAATTCTACTAAAATATTCTGATTGTGGATTTTATACATAATTTGAGTGTGAAAGAGAATCAAATTCAATATATATATGTATATACATATTATATGCATTTGTCAGTTAATATTTATTGTATGCTATTGTTCTAAATAACCAAATGCAATGTGAATTTGGGGAGAATTGATTATTTTCATGAATCCACAAATTTAGTACTTTCTTTTTCCTAGTTTTAAATACTATAGAACCTTTCAATGCATTAAACAACATTTTTTCCAAGAGAATTGCAATCTGTAGTTACCTGGGTCATTTGGCAGCCTGGGAAAAAAAAGTCACTTGCTAACAACTGTGGAAACTTCCCAATCTGCCCAGAAAGGAAAATTGCCTGAGTGGGAATGTCCTTTGGACTACAAGAAAACAGTAACCAATTGACTGTGAGGGCTGCCTCTCATACATGAACCTTGTAGTTTCAGCACAAGTGTGGCACTGTCTCTCACTGTCTTGCCTGTTGCTCCCTTAAAATATATCAGTGAATCTAACTCTACCTAGTATGTTTGATTGTGAAAGTGAATTTTTTACCTCTCATGGAACCTACCCCATCAGTAGCTCCCCTCAACACAGTATATTTATATGCAAATATGCACACACACACATATATATCTATATAGATATATATGATAGACATAATGCTATGAAACAGCTAAGAGGAAGAAAAACAAAAACCATGTTGTAAAAGAGAAAGATTCATTGGTTCAGAATCAGTTGGTCCTGGGACTATGATTTTGGACAACTTATTGGACCAGTAAAAGAAGGTCATATAACACCTGTCACTCTGGTTGTGAGAGAATATGGATAGCTATCTAGTCTAATCTTAGGCACATAGACGATATTCAACAAATTTCATCTCTGTCATAGTTCTTGGGTGGAAAGGACCTGTGTCACACACACAAAAAAACATTAATGAAGGAACACAAAACAAATGTTTAGTAACATAAATCTCTCCTATTTACAAAGTAGGTGTTCTGAGCAATGAAAGCTGACTTAAAGAGAGAAAGAAATGCCAGGAAAATCACTTAAGTTCAGCTTTTCCCCCTGAAAAGCATCTCCAGAGAAACAGTCATCCTTTTCCAGGGTAAAGAGGGGTCCATCCTTAAGTACAGATACTTCCTAAGAAGGAGGCTATATCTACTCCTGCTTTTAAAACTCCTGCATTTGCAGCTTGTCAAAATAGCCCAAACAAACCCTAAAACACCAAAGAGATATTTTGACCACCTGAAGTCATACATTTGGATAACATACCCTGATCTATAATTCTCAAATTCAAAATGGTTAATAGGATGCTAAATTCTTTTAATTGATATAGCAGTTACTTCTTCTCTGCCAGTGATCCATCACACTGCCACCACAATTTTCTAAACCACAATTGAGTTATTGTAACTTTCCTACTCATTTCATTTGCCTACACTGGCAGAGTTGGGGAATGTCTGACCTGTAAATCCATTGTCTCCTAACCTAAAGAGGGATTGATCTGGTGGCTGCCCAGGAAGCTTCTATCCCTGAGTTCCCTATGTAATTGCACCCTGTGTAATCCTGGATTTACTAGTCTCTCTCTCTTCAGTCTCATGACCCTTTCTGCCTTTGGCAATCAGTCCCATGTACAAAGTTTCACCAATTGTAAAACATTTTCTTGATCTAAAACATGTCATTTTTTCTATTTTGTTACAATATCTGAACTGAAAATATCAGTCTTTAACTAGTTAGAGCTGAGTACTTTCAAGAGAAATCTGATATTTGGTTTTTTTTCTAGTTGCTTAAGCATAAGTGTCCCACAAAATAGTAAGCCTGTATAAAAATATCGCATGAGGCAGGAATAATAGGTGTTTTTTTTTTTCTTGTACTTTTTAGTAGCTGACTCATACAACGTTTTTGCAATTTAAGTTGCACAAAGTTAATGACCTATTTCCTGATAATTGAGCTTGTACAGCACTTACATTCCACCAAATTATTTGAACATCAACAATCTTAAATACAAATCATGGTCTTAAATAACTTGAAACAATCAGTCCTTACAGTCAGAAGTTAACATTTACTTTCTTGTACACTATATATGTTAGAAGTAAGAATCATGAAAGATTTCTGCAAAATTCACTGCGTAAGGCTTGCTGGGGTTGGATTTATTTTATTGCAATTGAAGAAAAAGCAAAAAAGTAAATAAATAAGGTCAGCATATATTTGTCTGTGAATGATTTTGTGTTAAACCATTTTTTTTGCACTGTCATTGTGGCCAACACTAACAATTAGATGATAACAAAGATTTATTTGTCATCTGTTATTGAAACTAGTTACAACTTACAAGATATCTTCTCAGTTGTTTTACATTTCCTACTTTTCAGTGGAATAGCTTATACAGTTTTTAAAATATTTGAATTTACAAAGCACAACTATCATTTTTAAAATATTTGCTTGTTTGCAAAAAAAGAGTGAGGGATCACTCATTTGCTGTTCACTGTGCATTAACCTGCAGTGGTTGAGATTGGATCAAGACTGCATCTAGGACACAGAAACTCAACCCGGATCTGTAAGTAGGTGGCTCGAACCCAGTCACTCGTGTAGCCATTAAACTTTCCAGAGTGTACACTGGCAGAAGCGGAGCAAAGAGCAAAGAGCAAACAGCTGGTCCTGGACATCAAACTCCAGTGTATTTAACTACCAAGGCAAATGTCTTCCTCAAATTTTGAAATGTTTATAAAAGATTCCTGGTTTTTTCAAAAGCTACTTATAGAATTCAGTTAGCAGTCTCTCCCATGTGTCACATAGTTCATCTCAGTAACTAATCTCAAGGGCCATGGCATCTTCTTGTGTCCTCCATAGCATAAGGGGAAAGAAATATTTTCTTATATATTGTAGGTTCATGACTGAAACCCATATGAAAAACGAAGAGTAACTAGAGAAATAAATGTGGATGGATTTAATACAAGTTTTATCTACCCTGAGGAAATGAAGACCCATAGAAATGAGTAAACCTGTGTATTTCTTCTGCTGGTCTTGATGAAGAGTTGGAAGATTGTGGAAAATGTGATATAATCTAATGATAATATACCAGGGGCACCCAGATTAACCTGTCTCTTGAGAATTCTCTATCATGCCTACATCTTCACAGACAAGAGCGAGTGCTTTCTGCATGAGGGACAATTAACCAGTTTTAAAGGAATGTCAGAACAGCCTTCCTAGGTTTTCTAAGCTGTGTCATAGCAGAAGTAACACACTGAATGAAATTCCTGCTTCTACTCTTTACAAGGCTAAGGTGCCACATTTTGGCACCACATGCCCTGAATTACAGTATTAGCTGTGTCCTAGTCTTCCTTATGCCAGATGTATGTCTTCCTTGTTCTCTTTTTCGTCCTCTTAACAAATATTTACACTAATCAGATGTCTCTCTCTGGTTCTCTAAGTAAATACATTGAGTATATTTAAAATAAATGTGATCTTGGCTTTTTCAATGTCAGGATATGGGTTTGTTTATGTTTTTTAATTTTTATTTTTTTTTTATTGGAAAGGCAGATATACAGAGAGGAGAGAGAGAGAGGAAGATCTTCCCTCCGATGATTCACTCCCCAAGTGAGCACAAAGGCCAATGCTATGCCGATCCGAAGCCAGGAACCTCTTCCGGGTCTCCCACGTGGGTGCAGGGTCCCAAAGCTTTGGGCCGTCCTGGACTGCTTTCCTGGCCCACAGGCAGGGAGCTGGATGAGAAGCAGGGCTGCCGGGATAGAACCGGCACCCATATGGGATCCCGGGTATGCAAGGCGAGGACCTTAACCACTGCGCCACTGCGCCGGGCCCGGGTTTGTTTATGTTTTTATGATATTCAGAAAGGGGAATGCATTTTGATGGGGGCATTCATCTATCTGTAATATACTTGTCATGGAAAAATATGATCTGTGTGACATGTTGTTTACAAAAAACCTTTTTAAGTCAAAATGCAGAAAACTTCAGAAAATATGAAAAAGAATTTTATGCATGAAAGGAAATAACTACATTTGAAATCAATTTTAAAACTGTGCAGTTACCATGCTTCCTATAGTCAATGTTTCATATATCCCATAGTAAATATAATATGGTGATGTACAATTACTAAGATGTACAACGAAAGCTGGAGATATTTGTTGCCTTAAAGAAGGATGCATTTGAGGAAGAGGCATCCTTCTTCTGAGGTGATTAATAGGAAGGACACTCTGCATCCTTCAGGTGTTGCTGGCTAAGCCACATGGGCTGCACCTGCACCCTGCAGTCTGGGGGTATGTATAGAGCACAAATGTAAATCCGATACACGGGTCCTGATGTGTCAAAGGGCAGTGACATTGTTTGAGTCCAACACTACCTTGCTCAGACTTGGGCTTGAACATAATTCAAATCCTTTAATTGGACAATAAATGTCATTATTTTGGCTTCTTTGCTAAAAAATAATAGAAATGATAAGGTCATTTGAGTGGGTTCAAAAACCACATATGGGACCTCTCAATGTACCTGGTTTTGTAAAAAAAAGAAAAAATCTTTTACTTTGATAACAATAAAAAGTAAGAATTCAAACAATTATCTTAGTTTTAATTTTTTAGAGATTTAATTATTTTTATTGAAAGGTGGATATACAGAGAGGAGGAGAGACAGTAAGATCTTCCATTCCGTGGTTCACACCCCAAATGACGTCAACGGCTGGAGCTGAACCAATCCGAAGCCAGGAGCCAGGAGCTCTTCCAGGTCTCCCACAAAGGTTCTGGGTTCCAAGGCTTTGGGTCATCCTCGACTGCTTTCCCAGGCTACAAAGCAGGAAGCTGGATAGGAAGAAGGGCTGCCGGGTTAGAACCAGTGATCATATGGGATCCCAGGTGTGCAAGGCAAGGACTTTAACCACTACACTATTGTGCTGGGCCCTTATCTTAATTTTGAAAAGGGAAGTATTTCTTTTCTCTTAAGTAGTAACTGAAAGGACCAGGTAAAATAATAAAGTAAAATGAATTATTCCAAAGTTGCTTAAAATTATGTACATTTTAGTCTTAACCATGCAACTTTAGTAATTTCTATTATTACTGTGTTGAATCAATATATTAATAACATTAATAACAATAAATATTCGAATGTAATCTCTAAAAAAAAAGTTTAACACTATCTTTGCCTTGGGAAAATGTTGTAACTTAAGCTCACTATTTTATTCAATTGCAAAAACCATGATTTTAGTTAGTAGGATATATTTACTACTCATATATTATTGCTTTTCAATATATGTTTATATATAATGATTTATATATTCATATAATATATAGTGTATTGTTTATATGTATATTTTGCATAGATGTGTGTGTATAAGTTCTCTGCTTTCTCTCTGGTCCCCAGTTCTTCCTATCTCCATTTCCCTGAGAGTGGAAGAACTTGCTAGTCACGTTGCTGTGCATCTCTCTTCTAAGCCAGAGTACTCACTGCTTATAGTCCTGTGTGTGTTCAGGTAGAAAACCATATAAAAGTGTTTTAAATTTGCTTTTTAAAATAATTATTTATTTTTATTACAAAGTAAAATTTACAGAGAGAAGGAGAGACACAGAGAAAGATCTTCTATTTGCCAATTGACACCCCAAGTGACCCCCAAAGACCAGAGCTGAGCGGATCCTGGCCTCCCGATCAGGCGCAGGGTCCCAAGGCTTTAGGAGTCCTCTACCATTTTCCCAGGCCACTGGCAGGGAGCTGGATAGAAAATGGAGCCGTTGGAACACAAACCAGTGCCCACCTGGGATTTCAGAGCATGCAAGGCAAGGACTTTGGCTGCTCTTCCAAGCCCTAAACTAATTTCTGTAGTTAGATAATTTTTTTTAGTTAGATAATTAATCTATACACATAGAATTATATTGAAGATTTTCCTCCACATTCTTGCAGTCTGTGGATTCAATACTTTTGGTTTTATGTGGCTTACTAAAATATGAACTCACTCATTACTATGCATTTTCTGATGTTTAGCCTCAGCTATGTTCTGAATTGTGAATAAACAATACAAAATACTGATACAACACTGTATTTATGACTATTTCCCTATGTATTTACCAATTTCAATTTACCAATTTTGATCTATCATTTTTATTTCACATCAACATGCATTTGTTCACACTCAAATCCAAAATGATCTGTGAAGGTTGTGTTCATAAGGACTGTTAAAGTGAACTCCACGTGTGACATATTTCAACAACTATTTTACACTACAAGTGAACTGTAAGCATGTAAAATCTTTGTGAACTGGGCTGTAAAATATCAAAAACAATACATTCTACCCAAGCTGACAGTTGATATCTGATCTGAAAATAGTGTATTTCCCTCCAAATATTGGTATCCTGTCACATTGCATTGCATTGATGTAAACAGTTGCACTGAGGAGAATCACTGTGAAAAATAAAATATTTCTTTTATAAATATAATAAGTAAAACCAAAATGAAACAAACAATTCAAAGCCATTCCTGTTTTTAATATCTGAAATTGTGCTTCATCCTGTGAGTGTGATAATCTGGTTGTAAAATGTTCTGTTGGTCTCCAATTGCTTCTCTAACAAATTGTTACAAATTTAGTCATTTAAAACAACACAGCCTTATTTTATTGGTTTGGAATTCAGAAGTTGAAAATGGGTCTCTCTGGGTTAATATTAAGCATTGCCAAGAGTCTGTTTCTGGAGGACCTAAGTGAAGTTAATTTCTGGCATAGAGCTCCTAAAAGACTTTTCCACGGTGAAGTATGCTTTTGGTTTTGGCTGAGGCGCTCAGGTAGCCTGAGGATAGAAACAAAAGGCTAAACCTAAAAAGGCTAAACCTGACTTAAGAGGATTGAAACTTCTGGCCCTGCTATCATTCACCTCTGAAAAGGTCCAGGCAAGGACCCTGAGTTTGTTCATCAAAAGTTAGTGATGTAATCAATCCTATCTAAGTCATGAATCTCCAAAAAGCCCCTAATGGCAAGGTGTGCAGAGCTCCTAAACTGTGAACACGGAGAGGTGTTGGGGATGTGGGAGGGTGAGATTTCTAAAGTGGACATGGTAATGCCATGCATTCGTTCTCCAACTTTCTCAATACATCAATTTCATGCTGTTGTTCTGGAGTAGCAACCTTTAGAATAACCATCACTAATGAGTATAATACTTTCTAGAGAGTTAGTAAGTCTTAAGGATCATGGGAATCACTGAAGTTATAGTCCATCACCATTTTTCCACTGATCTCTGAAGTACATAAAGTCTTTTTAGACTGGGGTCTTCATCTTGGTGGCATGCACTTACTCTGGGAGTTGTGTTGGAGTTTAGTCTGTTGTTGAACCACCAGTTGATGTCACACAGCTGGGCAATTGACTCTGGAAAATCATCATGCTTTGATATTGGAATGGGAGCACAAACAATCCACGTAGCCCATTTCTTTGACTTGTCTTTTAAGTCTCCAGAGGCCTCCTGCTTTCCTTGGCTCATGGCCCCTTTCATCATCCAAGCCAGCAACATCCAGATGATTTGGTTTAGCATCCTATTCCTCAACACTTGTTGCTATCCTCTTCCACATATAAAAGACCCTTGTGATTAAACAGGGCTCAGTATCATCTTAACACCAGATGCTGAACAACCATAGTTTCAACCACAATCTTAGTTCTTTCACAATATGTAAGATAACAAATTTGGGGGAATTAGAATGTGGATATCTGAAGAAATTATCTTTTCTAATGATCACAAATGTTGATAGAATGAAATATATTTGTTCACAAGAGCCATAGCCCAGCAATGTAAAAAAAGAAAAAAAAAAAATGTATTGCATGCACAAGTGCCAAAAAGTTGTCCAAATTATTTGGAGATCATGTAATTTTTCTTTAGCAATGAGTAACTGAATATACATAAAGAATAGAATCATATCTCTGTTACTCTGCTCCGGCCTGTGACCTAGGGTAATTCCTGCCATCACTGTTGAGTCTCTTCCTTGACAGAGGTGATTATACCAGTCATAATTCAAACAGTTGCTGAGACAATGCAATGAAATGATATATGTGAAAATATACTGGAAACCACATACTTCTAGTAAAAGATTTTGTTATGACAATATGCCATTTGTTTGACCTTAGTAAATTTGTAAAACAAATTCATTATGATCATACTTTGTTCCAGCACTGTTTCAACCACAGTTCTGGTAAAAGTGAGAACACATCCCTAAGAAAGAGTTTTCTCAACAACTGCCCATGAATCCTGCCCTTTCCCCACCTTCTACATTCCTATGCATCTCTTACTCCAATTGGATCTAAAAGAAACATAGCCAGAAACGGAATAGTTTGGAAAATAGTACAAGAATATAAATAATGGGGTTACTGTTTTCTTTTCCTTTGAGAGAAAAAAAAAAGTGATGAGAACCTAGTGATCGTCTTCAAGAATGTGAAGCATTTTGTCACAAAGCGTGAGACTAAAGCAACAAACAATATTAGGGTAAGAGACTTATGCTAGGCCCCAGAAAAAAAAAATCAAATATTGAAGTCAATAGCAGTTAAAATGAAAATGCTAAAATAAGTTTTTTATTTCCATGCTTCAGAAAGTTTTTGAAGAAAGAAACAAAGCAGCATTTTTCTTCTATAAAGGACTTCAGGTGTCTCTGACTTCATAGTAAAGGTAATAAAGCTGGCTCTTTACTAAGGTTACTTTTTTTGTAGTAGTAAAATTTGCTTTCATCTTCAGAGTGATTTTGGCTATTCTTAGAATATCATTTGTTTGAGTAAATTTTAGAAGTTATATTTTGTCCTGTTGTAATTTGGGTTAGAATGTCTGTTAATTTATACACACTCTATGCGGCATGCGTCTCTTTGTCATTGAGTGTGGTAGTTGTCTCAAAATAGATTAAAACCTGTGCGGAATTTTTCAGAGATGCACCAAATGAAAAGCAAGGCAAAGGAAATCAATAAACCTAAATAAAACTCCCTCCACATCAACCTCTGCCATATTTACTTCCTTTTTTTTTTTTCTGTTTCCTATTTTGTTTTGTTGTTTTATTGGATAGCTTTAGCATATGAATAGATACAATAGAATTTAAATTCATCTGCTTTGGGATTATGTATTTAGAGGATAATAGCATCTTTTATATTGCATAAGCTTCTTTCTCGGCCAAAAATTTATTTGTGAGATTCATTTACAATAAGTATCTGTCACACATGTATCATAATTTATCACTAATTTCACTTTAGCAATTATTGTGTCTATTTGGTTAGGCCATAAATGCTGAAAGCATTTGGGAGGTACAGCTAATATTCACGATCAGTTTACCTTTTACGTATGTTACAAGATTTTCCTTGATGATGTGGGTGGCCCATTTCAATAACATTTCATATCCACCTCCTCTTGGTTTTGTTTTTCTGTGGCATCTTGACTAATGAAGGTCAGTTTTCCAACCAATGAGGTAATGCACTTTACTGCTGTAATATATACAATGCAAGTTTCCTTAGGATGTATATTCACATACAGATTTTTGGGGTACCCATTTAAAAATGTATTAGGTATATGCTGCTCTCAAGATGGTGCTCTAATGCACACGCTCACTGGTGGGGTATGGTAGCTATGATTGTTCTACTTCTTTACCAATGTTTGGTTTGCCTGGAAAGCAATAACATTGAGCCACTTTAGATATCTGTACCGGTCATTTGGACACTTGGTAAAAAGGTGATCAGTAATATTATATTTGTAAATAGTCTATTTCTTTTTTTGTAAGAATTTGGATACTTTTATGTGGGATTTTTAAAGTATTTGAAATTATTTTATTTATATAAGGTGAACCAAATTTACATATTTTACAATACATATTTAGAAACATAGTGATACTTCTCACCATTCCCTCCCTCACACCAGGATTTAACCCCTACCCTCTTCCTTCCTTATTTCTTCTATTTATTTTTACAATTATGTATTTTCAGTTCACTTTACAGTTCACTGTGTTATGCAAATAATTCAATAAGTAGCGAGCAGAAGCAAAAATTTAGTGATCTTCAAGAGCATTGACAAAGGCTAGCAATAATGATCTAATAATCGGATCTCTAATAAATCTCCAATCATCTGTTGATGGACCTCCACATTGATTCCATCTCTTAGCTACAGTAAGTTGACCCGGATAACCATGGGAATACAAGCAATTTCTGCATGTTTCCATTTCATTTGGGTGAATCCCAGGAGTGGCATGGTTGCATCATATGATATATCTATTTAGAGCTCTGAGGAGTCAACGTACTATCCTCCTTTACACTTGTAATAATTTACATTTCATAGGATATTATTTTAAGGAACCTTTTCCCACCCATCCTCATCAACATTTATTTATTTATTTTGATGTTCAGATGATAGCCACCCTAACTGGTGTGAAGTGGTGGTTTTTATTTGCATTTCTTTGATGGCTAATGATCATGGGCATTTTTTCATGTGGAAATTGCTTGTTTATGTCTTTAGCTCATTGTTATGTTAACAGGAAATTGGGAGGGTAAAAAGAGACAGAGCCTTTCAGTTTAGGTGGAGTTTTACTAGGAGAGAGACTGAGGACCACTCCCTCGTTGGCGACAGCCCAGGAAAATACATGCGTTCATCCATCTTGGTTCTTCCTGAAGAGTTTCAAGTATCGATTTAATTATTCATGTCAATGTAATTTAGAACTTTACCACTATTACTTAGTGAGCTGGCTTGTAGTTTATGTTGTCAGGATATGTTATGATATGCAGAATATCTGCTTTACTATCTCATTAGTTTCGGAACAGGAGAAGAGTGGATCCTAGAAGCTAGAAGAAGGAGGCAAATGGGAAGATATTGGTCAAAGGAAAGGAAATTCCTGTTACATAATATTTTCAAGATGTGTACAATATAGGACCTACACTTAATATTATCTTATATACAAAAAATTCACTAGCAGAATAGTTATTAAATAATTTTATTGCCAAAGGAAAAAAGGAAACAGGAGGAAACTTTGGAGCAATGAATAAATCTGTTAAATTAATACTGACAATAATTTCATGGTATCATGGGTGCAAAATCATCTCCAAGTTCACTTAGTGTATTTATTAATTACAGCTTTTTGTGTGTCAGTTGTACTTCAATAAAGCGATTGAAAAATTAAAATACTGGGGCTGCAGTTACAGCTCAATTGACTAATCCTGCACATGAAAACACCAGCTTTTTATCGAGGCGTTTCATGTCATGGCTGCTCCACTTCCGATCCAGCTGCTGCTTCTGCTCTGAGAAAAAATAGAGAATGGCCCAAAGGTATTCCACCATCCACATTGGAACTCGGAAGAAGTTACTGGCTCCTGGATTCAGATCCGCTCAGCTCTGGCCATTGCAGCCATTTGGGGAGGCAACTAGCAATGGGAGATATTTCTGTCTCTCGTTTTCTCTGTAAAAATCTGACTTTTCAATAAAAATGAGCGATAAAAACACTATATCCCTTTTAGTTGTCTCTTACTTTATTTTGTTTTATCGTTTTTTATTAAGACTGAGTTGCAGAGACAGAATGAGGCAGAGAAATATTTTGTTTACTGATTGACTTCCCAAAGACTGCAGTGCTCGGGCTGGGCCAAGCTGATGCAGGTTGCCTGGGAGTTCAATCTGGGTCTGTCCAGGAAGTAGCAGGGGTTCAAATAATTACGCCATCTTTCATTATTTTGCCAGAAGTAATAAGTACGGAACTGGGTGAAAATGGGGTAGTCGGGACTCGAAGAGCACATGGGCTGCTAATCTGCTATGCAAAAAATCTGGTCCCTGAGTCCTTTCTAAATTTCTGAGATAGAAGCCAGAGTTCTATAATAATACATTTCATAATTCCTTTAATTCTGTCCCAAAGTGTCAGGTCCAAATAAATAAATATGGAATTGGATGACATTGAGAGCTTATCAATGAAGCTACCTAGTACATCCTCTAGCATTTTGTGGTGTAGTTGTCCTTGGCCTTGTGATACTTTATTGCATCATTTGGTAGTGAACAATCTGGCAGCAGAAATGAAAAGCACAATAGCTTTGGGACAATTTAACTTTCAATCAATCTCAACTTGCTTAAATTAGAATGACATTTTGGTGTTGGAATAAATTTGAGAAACTGCAACTTGAGTGTTGTTCAGAAATCAATAATCCAAATTCAACAAACTCAATTATCAAAACAATAGTCTGTGATCTAGAAATGACCAATTGAAAATGGCCAGGAGGACTTTCTCACTGACTTTATCTCTAATATTGGGAACTTGTTCAGAAAGTAGGAATTTCTTAGTAATCTAATGATAGCCAAACATTTTCTCATCTGAACCCAGCCTCTAGTCACTTGGTCAGTTCTAATGACTTGTCATGCACAGGCTCGAGTTATGTTGGGAAGTGTAGAAAAGAGTATACTTTGACTTCACTAAAATTTTTATCCGAGAGCCACTGGGAGTGACATACCTGGCCTGACAAGATGGTCACTGAAGCTGGGGATATTAAGTTAACACAACTCCAGAGCAGCTTGGCTAAATTCCACATGACTATAATTTGATCCCTCATCTTTGTTTTTTCATTTTAGGTAAAATTTTAATGTACTTAATAAAAAACTTGCCAGAATTAGATGCCCAAATAGTATTAGCCTCTCTATCACTCTGATGCCATTGGGGAATACTATTTACATATCTTAGAAGTCTTATAAAAGTATCTAATATTAAACATCAGCCAAGATATATGTGTGTGTATACACACACACATATGCCTTTAAATTCATTGCTAATATTACATATGTGTAAGATTACTGATTCAATAAATTAATCAGTATATTCTGTATCTTTGATTTTATAGCATATATTCCCACTTGTCCTTTGTGCTATAATTGTCATATATTTTATCTCTTTTCAAAGAGCTTTTACTTATTTATTTTGAAAAAGAAAATAATTAGAATGCTCATTTATTCTTCAAATGTTTACAAAATCCAGTTAATCCAGGTGAAGTGAGGAGCAAGGTTTGCTTCCAGGTTTGCTTATGACTGTGGCTTGGACCATTATCTGCTATACTCCAAGGAACATTAGTGGGAAGCTGGGTTGGAAATGTGGTAGTGGGGGCTTCAAGCAGCACTCAAAATCAATGTTGCAAACAGCAGTTTTGATTCTTACTCTCATATATTTTAATTCTACACATGGTATATAGGACAAAACTTACTGCTTTTGTTATTTTGAATTAAGCAATATTATTTTGAATCTAACTACATATTAATAGTTTCTAATATTGTCTTTTTCATGTTGAGGTCTTTTTAACTCCCACTCAAGACATGTTTAAAAGCTAGCAAATGTCAGACAGCAGCCTGAAACAATGGCTCAGTGGTTAAATCCCTGCCTTTTAAGTGCCGGGATCCCAAATGGGCAAAAGTTGTTAGCTGCTCCATTTCCCATCCAGCTCCCTGCTTGTGGTCTACAAAAGCAGTGTATTACGGACCAAGTCTTGAGACATGCACTTACGTGGGAGACCCAAAAGAAGCTCCTGACTCCTGGCTTCGGATCAGCTCAGCTCCTGCCATTGTGGCCATTTATGGAGTGAGCCAGCAGACCTGGGGTTTTATTTTTTCTGTAAATCTGCCTTTCCAAAAAAAAAATAAATAAATACAAATTTTAAAAATATATCTGATAGAGGAGATTGGCCTAGACAAATTATTATTAGTTTGTGTTTTGGAAAACTCATGAATTTTCTTGAGCACTTGTTCTGACAATAAAATATGGCCTCTTATGTGTGTATCCATTCATAAAAAGTAAAGATATTTCTTATTTGTTGGTTTTAAATTGGAGATTGGGAATTATATCTAATTCCTTCCTTGAGACCTGTAAGGGACAGCCATCTCTAGTTCATGTGCCTATGGCAAAATAACAGCCAATACATAAAGTTTGAAAATTACTTCATGGTTTTACTATGTCATTAATCTCTCTCATAAATTACCAGATTCAGTTAGAGAATAGAATACAAACATGCAAGTCCATCGCGAGGTTGTAACTGAAACCCTAAACTACAGAGTAGGCAAAAGGATTTTCCATAACAATGGGAGAGAAGTCAATGAATATGAGCCAGAGGGGAGCATCTTGTGCCCCCAGAATAACATAATGCTCCTTATATGTGGGAAACTAAGAACTTGTGAACACAGAGTACTGAATCCTAAAGCATGTGAGGGGTGAAAAGATAGTGTAAGATCAGATCAGATAGTAATTCAGAGTGTGAGCAAAATGCATAGGTTCCTAGTGTTATACAGTAGAGTGGGGTGATTATAGCTTTCAATATACTAGTGTTATTTTCTGACTAAAGAGGAGAAGCTTCCAAACAATGTAACTGCAAGCAGAGAAAAACATTAGTCAGGCCCATTAGGTTTACTCGGTATCCATAAACTGAAATACACACTATACCCAAAATAGCAAATTGCTATTCATTTTAAAATGGGCTAGTGCTTTTAAGTGTAATAAACAAAATATTAATTTTTTAAAATTAAGCTCTCAAACTTCAGAAAGAATAGATGCAGAAATTGCCAAACCCTTGCACCACGCTATAATGCTCAATAAATATTTTTTTTCTTTGTCATGGATGGAATGAAATGAAATTTCCGACATAAGGAAAATCTTCCCTGGATGCATTTGATCTGGCAAAGAAGAATGACACATGTAAAAAACCCATATGACACATCCGCATCTTCTGGGCAATTGCTGCTAGTCAGAACAGTCAGAGAGTGTACCCCAGAGACTCTCTTACAGAGGGCTGGTCCAGAAATACCTCAACTCCTCCTTCAGAGATGTGAAATCAGAAACAAAGCAGCAGAGGGTATATTTAAAGAAGCAGAGAAAACCAACCACAATTAGAAAAAGGTTATCACAAAAACAGGGTGAACTAGCAAGTCTCAGGCAATTTAACAAAACCAAAACAATACAGGAAAACTTTTGAGTTAACTGTCCCATGAGGCAGAACCATAAGTGAAATTTACTGGAACTCAAAGAGGAAGTAATGAGGCCACAGTTGTAGACATCAAGGGTAAAGATTGCCAGCTGTGTGAGGTTAGGAAATATGAGGCTGAAAAATGTGAAACATAGACAAATGCAAAGGTAGGAGGAGGAACTCATGAAATAAAAATCACTGTTATACATGATTAGACCCTTAAACTCAGAAATTAGAAAACCTAAAAAAATTTAAAAAAATGAATCTGTCATCAATGTTTAATCCAGCATATCAGTTACCTGCATCTGGTCTCAGGGTATCTGACTTCTCTATCCAGCTCTGATCCTGACTCCCACTTCCTGCTAGTGCAGACTATGGGATACAGTGCTCCATGCTCAAACAATTGGGTTCCTGCTGTTTTCAGATTTGCATCCAAAGAAATGTTAATAAAATTTAAAAACTGAGTACCGTTATGAATATAGTTATCCTCAAAACCACTGAGGATTCCAAAATAAACATACTTCCACAGCAGGCAGTGTGGTACACGAGGTTGACCTATCGCTTAGAATGCCCACATATCAGGCTGCTGCCCGTTTTGAGTCCTGGTACTCAAGCTGTACTTAGTGTACAACTTCCCATTGACCAGCATCCTGGGAGACAGCAGGTGACAAGTGAAGCACCTAAGCCCACGCCACCCACTTGAACGACCTTAGTGAAAGTCTGGGATCCTGGTTTTGTTTTATCACTTAGTATTAAAATTATTGTCTTATAAGTTAAAATAATTGGATGTTTGCTTATAAGTATAAATGAATAAAAATAGATTAGCCTTAACCTAAACCTCGCATACTACACAAAAATCAACTTAAAATAGATCATGGAATTAGATGGAAACTGATGAAGCTTTTGGGGAAAAAATAAAACAGAAGAACATTTGTCTTGGATTCAGTGAGGTTTTTGAAATGGAACATTAAAAATCTGAACTTTAAGTTACCAACTTTTTCCCTAGGAAAGACATTGAACAATCAAAGAAAAGACAAGTTAATGGGAGAAAAATCTCTGAGAACTACTGATCCAACAAAGGACTTTTATCCAGAATATATATATAAAAAAAAAAAAAACTAAACTCCACAGTTAAAAAACAAATCACCCAATTACAAAATGTGCTTAGGTAGAGAATAATTATTTGACAAAGGAGATGCAGCAGAGGAAAATAGGTTCACTAAGTTACGTTGAGCAGGATTAGCCATTAAGACTTTATGAATTAAATAATGTACTCTTGCGCACTGACTCAATAATACATTCTGAAAGTCAATATACTAGAAAGGATGAGGAACTGAATTTTCATAATAATCTGTATGAATGCAAAATGGTATATATATTTTTGGAAACAGCTTGGAAGTTTTTTCTAAAAGTAAACAGACACTTACATAACTCAGTAATCACATTCTTAATTACTTACTCTAGAACAATAAAAATTTGTGTTTCCATAAAAATTCTGTTTAAAAATACTTTTGGCATTTTCATTATAAGCATTAATATCTAGCAACATCTCAAATGTTCTTTGGTGGGACAATGGTTGTGCAAATTGTGGTACATTCACACCATGTAATATAACATTTATGTGGATAAAGAGTGACAAACCACCAATACATACTAAAAGTTACATGAGTTTCAAAGTATTTTTCCTGAGTGGTAGAAATCTTTAAGATTATGAACTGAATATTGTCTTGAAGGTAAAGCTGTAAGTATGGAAAGCAGTTGAGTTGTACTATGTGTGGGTATATGTAGCTATAAGAGTATATGAGGGATATTCCGTGTTAATGTAGGTGGTCTGTATACTGTTTATGTTACTGGAAAACAAATATATTGATTTGCTTGCCTGAAGTAGCAATATTTACAATCATATATTAATATTACATATTTGATTTTTAAAGTAATTTTTAAAATGTATAATCCAATGCAAAAATGGCTAATAGTGTGTACTGTGGAAACTCTTACAGAAGTGAAATATTTGTCAATAATGAAAATAAATGGCTGGGTTGCATATTGTGGGGTAGTGCATTCATCCATCACTTAGGATGCCTCATTCCATATAAGAGTGATTTGGGTCAGGTTCTGCCTGCCTCCATTTCTGAGTTAGTTTCCTCCTCATGGACAAAGAGGGAGACATCGGACAGTATGTTAAGTACCTGAGTCCCTGCTACCTACATGAATTAACCAGATGGGTTCTGCACTCTTAGTTTCAGCTGGGTTCATTCATTGTAGGCCTTTGGGTAGTGAGCCAGGTGATGGGAGATTCTCTTTCCCTCACTTTCCCACTTTTCCTCACTCTCCCCATTTCTCTCCCTCTTTCTCATTTTCACTGCTGCGCTGTCTTTTAAATAAATTTTTAAAAAGGAAAAACAAAATAAATAGTTTCTTGGACATGATGCTGACAGCAAGCTGGTTGTATGTATCTGAGGACAGAGAGTATTTGTTGATTCTGTGATTTCAGTTTTGCTGTGAAATTAAAACAGTTCTAAATGAGTCTTAATATATTAAAACACAAAACGTGAATTCAACCAAAAATGTATGGATACAAATTAGAGATTTTCTTCTTCTAAGTTTCTTACAGGATTGTGAAAAAGCATGATACTGAAAATTAATAGATATATTAGAAAAATTTCAGGAATGAACAGTAATTTTTAAAAATTATGTATAATTCAATAGGAAAGATTAAATTGAAATAGAATATATTTAATTGCCCTAAAAACTAGACATTTTGAGAAATATTAAATAACAAAGAATTGTATGACCAGAAAATTTATATTCAGATTGAATATTTAGAAGCATGTATGTCAAGAACTATGATAAATATTAACACTGTAAAATATGGTATTAGTGCACAAAATTTATGATTCAATAGAAAAGCAATCCCAATAATAATTTATATGCAAGAATCTTTTTTATAAATGTGGAGAAATCTGGTGACTTAATCTCCAGTTAAAATCATGGTAAAGATTATATCATGTATCATCATGCTGGATTTCAAGAGAAGAAGAGATATAGAGAGAATGGCCTGAGCTGAGCTGATCCAAAGGCAAAAGCCAGGAATATCCTCCATGTTGCCCATCTGGCTGGGTGTGGGGCCCAAACACATGACCATGCTCCACTGGTTTACCATCCATTAGCAGGGAGTTGAATCACAAGTGAAATATTTGGGACACAAACTGGAGCCCATGTGGGGTGCCAGCACTGCTAAGCCACTGGCACCATCCCCTGAATGGTATTTCCCAAACATATTCTCCATGAACATTTTGCTCATACCTCTTATGATGAATTTTAAAAGTTTTACATAAAAGTAAGCATGTTTTAATCATATTTTAATCTGTTTTAAAAAGATTTATTTATTAGAGTTATAGAGAGAAGGAGAGAGAATGAGAGATCCTCCTTCTGCTGGTTTGCTGCTCAAAGGGCTACAGCTGCCAGAGCTGGGCTGATCTGAAGTCAGCAACTAGGGCCCAGTAGCTTCTTCTGGGATTCACAGGTACACACAATGGTCCAAGCACTTGTGATATGTTATGGTAATTCCCCAACTATGCTATCTAGTAGGGAGCTGGCTCAGAAAAGGAGTAGCTGGGATTTGAACAGGTGCCTAAACGGGATATGGGCACCATAGGCCGCAGCTTTATGTGCTACACCACAGTTTCAGCTCCCTTCATAAACTTCTTCAGGTATCCTTGTAATATAAAATGGTGACACATTAAAATCATTTTAACTACTATTCAGATTGATTACAGATTCTTACTGTGATATCACTAATTATCATTGACACTTTGCGTAATGAATTATACTGCTCTCCCCAAACATAGAATAAATGGTTCTGAAAAACAGGGAGAGTTCAATTTACTTTTTCTGGCACTAATATTATATACCTAAGAATCTAAGGATCTCTAGGGAAAAAAACAACTCTAGAAAACAATAGAATTCTTGAGAGAATTTCAAAATATTGTTAAAAAAATAGAATACATATTAATGATTATTGTCCTAAATTAATGATTTTCATATTGCTGTAATAAATATCTAAATGTGAAATGTAAAACTTAAGAATAGTAACAAAAATAATCTTGTGGAATATGAAGAAGGAGCAGGAGTTACATTCCTGTGTCTGTACCAAAGGACACGAGGTGGAGATGCATGGCCACTGCTGAATCTGCTTCTTGCAATTGCAGACCGTGATGGATCAATGACTTGGGTTCCTGATGTTCAGATTGCAGATCTGGATCTGGTTACTGTCTCTTGACTCTGTTTCCACATTGGGCTGCAATTGGTATTGTTACAATCATCTGATGAGTAAACCAATGAATGGGAGCTCTATTTCTCTGTCTTCCATTCTTTAATAAAGAAGCAAACCCCCCCCAAAGAGAAAAACCAAACGACATGGACAAGCTATTGTTGATGGTTTGACGAATATGCATGTCTTAGTAAATGTATGTACAGTGAATGTATAGTAAATAATATATTTTAGTAAATGGAACAACTTGCCTTGAACAGAAACACTGAAAATTTAAGTTTTATATTTCCATGTTGTATTTTAATGTAGTTACAATGAGTTTTTCAAGATATTTTTCCAAAGTGAATAAAATAAAGTTCAAAGTACGTAATAAATGTCTCAGAAGATAAAAATTTATGAAGACAAAAATATGATGGGAGACTTGTTCTCCAGCTATTTCAACAAATTCAAGAAGTCAGGTTCAAGAAGAAAAGTTCATGCAACATATCCATTTTTAAAAACAATTGAGAAAATTCTTATATATATAAAATAAATTGAACATATTATCATTGTACATAATTCTGCCATCCTATGAAATGACGATGATCTTGTGTAAACATCTATGTACTTCCTATTTGCCTACATATAATGAAACTACAAGTGATTAATCAAAACATTACTTTGTGTACTCTTTATCCCATCTGGCCTTTGGTTTGCTTTCTTTGCATGATATTTTTGGATTCTTTTAATTCAGTGTCTGTTATTTATATGTTAAGCAAAACAGCAAAAATAAAACAATGCACAAAACAGTTGGAAAGAAATAGCAGCCACTATAAATGCTGCATTCACTTGTCAAAATACTCCCACTTAAAAATCTTTTATTTTTTCTTATTCTGAAGCACAAAATTATGACATTGATTCACATTTTTGGTGGTTACTTTTCTTAAAAGTCATTTTGTTTTCATGAATTATTTTGGCTCTAGTAAGCATTTTAAAAAAGCTCACAGGAAATAGAATGAAAATAATTTATTTGGGTTCAAACTTTCTCTTAATTTTTAAAAATATATCTGAGCTAGATAAAAAGAGGTGGGAGATAGCGATGTAGTTCACAATGATCAGGTTGCTACTCAGATGTCTGCAATGGCTTGGCAGGGTGAGAGACAAAGCTAGAACCGGGAATGTCATTTGAAGCTCCCGCATAGGCGACAGTAACATGAGGACTTCACACATCACTGCTGCCTCCCAAAGTGTGAATTACCAGATAACTGGAGTAAGGAACAATAGCCACATATCAAAATCTGCTACTGCATGGGAGACATCCTAGCATTTTAGTCATATCCTAAATCCCTGGGCTAAATGTCATTCTCAAATGCCCCGCTATTGCCATTTTTAATATTTAAAACTGTTCCGTAATATACACTTTTTCATGAACTTTTAAAATTACCTTCATATTTGCAATTCAATGTTTGGATGTCTCATATAGGGATACAAACTTCCCCTTCTTCTGGTCTACCAACTTAGCCAGGTACAATTTTATATCATTAATCTCTAGTGTAAATCTAAAGTTTTGAAGCTATAGAGCTTACTGATAAAGAAAAGATATTAAAGATATTATCTATTTGAAGAAATACGCAAGTTTGGATTAATCTTCATTAGTTGGAAACATAATGCCATCACATATGACTCTCATTCCTCTGGCTAATCAAATAACCCTTCATTAAACCTAAAGTGACAATGCCAGTCAATCCACAGTCATACCGAGTTTATTTTGTTGGCTCTTTGCTATTGTTGTTTTACAGTGGTAACTAGTGTTACTGCATAAAATATTTTTGTAAGACAATATTTTTAGCAAATCGATTATAATAGAGTTAAATTATCTAGCCATCAGATCTATTTTCAAATTTTGCATAGGGAATACTAATTCAGCAAAATTAAATAGAAAGTGGAAAACATGCAGTAATAATTTATTTTGTAAAACAAAAAGCATATAACTGCTCTCTAATTACTAGCCTTTGAGGCATATACAGCTAAATTAAAATCATCATTAGCTGTTAAGTGTGTTTGCTTTGATTAGTTCCTGTTTTATGAGGTTTTAGGCAGCAGTAATTTTGTAGTATTGTTGTTAATGAATTTAATATTAAGTGAGGGAAAGAGTTTGCCATCTGACAAGCATCATCTCTGGAATTATCAGTTTAAACTTTGTCAAAATCCTTGCTAATACATTCTTTTGCATATTGAAAAAGATTATATTCAAAAGAAAAGGCTGTTTTAAAGCTAATATACAGGTTAGTCTCCCTATTCATCATCACTCAATTATGTTACTTAAAACGAGAATTAAATGCATGGCTATTGGACATCCAAATGTTTAAGCCCTGTTTGTTTTACTTGCTACCTAAATTCAGGAATCAAAAATGCTTTGTTGGTGAAGAAATTAAAGGCCAGTTGAAGTAATTGAAAGGCAAACAACAAATGAAAGATATTTAGGTGGTCACCAAGGCATTGCATGCATATGGCCCCCAAAACTCTCCAAGTGTAATGTTTGTAACTCTTCTAAAAACATCCTCTCTATTTTCCAATCTCGATATTATTTCCAGCATTTACAGTTCATCAGAAATATCTACAGCATGAAAAATTAAAGCTCAAGCATTGCTATTGGAGAAAGTAAAAGAATTTTTGTGTGTAAAAATGGGATGAAATTTTGGGCTCTACAAACCAGCCTTTTCTAAGTCATCAAACTGCTATAAGCACTTTTTCATGCTTCACTATTAAGTGGGGATTATAATCCCTACTTCCCAAAGTCTGAATCAAAGAAAATATAAAGAAAAAATCAGAAACACTATTTGTATTACTGTTATTTTTATCTCCTTCTTGGTATAAGAGTTATATGATTAGAAAATGGCCAGAAATAAATATGTGTAAGAATGAGTCTCAATATTTCATCATGAAAGATGAATTGCTATTCACATTTAAAGTGTGGATCAGAGTATGAAAGTTTGCTTCAAGTTTTATAGGACTAGAATTTGTTTCACACTGGCCATGACAAAATTAACGACAGTTGGAAACCCGTTTATCATCACATTGGTATTCACTGGGATATGATACAACTCCCTTGGGGACAGGAAATGCTGGGAGGCAAGCTTTCCAGCAAAAGCTCTGTATAGATTTTTACATTAATACATTTTTACAGTGAATTTTTCAAAAGTTATTTCTTTATGTAGAAGAGCAGAAGTATTTGAGCTGAATAAGGGCATGAAGGTTGGTGTGCACTAGTAACTGTGGTGCTGTGTCAAGATTCTTAGCTGGTAGGATATAATTAGTAATGCTGATTTGCATGCTGCATCCAATTGCTATATACAGTTTTTTTTTTCTGGTATAAATCAAGAGTCTTAGTAGGGAAATCTAAAGTTATTAAATATTCGAACCACAAAAGCAATTTTGATGAAAAAAAAATAGGATTTCGGCTAGAGAGTGGAAGACTGGCAATAACAAAGTTAATTTTCCTGTAGGATGTTTAAAACTAACTTTCTTAAACTTGCAAATATATAGATATAAATACACTGAGATAATCCACCATTTGATTAGCAAATCCAGTGTTTGCTAAATTGTCATCCACCACCAGAACACCAGGATTAGACCTGTGATTCTCATACAAATTCATCAGTACACGTTTGCTGAGTATTTTCATGATGGAGCATAAAAATGAAACAAGGCAGCAGAAAGGTACCAATCAAAAACAAATTGTGTAACAGTTCACAACAGATTGTGATAAACCAAAAATAGCATTGCAGTCTACACACAGCAAAAGGCTTCACCAGCAAACGCTCAGTCCAGATGACACACTAGCACCCAACTCACACTTTAAAACCTTGTTTGGTAGAAGCAATGAATGTACGGACTCGTTTCTATTCATATTCATGCGCATGAGCTGTTGAAACATTAAAGTGAAATCTAGAGATGCTTCAGCATTTTCAATGTTACCTTGCAAAAATTCTTTCTCATTTGAAATATTTTATTTTGTTAATCTTTGAGAAAATAGGCTTGTCCCTTAACTGATTACTTCAGTTTTGAAGTTATACGAGAAAACAATTGCAGCTCTAATACTGGTAGTTGAACAACATTTTCAAGTCCAGAGTTCCCTTTTGCTAGTGAATTAACAACACTATTACACGTGAGTTTTATGATTAAGAGTCTCTGAAAAGCTTAATATTTTGAAACTACCAGTAAAAAACAAAATCCCCTGAATTTTCTTAATTATAGTTTTATTGACACTGTATGTAACATTTTGCTTTGGTAATTCTTCAGGGCAATATTATGTTACCTAACTTATCTTCCTAATATTTTCTTTCCAACCTGCCATAGAAAGCAATACTAACAAGAGTTTTCTCAGCCACGAAACAAAGATATCATAGCCATGCCTATTTTGAGAAATGATGTTAAAAAATTATTTATGTAGGTCGAAAATGAGCAGATAGAAGATGCATTTCCTGGACATGAAATGCAAATATAATCAGAACTGTTAAAATTAATCAGAATAAATGGGAATATATTTTTATGGTAATTGCTTCATATATTTAAAAACTCAATCACTCTTGGTTTTATCTCAGAGCTTGTGAAATTCAGAGGAAATTTTGTCCCTAAAATTAATGTGTCGTGTGTATCTCACAATAGTATGCTTTGCAGCAGAATGAGCCATGGAGACAACACATGCCCTGGTGACTATACATGTGGGGAAATCGAGAAATAATTGTGGATTACTCAAAAGTACAAAACAGGTAAAACTATAATGAATTCTATAAGTAAATTGTATTTGTTGAAAAAAATAGGGAGGCTTAGTCATGATTAAATAACTTTTTATAATTGGCATAAGAGTGTGAGTTATTTTTAAAATTACAATTGTTTTAGCCAAAGCAGCTTTCCCTATTTCTATTTTTTTACTAATACAAATTATAATGACCACAGCTCTTTAGGTTGCAGGTAATAGTCTGCATATATTGAGATATGCCTCATTTAATGGAAGGATTCCATGTTTTTTTTAAAGGTCTGCAAGCTTTACATAACCATTAAAAGACAGCCTTTGCTTTCAAAGCATCCCCTTGTTTCCTGAAATTCTATGAGACTGGTGCTATTACTTCTAATCTCAGTTTAAAGCTAATGTATCTGTGACTCAGAGGGGTTAAGTCAATTGTTGGTTTTATCTATAAATTTTAGAGCTGATTTAAATCATTCTCTGTATTTTCATGGATAACACATACTAATTAAAATTCTTATGTTGGTGCTTTAGTCCTTTCTTTCTTCCCCTTGTCTTAATTTTTTCTTGAAAATATAGAGAAATAGAAAAACAATGTTAAGAGTTAGCTGTTTTTATCTCCATCTCTGTTGTCACAGATAATGACTTTTTATTTCAGATCCTTTGTTCTTGTATATCTCACTTTGAGAGGCAAAATATAATAAATAGCGCTAAAATGGGCAGCGACAGGAATCATACAATTTGAAGCTGCACATCTCTTCTTTCTGTCCCCACAGCTACAGTCCTCTGTAGTTTCTTTTATTCCTGCACTACATCAACAAACTCAAGTGCAATCTCTCCTGCTCTCGTCTGTCTTTGATCAAGTCTATTGCTTATACAACTGGTATGATAATGTTCCCCAAACATTGCATTCCTCCTGTCAGCCTCCTTTTCAAGATTACACAGAGCCTCATTGTTATCTATGTTATCAAAAATTCAGCACTCAAAATCCTATGTCACTAAAGTCTTTATTTAGCCCTTCTCTCCTCTGCATCCCCTCCGTTAAAACAGCCTAGAGTCCCTTTACTACCTTTAACCTTCATGCTTCAGCTGATTTTACTGCTGTGGTTTTGACCAAACCTGTTATTAGTTTTCTTATAAACTGTGTTTAAATTATGCTTCCTCTAGGATGTATTATCTACTGAACCACATATCTTCTCTTCCAGGTATAACTTTAGTGTTTATGGATTTAGTTCATAGAAACACTGTTGGACTTTACTGGATTCAAAATGGTAGCTGAGAATATTCATGTGAGTCCTGAGTTATACAAAATGCCACTGAACAGAGAAAAAAAGGTATACTTTACAGAATAAATGCACAGTACAATAGAAGTGGGGTCTAACACTGGGCTGAAGTTATTAATATAATTCTGGAAGACACAAAGCAGATGTGTGTGTGGTGACAGGTGAAATAAAGCAGAAATAACCACAAGCCAGAGTAAACAGAGGTTCTGTTGAAAAGGCATTATATGTGGCAATTTTACCGTGGCTCTGGGAGGAGCCTCAACACAATTAGTAGGTATGCTACAGAGGCACTAGAGAAAGACACAAGAGTGGTGCAATCATCTAACAATATTCATGATGGGTTTGTCCCAGCAAAAGTCCCATCAATGCAGCAGGGCCATGCTCTTGAAGCTCACAATATGAGAAGGAAACTGGAGAACAATTTCCAAAATATGTGAACCATTAGGCCTCTAAACAGCTGGGATCCTAGTGAGTTATATAAGAGAAATGAGATAAAGACCTTTTTTAGATTACAAGGCTTCTAGGCACTTGAAAGCTAAACAGAGAAGCAAGTAAAACCCATCCGTAGACTTATTTTTGTGAAATTTTAGAACGCTAAGGATAAAAAGAAGATTGCAAAAGTTTTTCAGAAGGCAAAAATAATGAAAGCTCAAAGAGGCACAGCATTCTCAACCTCCAGGCTTGGTTCCGGAAGATAATGGTGTCATGGTTCTGCAGAACATGCCTGTGGTCTTCGTCAAAACTCCCACCTCAGTTGTTTATGATTTTTGAGGCACCTTTGATGTGGCTGATATTTCTTAACTTGACCAAAGGACATGAACCTGCATTATAAATTCCTCCGACTAGACATAATCCTTTAGTTACCCAACCTACTGTACAACTGTATTTCTTAACGAGATTTGAAGCATCCCTCCATTCCATGCAATTGACCTCATTTATTCAGACAACATTTTTAGATCTGCAAGTTCATTCTTGGGATCTTTTCAAATGCTGAAATTTATTTATGTCTCTGTTTTTTCACCTTTTTGTGTATATGTATGTAAAATTTAATTCCCAAACCACATAATCTAGCCATTTAAAGTACATAATAGCACTGATAGTTCAAAACCATTTTCATTGATTCAGTGTTTTCTATCCCTTATTCATTCCCTACCTCACTCCTAAACACACATTCATCTGCTTTTTACTTTGCTTTCGCTATTTCGTTCTCACTTGAGAGAAGATGTAAAGATTTGTGATTATTTATTTTTATTGTAAAAGCAGATTAATAGAGAGAAGGAGATACAGAGAGAAAAATTTGGCCTCGGGTTCACTGACCAATTGGGTGCCATGATCAGAGCTGAGCTGGCCCAAAGTCAGGAGCCAGGAGCCAGGAGCTCTTTCCATGTCTCCCAAGCAGGTGCAGGGCAGTACTCTACTGCTTTCCCAGGTCACAAGCAGGGAGCTGGATGGGAAATGGAACAGGTGGTTCTTAACCCAGAACCCATATGAATCCGGACACATGCAAGGTAAGGATTCAGCCACTAAGCTACCATGCTGGACCCAGTGATTAATTTTTTCTCTTAACGATATTTTAAGGATTTATTCAAGTTGTGGCATATTATCATCACACCATTACATTTTATGGTTGCATAATATTTCAGTGCATGAATAGATCACGATTTATTTCCCAATCACTCTTTTATTGTTTAATATTTATTTATCCTTATTGGAAAGGCAGACGTACAGAGAGGAGGAGAAGCAGAGAGGAAGATCTTCTGTCCTAATATTCAACTCCCCAAGTAGCCGCAATGGCTGGAGCTGAGCCAATCTGAAGTCAGGAACCAGGAACTTCTTCCTGGTCTCCCAAGCAGGTGTAGGGACCCAAGGCTTTGGGCCATCCTCTAGTGCTTTCCCAGGCCACAAGCAGACAGCTGGATGGGAGGCGAGGCCACCGGGACATCACATTCTTGAATCAGAAACTTCTTACTACCTGACTTTTTAATCACAGCCGTCCCCAGTGGCTAAGTAAGGAATCCTCCCATTGCATGTTTGAGTTGCATTTCCCTTATAACTATTTATATCAAACCTTCCTTTATACATCTACCAGATGATTTTTTCATCTTCCTAAGAAATATTTCTTTTATGAAACTCTGATCATTTAAAATAATCAATTATTTATCTTTTTATTGTTGAATTTGGTTTAAATGTTTTATATGATAGCATTAGAGGACTCCAACAGTGCCTGATACTGAGACAGTACTTGTAATGCTGTTATCTTTTATATTCTTTATTTTCAGTAACTGGTATGTATGCTGGTGAACTCTATCATTGGCTTAATCTTTTTAATTAAAAAAAAATTCTATAGAATTTTAACATTCCTTAAACACATGCCTTTAGAGCATCTTGGATCTATTTTTGGTAAGTTAATTACTGCATTTATTGCAGGGAGGAAAAAGAAGAGAGAGCGCAGGAGAGAAAATTCCCACCGTCAGTTCACTCCCCAGATGCCTGCAGTGATTGGGGCTTGACTGGGAACAAAACCCATGCTTCTGAAATGGTAGGAGGAATCTAATTACTTGAGCCATCGCTGCTACCTCCTGGATTTGCATGGACCGGATGCTGGCATCAAAAGCTCAGGCCAGAAATTGGATCCAGACACTGTTGATGTAGGAACAGGTACATTAACTGCTTACAAGTCATAGGCTTCCTGTATCAAGTCACATTTTTATAGGTGGAAGTGCTTACTTCTGCTAACCCTTTTCAAATCCTGTGTCTGTTATTTGATGGACAGATCACCCTCCTAGGAATAAATTGACTACCAATGAATTATTACACTAGAACATTTGCAATGGCTGGAATGATGATAATATTTTTGTTAACCTATGTTTAATACATGATTATAAAACATATACAGCAAACTTTTCATATAATTATAAGGATTAATTAAATAATGAAATTGTAAAATTTTTTCTTTGACCTTATACTGGGAATCGTAGAAACTTAAAGTAATCTTTGCTACTTTGTTTTTACCGCAGAGCTAGCAATTATTCATTTTTGAGGCACTTTCATTTATCCACACATAAACTAAGAAATTATTATAGAATCAAAAATTATAAAGAGATATTTAAGTTTTAGCACATACTGTTACTCAAATCATGGCTGTCTGTATTGCAATCTTACAACCTGTAGAATCCAAAGTTTAAATCGGCAAAGTCACTCATCACTGTCACGTATGGGCCTTCAAAACTGCTCTAAAATAGTTAAAACTATATATGCACCCCAAGGATTGTCAGAAACAAGAGTGCAGGAATAGGGAACACTAATGCTATGCTTCCTCCCTTTCTTATTCAGAGGCACTGAACGAACTAGGATCTTGCATAGAGTTATGAAGATGGGTCCCATGATTCAGAGCAAAGATTGAAAAATCTGAAATTTCTTCAAATAACACAAGTATTTTCATATGGAAAAACAATTGTAGCATGTTAGTTTATACACAGAGGGTAAATGCAAGATGCATGAATATGACATTTCAAAATTAAGTTCAAAATATTTTCTAAGAATTAGAATTCTCATTGTAGCATGTAGTCATACGTAGCGAGTTTCATCAACTCCTAGGTGTGCAAGCTGAGGTCAGTCAGTCCGTCGTCAGATAAGGATGACGGCACAAAGGAAGTGTTAGGATGGACATCCTTTCAGGTTGTTCTCATACCACAGATTCTATTCTGAGTTCATAATACTATAAAACATTTAGGATTTAATTTAATAATTACCAGAGGGCTGAATGTTATTCTTTCATAATGGTATTAAAATTTTACTGTAGCACGAAATATTAGAATTTATAATCTAATATTCTGGCCCTTTCTGACTTCAGAATGTTATTGGCAAGGGGGAGTAGGGGGCAGTTCTGCTATTTGTCATTCCAGAGAAGTAAAATTGAGCTATAATTGTCTTAAAGTGTTTCTGCAAAATATGATTTTCTCATGATGGTCGCCATATAATTAAATTGATTTTTCCAAAATATATAGTATATGTTTGCAGCATCAACAAATGAAATGATGTTGTAGCTTGACAATCCTGCTTATAAGCACATATTTTGAACTTCTACTTTGTTTTATAATGATAAATATAATGTGCTAAAAATCAACTTATAGAATTTTCATGCAAATTATGATGTTAGAAATGAGATTATCACTTTTTCTTACCTTGTACTGAATAAAAATATCTCACATTATTCAGAAATATTAAAGAGATGGTTATTTTCTTTGGTCTACAATTTCAGTTCATACATGAAATGAATAAAACTAATAAGGATTGATGAAACGTTATCCTTACAATGTCATAATTACATCCCTAGAAATAGATAAGAAAATTGGAATACTAAGTTTCTAGAAAAAATGAGTCCCTTTTATTAGTTGATCTGTAATAATATTTGACATAAGGTACAAAAGAAAAAAATAGGTGTTTTTCCTACTTGAATGCACAGGACAATAACTAGACAAGTGTAGGAATACAGATAAGTCATTTAGCATCTCTGACTCTGTTTCCTAACTCTAATATGGATACAGCATCATTCACTATACGCACAAGAGGACTTCAAAGAGATCCATGTGAAGACTTCAAAATTTCTTTGCACAAAATAAACTTGCCATTTAATTTCAGTTTTCTATGAATGTTTTAATAATATTTAATTATTTTCAAAGACAGAGCTACCAAGAAAGAAGGAAAGAGAAACATCATCTTTTGGTTTATTCCCCATAAAACAACCATATCCAGGACCTCACCCTGCAGGAGCTATGAATCAGGAGCTACGTCCAAGTCTCTAATGTCTAAAGAGACCAGAAATACTGAAAGAGGCAAAATATAGTACCAAACTTCAAAGTGTGGGGAAATATGGAGAATAAAAGTGGATATCTTTATGAGACTTTTTTTCATCTCTTTCTGTACTTATAATCAGCGTTAGGATTTTATCATTACATGATAGCTTGTAAGAAGCAAAAGAAAATCTTGTAAGCCTTATGGCTAACACAAAGCAAGAACATATAATAGGCAGCAGAAATGTAAGGAAGAAATACAAATATGCAAGGAAGAATTACTTATTCATAGATATAAATTGAGAGAGAGAAACCCAACTACAATATAAATATAAAACAGTTATCAACATTGGTAGTATAAGGGCTTATCTATCAATAATTATGCAGTCAATGTATGAAATCTACCAATTAAAAAATATAAAGTGGGGTCTGGTGGAATAGCGGAGTGGTTGAAGTCCTCACCTTGAATGCGCCAGGATCCCATATGGGTGCCGTTTCTAATTCTGGCAGCTCTGCTTCCCATCCAGCTCCCTGCTTGTGGCCTGGGAAAGAAGTAGAGGATGGCCCAAAGCCTTGGGACCCTGCACCTGTGTGGGAGACCTGGAAGAGGCTCCTGGCTCCTGGCTTTGGGTTGGCCTAGCTCCAGCCATTGCGGCCACTTGGGGAGTGAATCATCAGACAGAAGAGCTTCATCTCTGTCTCTCTTCCTCTCTGTATATCTGCTTTCCAATAAAAATGAAAAATTCTTTTAAAAATTACAAAGTGACCAAAGTAATAAAATGGGAGTCAACTACATAATTCGTGCAAGAACTCATGTCATCTCCAAGGCCATGCATACACTAAATGTGAAATAATGGAATAAGATACCCACACAAATGGAGTCCAAAGGATGGCATAGCCATAGTTCTGTCAGATCAAAAAGATTTAAAGAAAAGGAAGTTAAATGGGACAGGACGGGTCATTGAATAATGATAAAGCACTCAGTTAAGTCAGAGAAGATAATACTTCTATGTGTACCCCGTACTGAAGCAATCAATTATATGAAACAAATTTTAATAAATCTAATGGGAGAGATAAACTCCAATACAATAAGAGTAAGGAAATCTAACACGCCAGTTTCAGAAATGCATAGATCATTTAGACAGAAAATCAACCAAGAAATAGCAGAGTCAAATTAGACTGCACCTCAATTGGGTTTAAAAGAAACCATTGGAACTTTGCACCCATCAGCTGCAGAACTCATCTTTTCCTTAACAGAATATAGAACATTCCAAGAAAGGCAGTGTGGTAGGTCACAGAACAAGTCTTAACAAATATAAAGGAATTTTTCTAATCAAAATGAAATAAATTTGAAAATTAATAGAAGAAAAACTTTGGATACTAAAATCCATGTAAATTAAACAAATAATACCCATGATTAGATCAAGGAAGATATCAAGGAGGAAACTTAAACATCTATGAATTGAATGAAAGTGGAAGCACAATATACTAAAACCTATCAGATGTAGTAAGAGCCATATTGGTACCGCTACAGATTTAACAGAAATCAATGCCTACATTCAAAACCAACAGAAAGTTTCGAAATAAACATCTTGCTTCTGCACACTAAGGAAATAGGAAAAAAAATTAAAAATTGGTAGAGGGAAAGAAATCATAAAACTCTTAACACAAATAAATGCAATACTTATACATTGTACAAAACATCAAGAAAGTAAGTGCTATTCCTTGGAAAGAAAATTTGATTTGATAAAACTTTAGTTACACTGCCCAGAAAAAGAAAATGTATTCAAATACATAGAATCACAGATGAAAATGTAGGCATTATGTCTGATATCACAGAAATACATTGTAATATGGGAAATACTTTGAATAAAAAATTATTTGATTACAAATTCAATAACCCAAAATAAATAGACAAATTCTTGGACACATATTCCTTACTAACATGAGATCATGTGGAGAGGGGGTACCCAAATAGACTAATAATGACTAGCAAGAATGAATCAGTAATTTTACACATCTGTTATGAAATTCAAGATATATGAGAAAGGAGTTTTTCCAAACTCATTCTGAGGCAGGCATTTATTGTACATCAAACTAGACAAATGCACAGCAAAACCAAAAATGAACAAAAAAACTCCACTTTAGGATAACTTTAATTTATTTATTTATTTCAACTCATTTATTTGTTTTATTATTCCATGATACAGCTCTATGGGCTCTGGGATTTCCCTTCCCTTTTCCCATTTCCCCACCCTTCACTGATTTCCCCCATGTCATCAAAACAGTATAGTCTTTCCCAATCAGTCATAAATCCATCATTCTGCTATTTAAGTGTAGGCATGGACAATGGCAGAGACTCCAACATCCCATTCTCAAAGTTTTAAATGGACAGAGATACAAAAATACATAACAACAAAATGATTATGATTATCCAGTGAGGATCATCCCAGGGATCCAAGAATGCTCAACATACATAAATCAATAAATATTATATTTCGCCTCAACCAAATGAAGAACAAAAGTCATGTTATCATAACAAAGTAGATGAAAACAAGGAAGTTCATAACGGCTAATGTCCTTGCCTTGAATGCACCAGGATCCCTTATGGGCTCCGGTTCTAATCCTGGAAGCCCTGCTTCCCATCCAGCTCCCTGTTTGTGGCCTGGGAAAGCAGTCCAGGACAGCCCAAAAACTTGGGACCCTGAACCTGTGTAGGAGAAATGGAAGTTCCTGGCTCTTGGCTCCAGATTGGCATAGCACTGGCTGTTGCGCTCACTTGGTGAGTGAATCATTGGACAGAAGATCTTCCTCTCTGTCTCTTCTTCTCTCTGTCTATCTGACTTTGTAATAAAAATAAATAAATAAATAAACCAAATAAATAACTTCTAAAAAGAAAGTTAATGACTTGAAGACCTTTTCCTAAGAAACCCACTTAATGAGGTGTTGCAGTCACCCATAAAGGTAACCCAAACGAGGAACCCAATACTGAGGAAGAGTGAAAGCAAGGCACTTAGCATCTAGGGAAGTCACAGGACTTGTGTAATTCACCATGCGACTCACACCAAAAATTATTCTGTTGTAGTCTTATCTTTTGAAATATAAGAGAAGGCATTGACTTGGAATATCAATGTGGGTCAGAGAGAGAAAAGTCATCTACAGAAACAGCAACTTCAACATGATGAGACAGAATCGTAGCAGATTAAGAATTTGGAGAGGGATGCTCATATCAAGTTGAGCAAGTATTATTCAAACTTCTCTAAACAAATGTGTCTTGGGAAAAAAGAAAGCTAATAGTTAACTCCAGTAACTTTTGTTTAATTCCCTAAAATTGAACCTTGTGGGTGATCTAACATATGTTCTCGCTGCTCTCATAGACAATAATCTCACTATTGCTTACTGCGAAATGTGAATGGCCAGGAGTCAGCATCAAGACTATCACAACAAGAAAGTTGATGATTGTATCCCAGAATGTGTCTTAAAAGGGCAGTCAGTAGAGAATGAATAGATTATTGATTCCAAACTACATGCCAGACACTGCTTAGGGACATCCTAAGTAGAGGTCAAGGTCCTGCTGTTATACAGGTAGGGGTTAATGAGGTAGCAAATTAGGATATTAATATTAATAGGGCATCATTGGTACCCACAGGCTAATGAATTCTGGGGTCATGTGGGTTATATTAACATCAAACAAAGTGGAACTCAAGTCCAAAAGCATTTACTAAGATAAAGAGAACAATTTTGCTGGTTAAAGATCAAATCTGGTTGTTGTTTAAGAATAGCGTAATACAGTTGAACAGTGCTGAAAATACAAGGCATAGACAAAAACTCATTGTATGATGTTTTTCAGTCTTCAACCAATGGATGGATTTAAACCATTTCTGAGAGTCTGAATAGTTGATGAGAATATATAACACACTGGTGTGTGCATGTATTTACATATATGTGTATGTGTATACCAAAATGCTCTTGCTTATAGGAAATATAGAATCTAAAAACAAATAAATAAGTAATCTGCACAACAAAACTGTGCAGGCTGTATTTTACAAGATAATGAATTTCATATGAGGTCAATAGCAAAATGATTAAAATGGTTAAAATTTTCCTAACAACCCAGATAGAAAAAGTCAGAAAGTTAGAAGAAGAGTACACACAAACTTTGTTATGTGCATATAGGCTACCAAGAAAATACCTTTATTACATATTGATATTTGGATAATGCTGAAGTGTTGAGGAAGGCATTGGCATAACATTAAAGATGCAGATTAAAACACCCATAAGCCAGTTTGAGTACAGCTGCACTTCCAGATCCAGCTTCCTACTAATACGCACTCCAAGAGGCAGCAGCAGCCAATGACCCAAGTGCGTTTGGGAGCCAATCACCCCATGGGAGACCTACATCAAATTCTTGTCTCTGCTTCAGCCCAGCCCAAACCTAGTGGTTACAGAATGATTCAGTGGATTAAAAATTCTCTCTCCCTCTTTCTCTGGAACTCTGCCTTTAAAATAAATAAATGAGGCTTTTAAAACATTTTTATGATGTCAGGACCAAACAAACTTTATTATGAGAATAAGACAGCATACTAAGAAATCTATTAATACAATCATTTAAAAGTGTAAATGTAAATTATATTACAATATTTTCTCAATATATTAAATAATTTATTTCAAATTAAGCATTTCTTTTGGAATTAAATGTATATCTTTTCCACTAGTGTCAGCAAATTATATGATTCTAATACACCATTTCCAAACTGCAAAAATATATAAAATTTATAATAACATGAGAAAGTATAACATTAATACAATATAAACAATAATTGCAGATTTTCCAAGAAAACATGGGTAATTAATAAATCAGGAAGAAAAATATGATTAACTAAAAATGGGAAGATACTATGAACAAGTAATCTAAAATTGTCCAGCATCATAGATGACAGAAAGAGAAATAACATAAATCATTAATTTATTCAATTTTTTTGGAAGGAAAACTTTGTTATATAAAACAAAATCTTAAAATGCAAATTTGGATAACTATTGACAGAGTCAGGCCAGAAGAATGCATTTCTAGTGTTACCCAAAATAATGGGAGAACTATAGTCTATAATAATTTATTTTATATTTTATAATAAATACATGAAATTTGTCCCATGGCTCTAATCATAATAATGCCAACAAATGAGACTTGTTGATTTGAAAAGTATACAAGTATGCCCTATACAAGTACTAAAATGTTTCACTGAAGCCCCCAAATATGCATAATTATTGCTATTAAGTGTGACTTTCAATTTAATGTTTTCCATATTGCTCAATATTATCATCTCTAGGAATTTATTTTAAGAAAGATCATAAAATTGTTTCAAGAAAAGTTTTCTTAAATAAGGTGATTACTATAAAACATGAAGTGAGATCTCTCAACTAATCTGATGGTAGAAGATCAATTTTGTGCACCAGTTTTTCTTATATCAGCCCTTTTTAACAGTGCGATCCTTACTTGCTCTGATTGGCTTACATTCCATCCTCCAGTGTGAGTATCTTTGGTTACCAGAGGCCATTTTCTATTCCAGCCCATTGACAGGGCATCTGGCAAAAGTGATTCACCGACATTTATTTGAGCATTAGTGCTGTTACTAACTTGAAGCAAGCTTTATTGGGTGCTTGTGCTCAAACACAAGAGAATATATGCTAGGGAAAGGTTCTTGCTATTGGCTCCCCTTCAGCAATTAAACAGGATTCCTTTATGGAATTGGGGGAGTGTGATAGTTTCTCCTTGGCACATGACACTTCCACCTGTACCTGTCACATAACTCAAACTCATTCCCCAGTTCTGTTTGTACCTGATGCAGGCACTGTTTGTACCTGATGCAGGCACTGTTTGTCATTTTGCAAGCAGTATGCTTAAAAAATGGCAGGTGCCTACAGTTTTATCCTAGGAAAATCACATACACATATTGTCCACACTGGGCTATTCTGCTTATGTGTGCAAACTGGAGAAGTCCCTTCAGGACATTTGGAATTTTGGGGGAAGGATTGAGATACAGAGGCTCCATGCCCTTGATCAATTTACAGTAGAGCTGGAGGCATGTAAAGTTGGGAGGGACTTGAATTAGAGTTTTGCCTCTGTTCTCTCTCAAGGCCCAGTGTTCCTGTGAAATAAAGTGACATTAACCAATGAAGAAAGCTGTTATTACTCAAGTTCTTGGAGTGCCTTCTACTGATGTTGAAGACCTGCATTGAGTTCCTGGCTCCTGGCTTCAGCCTGGCTTAGTCCCGGCTATTGCAGGTATTGGGGAATAAACTAGTAGATGGAAGTTCTCTCTCTTTTCCCCTCCTCCTCCCCCTTTCCATCCCTCTCCCCATCCTTTTTCCTTTTCCTCCTCTCCTCCTTCTTATTCTCCTTCTTCTCAAATCAATGAAAATAATAAACTGTCAATAGTGATTTAGCAAAATATATATTCCAGAAAAGAAGTATACATTTCCCCCAGTTCTGGGCTGAAACCAAGCATACCTTTCAAGTGGGAGAGGATGCAAAGGAACCAGTGCTTCATGAAGGTTGAATGGAGGAAAGAATGAAATGCAGAAGGGAATGGCAGAGGACATAGGTGTGAAATATGTAGGAGATTTTCTTTGTCTTGCCCGTAGAGTTCCCAAATCTCTGGAAGAAGCATTGAAAGGATTTTGGCTATTCCCTAGCCTCTAAGCAGGGAGATAAGGAACGGTTCAGTCTTCTCCTCTCACATTTCAGTACCATAAATATTTTCAATATTTGCAAGTTCCAGAGGAGAAGAATGAGTATTCTCCCAACCCTATGACATAAGCAGAATCTTCACTGGTCTCTGATAACTACACTATAAAATGTATGATAGAAGAGGTACAAATTCATTATAAAGAAGATGACACTGCCAAGGCTGGAAGATGTATGATGTAAACAGTATTTCTCAGAATGTGAGTCCTACAAAATAATACTCAGAGAAAAATTAAGGTCCCTGCATTTTGGGGATTCATGGATTTGTTAGTATGCCAAAGGTGCTAAAGAGTTCTCCAGGACCACACATTTGATCCAGCATGTTCTCTTATATGATAATGAGTCTGACCTAAGTACATGGGGAGTCTTGCTAACTTCTTACCAAAGGAACAGTGTAAAGGCTGAGTTCTGCTTACTATTCTAAACAGACTGACTCCTAGGTGTCACAGAACAGAATCAACATGGGTTCTGCTGCTGAAGCAGGAATCTCTAATAATGATTTGGCCACTTACTAGCTTTGTAATTCTGCATATGTATTTTTTTCTGAATTGTTCTTCACTAACTTCTAAATCGGGATAAAAGCACCATTTGTGACTCTGTGGAACTCCAATCTTTTTACTAATGTCCTGAGTGTCCCATGAGACAGGTGTAACATACTTTGCTAAGGTTAATCTTGCGATCCCTGCAAAGCTCTTTTCAGAAGATACTCGTTGATTTCTCCATGACAGCTGACTCTGGCCTGTAAGCCTGGGTGCAAAGGTGGGACTTGTGTTGTTTATGTCATGTTTGGCTTGTCATGATTGTCTGTGTCATGATATCTTTACTTTCAGGCCAGTACTATTTTGAAGCCTGTATTTCTGTAACGTACATATCACTGAATACATTCATGGCTAAATTCTTGTCTTCCTTTTATGAGGAATGCAAGTTGGGAGCCGGACTGTGGCTCACTGTTTATTTTCTCCTTGTGATTTTGATTTTGATCTGGGAATAAACGCCAGATGTAATTCTGAAGTCCAGGCATCTCCTATCTCTTGTTTTATTGCTGCTTCCTTAAGGCTGCATTTCTGAGAAACTTGGGGGCATACAAAACCACATGCACTTGATTTTGTACATTTATTTGGCTGAAAAATAGCACAAGATGGTAGAAGAAGCAAATTAACAAACACTTGGGGAACGTGAAAGCAAGATCACATAACTTAATGCAGCTTTTCATCTCTTCTTCCATTACAGTAATGGAAATTCCTTTAGAGATGTTAGTTCAGTTTATTTAGATTATGTCATTTAAGAGTTTGAAGATAGTTCTAGTTTCACCTAAACTTAGAGCAATGTTTATAAAACTTCTTTGAGTCTTAAAGAAACAGCTGATGCATTTCCAGGACAGCCCATTTGAAATTAAAGGCAAACCAACTCCCTACACCATTTAAACGGATAGTTCTCCCCACAGGCAGACATGCTAGTGAAGAAAAGGATAGGCAGCTTTGTACATTTTTTTTTAATTCTGATAATCAAGGTTATAGAAGATTTTTAGGTCATACACGGTGTCTAAAGCAAATAATTGATTTAAACAACTTCAGTCCTTCCTGAAACAATAAACAAAGGGCCTTAGCCATATCCTGGTAGGAATTAAATGTCTTTTTGAGAGTTGGTCCTTTTGTAACGAAGCACTTTTTTAAGTCCTGAGGATACCATTTAGCAAATTATTGCAGCAATTTCCTTAGTGATACCCCTGGGCCCAGGAAGATTTAATGAGCCTTCCAAAGTGCCAAAGCTACTTTTAGGGAGTAACATAACTGGAAGAACTTAACTAAACATGCTGGAAAGTTTCTTTAGATGGCTTTGTGGATCATGAGCAGATTAAAAAAAAAAGATGGATTCTAAATTAGGAAATGACTGCCATGAAACAAGCTTCAATTTATTCTACAGTATTGCTGACATGGCTATAATATAATATAATATAATATAATATAATATAATATAATATAATATAATATAATATAAAATAGCTAATAGATTGATTTAAGATTTATTCATTCCTTTGCAAGAACTTGGGGGGATTAGAGAGAGAGAGAGAATTTTAATTCACTGATTCACTCCCTACGTAGTTGTAATCGCCAGGGTTGGGCAAGGCCTAATAAAGCAGCAGAAGATGCTGCAAATGTTTTAATGTTTAGACCCCTGCTACCAATGCGGGGGATCTGGGGGAAGTTCCTACGAGAGTAACAGGAGCTGTTGTGATGTGCCAAAGAGATCACATCTGACACAAATGTAGGATGTTAGGAGGAACCTTTTATTTTTTAAGGGTTATTTTATTTATTTTATGATAGTTACAGTTCCTTAGGTTCAGGAATTTTCCCTCCCTTACCTTCCTCCCCCTCCCCCACTGATTTATCCTATATTATTATAACAGTTTACTCCTTCAAAAGCAGTCATAAATCCTTCATTCTGTTATTTAAGTGCATCCTGATACTGTAGGTATAGGCAATGGCAGAAAGTTCATCATGTTGTCAAGATATATTTAAGTTTTACTGGGAATCCATGTTCGATTTGGAAATAGAGATGCATACTGCATGATATTCTCACATCTCGATATGATAGTCTCTATTATATAGTTTGTGTAGATGGCTATTTATACATGCATGTTTACCCATATATTTATTGATCTTATATTTTGCATGAAGGTTGCCTTATATCAGAGAGAGAGGGAGTACATATGATATTTGTCTTCTTGGTATTGGCTTATTTCACTGAGCACAATGGTCTCTAGTTGCAATCATTTTGTTGCATATGGTAGAATTTCATTCTTTTTTTTTTAAGATTTATTTTTATTATTTTTTATTGGAAAGGCGGATATACAGTGAGCGCAACGGCCAATGCTATGCCAGTCCGAAGCCAGGAGCCTCTTCCGGGTCTCCCACGCGGGTACAGGGTCCCAAAGCTTTGGGCCGTCCTCGACTGCTTTCCCGGGCCACAGGCAGGGAGCTGGATGGGAAGCAAGGCTGCCGGGATTAGAACCGGCGCCCATATGGGATCCCGGGCGTGCTAGGTGAGGACCTTAACCACTGTGCCACCGCGCCGGGCCTGAATTTCTTTCTTTTTAATGGCTAAGTAATATTTATGTTTTAAGCTTGGTGACAGCAGCTTCCACTACACTTCAGTAGCCACTCTGCCATGAGGTAAATGTCAAGGTTTTTTAACCTTTCATCCTCCAAGCAGTTTGCCAGCCATGCAGTACAAAATACCCAACAATGTACAAAACATTCAATTAACTAATTGGCAGGAGGCAGCAAGGGAGGTGCTGGAACCCAAAGTTTCTCTGTAGTTAATTAACCTAAAGTAGCATGGTAAGAACCAGGATGGGTAGGGTGCATTCTTAGCCTCTGGAGCCACTTTCCTACATTAAATTAGCTTAAAAGGTAAAGGAAAGGCTAGGAAGGACAAGGTGCAGAACCTGTTTCCATGCTGCCTGTGCTGTCAATTAACCTAGCAGGCAGGTGAGGTACTAGCTATCAGCCGGCTCCATCCCATCACTTGGCTCATCTTAGGTACTTTCCTAGGCCATTAGCAGGGAACTGGATTAGAAGAGGGAGAACCAGGACACAAACCAGTTCCCATATTGAGTGCTGGCAGTGCAGGTGGTGGCTTTACTCACTGCATTACAACCTAGACTTTTGTTTATAATCATATCTATGCTTTGTTGGATGATGACTTACAAACTGGCACAACTTTCAGACTCAGACTTGTGACAACAAAATCATGACTGCTAATCAAACACGGATCTTTACACCATTCCTCTTCAATATGTCTTGTAAATTCCTTGCCATAAAACCAAAAAAAAAAAAAAGCAATTTTGATTTACAATTTGATTTTGATATTTCTTTTCCCAGCCAGCTTTTACTCACCTAGAGCAAGAATATGTACTCTTCTTCACTAAAATTTGGAGTTTTCAAGTATAAAGTCCCTTGACTGAATGGCTTCCTTACCTACACCTAAAAACTTATATTTTCCTCCAGAGATGACTATTCTTGCTCTTCGCATGGTTTTGGTTCTCCAGCTGTATCCTGCATCTCAGATGTGCATGTCTGACCTTTAACTGCGTCTTTGATCACTTGAGAGGCATTTCCTTTTAAATACCATTGAATTAATAAATTTGACTATTGACTCCATCTGCAAGCTTCTTTGTTTTATAACCACTTCAGATAACACATAAATCTAATGATTTTGACCTTCAGCTATTGTAGCTTTTAAGTACTGATGCTGGATTATCAGCATTTCTAAAAAAATAGTTTTGACTACAGTCTCAAGTTAATTTAGAATTTTTTACTCAACCTCTATAATATCATTGAGTTTTTTTTAGTGTCTGTCGAGATGCATTATAATTGTATCCCAAAATCTGTCTCTAAAATCTAGGGTGAACAAAATGTTTCTATTACCTAATACCTACCCTAATAATTTTTCATATGTTGAATGCTTTATAATGCTTGTTGAATGGTTCATTCAAATAAATCCAAATTTTGAAGTACTCGGGCATCCTGGCCATTGGCAAACACTGTAGGTGAAGTTCCCTTTGTTGGGTCCAGTCCTGCTGTTACTCCCTACATCCTATGTGCTATATTCCTGTATATGAGGAGGGTATATTTCTTGTGTCAGAGAACCAAGGCACAAGTTCTAACTTCCAAATACCATGATTCCCTTCATGTATATTCAGTTCAAACTTATTTTCTATTTAAGGAATGAAATCATGTAATTTCATTTGGATATCCGTTAGCATGTTGAGCATTTGGGAGATTTACTGTTACCAAGTAAATTGAGTCTTCTATTCTGAATTTGAAGCAATTTATCCATCATTATTATGAACAAATTTTCTCAGACATTAACATCTAAATAATTTGGGCCAAATAGGAGAGTCTGCTTTTCCTAGCTCCACCCATTTGGTCCCCATAGGTAGGGCTGGGAAGAACAGTTTGATTAGTAATATTTAAGGTGGTCACCTCATATTGTAAAATCTCTAAGTGTTATTTTAAACTTCCTGCCTAAGCACAGGAATGAGCATGATGTATCATTGCTATCACTTTGTAAATTTCAGGCTTTACCAATTGCTACTTATCTCCTTTTTCTGATGAGTGAATATTTGACACAAATCAGAAGAGGAAAAGAATGTGAAAGATCATCTTTCCTGTTGCTGTTGTTTTAGCACTTGGACAGATTTTAAAACATGAAAGATTAGTTTGGAGTGATTTATGACTTATGACTTGAAACTGCAAAATACAACTTCAGGAAGGGGAGATTCATGTCAAAAGACACAGAAAAGGTCTCACTTTGTATTTTTCAGCCTTAGTTAAAATGTAAAGCATAGAGTGGCTTATCACAATGGGCATGATGTATGAGCACCTATTTGAAGCAACCTGGAGCATGGGACAGAAGGTGGTAAAGGTGCATGTAAAAGCACATCACCAATATTTGTCAAGAGTTGAATCGAGGAGAGCAGCATTGGCCCAGAGCAAGTGCCCTTGGCACTCAATAGTGCAATTGTTCTGTAGCTGATCTAGTGGGTTCTGGGAGTATTCCTGGACAAACTGAACCACAAATTGAGCAATAATGTATTTCCATTTCTAGAGTTGGGGGTATGAAGATGTTGATTCAGCTACACAGTGGAGGATATGGAGGACTGATTCAACCCTCATACTTTAGCCTTGACTACGCATGGCAACCACTTGGGCTGTTTTTGAAGCACTTCACCCTTCCATATTCTAATGTAATTTGTCTGTGGCAAGGCTCAGCTGATTATAACATGCTCTGTGGCCTGGAATTAGTGCTGCAAGAAATCCCAAGATAAAATTTCTGCTTTTCTGACTTGGCAGGACCTCTCCTACCATTGACAGGCCCCTGAATTCAGTATTTGTTTCAGGCCTATTCATCTCTTTTTCAGGGTATTTGTGAAATTTCAGCAGGCATTGGAATCAGCTGGAGAACCCACTGAATAGATTGTAGGGCGACATCCAATCAGTTTAGATTTCACGTGCCGAATATGTGCATTTCTAGAAAGTTTCCAAACTCCTTCTGTTTGGGCACCTCACACTGAAATCAGAGCTAAGGCTGTGTTTTTTAATTTTAATGTCAGGATACAACACATACCATAATATTTCTAAGTCTTAATAACATAAATGTAGCTCTGGAGTGTGAATTCAGGCTTCATGGTAATGCCTGTGTCTTCACACTGTGTGCCAACTTAGATGCCTTGCTTTCCTGCCTTCTGTGACCTCCTAAATGAGAAAATACAAAATGCAGGTATCTGATCAATTCCACTGGATATCTCAAGCATGCTAAGTAATGTATTAAGATTAGATTATGATTTTGATGATGATGTGAAGAACAGTGAAAGATGAGGTTGATGACAGAAAGATGGGAATAGAAGGGAAACCCAGACTAGACAGATTGTTGTGGAGTGTGAGATCTCACTGGACCCAAGTGTAAGATGTTAGGAGGAGTCTTTATTGCCCAAGCTTAGTAACAGCAGCCCCCATAACACTGCAGGAGTCACTACACCAAGCTACCCAAGTCAGTGGTTTTTAAGCTCTCATCCTGCAATCAGATTGAGAGCCACACAGAACAAAATTGCATTCAATTAACTAAGAGGCTGTAGGCAGGACGGGAGCTACCAGAGCCCAACGTGTTCAGGTAGTTAATCAACTTAACTTAGTACAATAGGAGGATAGGAGGCAGGAGGGGCCAGGTGTGTGGAGCCTGTACTGTCAATTTTCCTGGATGATGCAGAAGGCAGGAGGGGCGGGGCCTGCACAAGGAGCCTCTGAAGTTGATTTATTGCATTCAATTAACTTGAATGGTGCAAGAGGAGGTAGGAAGGACTAGGTTCGGAAACCCTGTTTCTCTGCTGTCAATTAGAGTGTCAAGCAAGTGCTAGACATCAGTTGCTGCACCCCATCACAAGACAGTGACATCAATATTTGGCATGGTCCATTCATTGATAATTTTATCTAACCCATGACCTATTAGTGAGATCATTAAAAATGATTTAAAATTTATCATCACTAGTTATGACTCAACATCCTGTATTCTAAAGAGTGAAAGTAATCCATGTTCGTTGCATCCTTTAAGTAAAGTTTCATGGTGAACATATAAAGTGTCTGTGTTTGAGCCTGTCCCACTTTTATCTTTTTATAAAGGAACAGCTAGGAGCACAGATGGTTATCTAAGCTTCCCCAATGTTTTCACCCAGAACTGTTATCATGTTATAGTAAGGAAAGTTTCTGGCGGAAGTGCATTAATTCTTCCATGACAAGAAGGGATCTCTATGTAGTTGAGATTAGAAACCTATCAGTCATGGGAAGAAGAAAACTCTAGCATTCTAGCAGCACGAACCAGATGTCAATGAGCACTTTCAGGACAGTATGATTTCTCATTTTTAGCATTCCCTTCTAGCAAGTTTTAGATTGTTTTATTCTACGTCTTGGAAATCAATCCGATAAAACAGAAAACACATCTAGTGAGCCAAAGAATACATTTGAGGATGAATTTTATGCCTTTGATTTTTAGCCTCGTTTTACTTGCTGAAGGGAACCTTTGTCTTTAAACATGAGATTGTCCTTAAATTAATAGAAAGATCTAATCAATGCCCATTGGTTTGTAGTTCAGAGAATGCTAAGAAATTAAGTCAGCATGGTAGCTAAATTTTCACATGGCATGGATCACTGCAATTCCCTTTGCATTTTCATACTAAAAAATAATACAGAACCAGTAACAACCAAAGATGAAATGTCAAGGAAAACAGAAATATTGAAGCAAAGCATGTGAAGTTTTATGAAGCTGCCTGGAAATTAGTATAACTCACAAGAAATAATCTGATCTGGTGTTCCCAAAATTCCTTAAAATATTCATCTAGCAAACATTAGAAACACTCTGGTATCTTGAAACACTTTCTGTCTCATAAGCCTATATCCCTCCAAACTGTGATCCAGGATAAAGCTCCATGAGACCAAAAGGAATAACAGTTGGTGGAGGAATTACAAGATAAAATGTACAAGCCAGAAATATCCACTGTAAAATCCCAGATGTACAGAAGTAATTTGTAACTTCTGCAGTCATTGTTAAATCTTGAGTTTAATTTTTTATGTTTTCAAAAAATTAGAAATAACTGAATACTGTAAAATATTTTAATTATGAAAGAAAACATGTTTCCGATTTTACACACATGTTAAGTGAGAGGTTATTGAAAGGAGAAAGGAAACTTCCATATAGCTATGTCTACTTTTGCTCTGAATTGGATGAAATTGTTAAGATATTTCTATAAAATTTATAAATTCAAGTATCAACATCAGTTATCTATGACTTAGCACCTAGGACTTGAAAAATTCAGAACATTTATTTGAGGAATCCTCAGAGATATCATTTGTACTCAAAAAGTGACTTTAAAGAAAAATCTCATTGTAAGAAATTGGCATTTTACAGGAAAATGAATACAGATTGAGTATCATTAACCTGAAAATCTGAAATGCCCCTGGATCTGAAACTAAACATCAAGTAGATGCCAACTGACTTCATGTAACACTTGGTAGTCAAAATTCAGGCCCACAAAAATTATAAGATAAAATTACTTTCACATTATGTGCAGAAAACTCGTATGAAACACAGTTCAACTATGTGCATAGACTTGTGTCATGTCTCCAAGATATCTTATTATAGGTATCCAAGTATTTCAAAAACTGTAAAGAATTTGAAGTTCAAATTTCTTTGGGTTCCAAGCACTTCAGAATAAGGACACTAAATCTGTAAAGTAAAATAAAAATAAGCTTTAATTTGTATGAGAGATTTAAAACTGTTTTCCTTTTTTCTCTGCAAGGAGAACATGCAAAAGAAAATGGAGAATAATCTGAAATCAGAGTAAGCAAGTTATGGCATCCATTTTTACTTACAATAAGGGCAAAATGACAGCGAAGTCTATGAAAACAAGCCTTGCCCTGCGTTAGTGCTTGGAGTCTTCATTTGCCATTTGAAAAAAAGTAAAAGATTTTGTTCCTTGTCTGAGCATTTCAAGCTCTTGGAAGCACCCCCTGGTGAAAGTTACTGTGAAATGAGTTAATCGATGCTGATTGTCCCAAAATATCTTCGGGATTAATTTAGTATCATTCTCTGCAGCAAACAGGTTTCACAGAAAACCTACATTTCTAAGGGGCATTATAGGCTAGTCAAGGTCCAGAATCCCAGCTAGGTTTTTTCAGGCTGGTATGCATATTCCAAGTACAGATGTTTTTCAAGGACGAAAATGGACAAAGCCGAAGACAAACAAAAAACAAAAACTAAGCATGAACGCAAAATGAAAAGCAAGGCAAGGTAAGCATGGCTTTTCCTGTGAAATAATAGCAATGATAGTTGATCAAAAGTCACTGACATGCTGGGAATAGGAAAGTAGAAGATAAGCCATAAAAAGACAGCAAACTCCTAACATTTGTGACAACATGGATGTTCCTGGAGAACACATCATTAAGTGAGATTAAGAGAGGCATGGAACACAAATCCTTGATAGTCTCATTTGTAGAAGTGAAAAAAGCTGCTTTCATAGAAGTAAGGGATAATAATGGTCACTAAAGGGCGTGAGAGAAGGAACAGCAGAGGGGACGGAGGGACATTAGACTGTAACAGCTACCAGCATTACATTATGTGGGAAGTGCAAACCCAGTGCTCCACCGCAACAATAATGACTACACTTTACATAGGCTCATCATGTGTTTATCAGTGTCTAGGACATGAAAATCCAAAGTCTCCCACCACAAACAAGTCAAAAAGACTGACATGCTAATTAGCCTCAGTTAATCATTCAACATATTATATCCACACACATATGCATGTACAGATACACACAGTATGTATAGGTACATACTGACCCCCTTAAATGTATACATGTATTATCTATTCATTTGTAAAAACAGAAATATCAAAACTTCAAAGGACATTAAAAACAATACAAAGAAAATAGGCCATCATCTAGCTAATCAGTTTCCTTCACTGGAAAGCACTCTCAGGCACAAGGAGGAACTATTCTGTGGAATGATATTGATTCTGACTCTCAGTTGGGTGTAGCTCAGATTACCCTGTCCCCCATTCTTAACATTTTTGCTACAGACTACCTGAGAAATATTACAGTCTTCACATTCTTTAGCACAACTACTTTCCTATAATAACTCTTCTATGGAATACTCTTACAGTTATTTAGCCTTAGATTTATAGAAATAGAATTTCTGCTGTGGGAAGACTTTCCCATCACACCTTTGAAACTTGTTAAAATCAGGTATATTGTATAAAATATCTATTATCTCCTTTTTACCTTAAAGGATCATATTGAAGTTGTTTGAATTTTATTGGCTCATACTAACTTAGTGGTACATTTGGGATGAGGACCAAAACAATTTAATCAGGAAAATCTAGTATTGACATGTTCACATACACACACACATTTGCTTTTAATAGATGATCATATATGTATTCATATATATATATGTGTGTGTGTATGTATGTCTATGTATACATTTGGAGGCAAAGAGGTTGGGCCCATGGCAGGCCAAATATTCAGGTCCAATCCCCAAGGTAATGAAAATGGAAGACTCACATTAGGAAATCACTAAGGACAAATGAAAAGAAGATACAATCAGCTATAAAATAATTCAAGTTTTAGAGATTTTTCTGCATTATCAATCAAAAATAAAGTACAAACTTTGAAGTCATAGCAGGAAATAATTTGATACATGGAATAAAATGCTCTGATATTTTTTACACAACATTCTGTAGTATTAACACCAAATACTGATTGAAAATTAACCTAAAAACTGTGGGACTATATTTATTACTCTTTAGATAATAAATAAGGAACAACCCAGCAGGGAAGTTTTGTGTTTCACTACGTGGCAAAACCATACATCCAAACAATTCGAGTTAAGAAACATGTATTATTTCCTGGAACAGAACATTCTCTTATTTTAAAGATAAACTAGTTTCTTAAGGTAGAGCTAAAGGCTAACTTGACTTGGAGCAATGGCGATAGTTTCCTTCTAGGATTTAAGCATGTCCTCAATCTCAGTCATCCTACAGTTCTCCCTTGCTGGCCTTTGATCTTCCCTTCGTTATTGTTTTAATGACTCTGAGTATCTGTATATGTTTTAAGTCTCTCAACTGGAAAGTTTGTCATGAGTGTTATTAATCGATAAGTTAAATAATAGTTCTAATATTGTCTGTCCAGGTGGTGAAAAAAAATACACGTCACTCTCAGAGACTTTAAAATAACAGACCTTCTGCAAAGACAAGAAAATGAGCACCAACTGAATAGCTAAAAGTGAGTTTCTTAAGCTTAAATTTTAGGATTTTTTTTTCTCAAATCAATTCATATACTTACTAGAAAAAATGTTTGAGAGTAGAACCCATTCCACTAAAACTAAATAATGTTTGTTGTAAGTATATGAATCTAGCTACTGTAATTATGCTTGTTTCCACAAATAGTCTCAGAGTTCTATCAAGTCAACTAAGTATTGCACACTTTTATTTTACTACTCTCTTGATTTAAGCTACTTAAAGAGTCATAATTTGATGAATAGTGTCCTATCAGTTTATGCAAAATGATAGTACAGGATGTCCCATCTGCAGCTTTGTCATGCTGGTGTGGCTCCTGATGGGATGTGTAGTGGAGATCTCCTTGTTCATCCATTTGCAGCCAAACGCTGACAGCAGGACTCCAAGGACAGGATTCCTGACATTCATGTGTATCTGAGCAGTTACATGAAGGGACAGTGTGTTGCTGGCCGACAGGACAGAGTTATCAGATTCAATTGATATTTACTATGTCACAGGCAGAAATTCGCCTTGACAATTCATGAGAAAAGCACTCTGATTACCTGTTCACAGGAGGAAACTGAAGCTGACAGAGGCTTAAGTAGCCTGAAATTCCTGTTTTTAAACCTATAGACCTGATTTAATCATACATATTCACACCAAATAATGAAAGTCTAGAACTGTTAACTAGTAGATTATCAATAAGTGGGAGTAACAAGAAACACTTTGGGTATTCCTAAACACCTTCCGCTTTGTCTTTAAACACTAGGATAATAGGTATCATTATCTCAACCTTAGCCCTAAATTTCATTAGAGTCATTTTCCTAAACAGTAATCTAATTAGATCTAATGTTTTTCACAAAGATGGAAGACACTGGCTAAGGACAAATGAGCAGGTGGCAGAGCTTGTCTTTGAAAATTCTTGTACACTTTATACTTTCGGGTAAAACAGACCGTGAGCGCACAATCACACATATCTTTGAAACTATTCAGTACTTTCTGTTTGTTGCATATAAGCAGGGCCCAATGCTTTAATGTCTGACTCAATTTCCTGCAGTCTATTCATGAGTACTCTACATGACTGCAATAAATTAAAAGCTTCCAGATTCATGTGAATGCATGAATCTTTGGGTACCTTTTTCTTACAGAGAAGCCCACAGTGGGTCTGTATTGAAGTACATTCTCTGTAGTGTGTATCCATTAAAAGTAAAAGAACATCATATGAACTGTGAGACTGTACCTAATAATTGGCACGGAGATCTTGTATTGGCGAATACTATTCTATGCATACAGAATGGGTGCTTTTCTATAGGATTATATGCTCTCGTATCAAATGAATCACACTGTGAATTTCTGAGCACACCCAATCTGTCTCAAACATTGTTGTCTGTCTTAAACATTAATTTAGGATACATCATGTACTTCATATAGTTCATGTATGCTCCCGCCCCCCAAAAACATGGAGAATTCACTGTGGTTTTAATTTTCTATAATTATTTATCTTTTAGTGGTGCAAAGTATTTCCTCTGAGTAGTTTATGTTGAGATGCTCATGAAGGGGCTTGTCAGGGTTATGTAAAAAAAAAAACTTTAAAAAAGCCTCTCCCAAAGCAATGCTTTGCAACTATTCATTTGACCTTCAGTGACAAAGCTTATGCCTTGCAAATTGATTAATACAGATACAATATCAAATCATTTTTCATACAATTTTTTAATGTTTGTTAAGTGCTGGAGCAGTATGTAAACAGAGTATTTGGCATTTTTATTAGGCTGCGGAACTCAGTCATTTCCTTTGCAACAACATCTCATAAACTATTTTGACAGTCTAATAAACTATAAAAAGCTGTGGTAAAAACTGGCTCTGAATGTTATAACCGTACAAAATGGAAAGAGCAAGAGAAAACATCTATCACTGGGATTATTATCACTGTTGCCATGGCAACCCCGTTGCAATGGCAATATCTCCACGGTTCTGCTGTTTGTTATCATCTTTCTTGATTTTACATCATTGAAATTGTAGTAATTACACTGTGCCTGATGAAAAATGCATGCTGTCATGGCAACTAAGTCAAATATTCTTAATCATTTCACCTCTTCAATCTAAAATGTAATTGTTTGTCAGTAAAATAGGTTATACAGGAGGCTTCTATGGACTTATGATTGCCTTAAGTGTTTTGCGAAAAATAGTGCTTTTAGTCTCAAGACCCTAAGCTAAACTAATAGCCTGAGATGGTAAACAATGACTCATTACAAGAAGTAAGCAGTATTAATTGTAGAATGACTTCTCCAGTATGGCGAAATCAGAAACCCATGGTGACTTTAATGTAGTACCTAAGACCAAAGACATAAGAGAAGATTTTCGATCATCGTAATAGCTTCAGTAAATTATTTGAGTAAGATGTTATGTTCATTTTAACGTACCCTACTTGCATTTTATGACTCAATGTCTTCTAATAAACATACTTTAGTATGTTTCCTTTCCCTGTATATAATTAAAGCACAAAGATTCATCCTTGTGTTTATGACAAACAAATATAAGTTAATCAGACAGAAAAGAGTGCCTTCCCAAACAGGGGTTAATTACAAGTCCATCAGTTATTAAAATACATTGTGTTATCTTTTTGCAATTTTTTTATCATATCTACCTAGATATTTGAGTAATGTTTGTAGCCTATCACAACTGAATGGAATAATCAATAAATGAAGTTGTGCTATGATATGTCAAATTTATCTTAGTGGGAAACCATAAATAAACCATAAAATTTCAACAATCACATGAAAAGGAAGGGATGGATTTTGTAATTGCCTAAGAGTTCTGAGCCAAGGGTACAATGAAAATTTTGTCTGAGAATTAAAAAGAATAAAAAATCTTTGGTTAGTCACAAAAATAATATGTCAGTTTACATTTGGCTTTTGTTTAATTCTAAATGCAATACTATAGAAGAGAACATCAAAATAAATTATTCTAGGTTTTGATAAGACAATGAATCAGTGGTATACATGTTACTTTCGAAAGCAGTGGATAACCTAATAGTAGATACTCTGATAGACTCATAAGGAAATTTTACAACACACTTTTATTTCAAGCAAAACTCACATTCTGTACCTTTCCTTCCCCTCTGTACCTTTCCACTCCTGCCAAACTGGATGTCTTTGGAAAGTCCAGACATTATCAGTGCTTGCCAAATGAGAAGAGAAGTAAAAGTGTGAAATCTTTCAATGAAAATATAAGAAGAGCACATAATTAACAGTGATTGCCTTACAGGTACTAGTACCTGTGATAAGTTCAAACTAGGCAGCCCGTGGTTACTATGTTGCCTTATGTAAAAAGGCAGCAGGCAATTATAAGTTACAAAAATGTTAAATAATACATCATTGAAACTTCTATTCATAATTAGAAATTAATAAAAATGCAGAGAAATAGCTATATTCATTCTAAAGGTAACAAATTTGCAGACAGCTGTGTAGGAACAAAATTTTTTGCTAAAAAATGCTAGCATTGATGGTATTTTTAAATGCCATGATTAGTTTTAAAAACCAATTACTTCATATTCAGCTTCAACAGTATTATATCTGTGTGACAGCCTGCGACATCACAAAAATAACCATGGTAGTAGAACTAATATATTGACAATGATGGTAATTATTTAGATCTTACTTATTTGGTAATTACTTTGTTCTTACTTCCATCTACTCCCTAGTGATAACATGTATGTGGAATCTTCAAAATGTGCATTGAAAATGTGTCTTACGACAAATACCATGCATGAATTTCAGATCTATTTTGTGCAAAATAGACATTTTTCCATTTTCTTTTTTCTTTCTGATGGACTTTTTTTTTTATAATTTTTATTTTTATTTTATTTTATTTTTTTATTGTTGTTAACATTGTATTATGTGATACAGTTTTATAGGCACTGGGGATTCCCCCCACCCCTCCCATACCCCTTCCCCCATGGTGGATTCCTCCACCTTGATGCATAACCACAGTTCAAGTTCAGTTGAGATTCGTTCCTTGCAAACACATATCTAGCATAAAGTCCAGCGTCTTATTGTCCAGATAAGTTCAGTGGCCTCTTGGGGAGACCTTCTTTAGTCTGAAGATAGGGCTAACAGAGTAAAGATCCGGTCAGTTAAAAGCCCCAACAAAGCCTCAGTATCAATATACAACATTATGGAATTAATTGACATAGTATTGGGTAAACAATATGTTAAAAATAATGCAAGTTCCATTCTTCGAAACATCTGGGTTGAGACAGTATCAATGACAGGTTCAAAAAATAAGCAACAACCAAACAAAAATTACAAGTATCCTTGTATTTGTTTTTTTTTTTCAAAAAAAACGAATTGGAGAAAATTCAGGACTCTGGGTCCAACGCAGTAGTCTAGTGACTAAAGTCTTTGACTTGCATGCACTGGGATCCCATATGGGGGCCGGTTCGTGTCCCAGGGGCCCCACTTCCCATCCAGCTTCTTGCTTGTGGCCTGGGAAAGCAGTAGAGGAAGGCCCAAAACCCTGCCTTGCACCTGTGTGGGAGACCTGGAAGAAGCTCCTGGCTCCTGGCTTTGGAATGGCTCAGCTCTGGCTGTTGCAGCCACATGGGGAGTAAATCAGCAGAGGAAAGATTTTTCTCTCTGTCTCTCCTCCTGTGCATATCTCACTTTCCAGTAATAATAATAATAATAAGTCATGACTCTGTATTAATTTTGATCCATGCTGGTTTTTTTCCATTTTGCTTGAGCCTTTTCGATAGATGAATAATTCTAGACGTAGTTACGATTTGAGAAATGGATTAGCTTTTCTCAACCTTTCGTCCTTTGCTGTCTTGACTCTAAGCAAGCTCTGCCTGGCACCAGCTCCATTCGTGCATTCACCTCAGCCCAGTTAGTGACAACTCAGCAGACAGTGACACATTTATGTCTCTTTCAAACCCTGCTTGTGTTCTCTTGATGGCCAGGCCCTCCTGGAGGTACTGGCGTATTATTCACATCCATGAAAAAGTGCCTAACCTTACAGACCTGGATTAAGCAGCCTACCTGTTTTGCTTGAACAAGCTGTGTTGTGGCAGATGACACATTATTAACACATACACCTCGCTTTGCCTCCTTAATGGGCGTGCGGGCATCTCACTGGAAATAAACAAAATGACGTTGTCAACTCTGAAGTAGTATAGGACTACATGTGATCATTATTATTTAACCTAATTTCTCCACCCCTTCAGGAAATTTTCCTCACCATTCTTCTCACTGTCAGTGGAGAGCTAAGGGAATTCAAATTAATTTAAAGATTACACTGAGTAAAACATAATTAGGGAGGTAAATGTAGGGGAATGGGGGCAGTGGAAAATGCATTCAGGACATAACTCCGAATGACACCGGTGGTACCTGCTGGGTTTACATGATCTGTGTCTGTTTCCTTTCCTTGGCATGGGTACTGTGAAACCCACAAAAGTTCCCCAAGAAATCAAGCCAGAAAAATGGTAGCAATAAGAAATCAGGGATAAAATGGGTCAATTCCAAAGGTTTCTCTGCCTGGAGGTAATTTGAAACACAAGTACAGCTTTCGGTATTGTGTTAAATAGAATTTTGTTCTGAAAATAGAAAAATGTGTCTCAATAGAGCATTTTTCAATTGTTTCTGTATAATGCATAAATGCGCATGGTTGTGTCATAAGGAATTTGCAGAGCTGAAATTGCTGATAGCCATGGTTCACTGTGTTTGTTTTAATAACTTTTATGTGGCATGAATTTCAGCTATCTTATGCTAGCCAGAGGCCCTCACATCTAAAGAACTAAAAATGAAATTTTCTAGAAAATCAGAGGAATTCCTTTAGAATTCATGCAACTGATTCTATTCCTTTTGAAGTAGACTTAACCTTTTTGTAATTAAAGAGTAAAACATTTGAAGTCATTTTATATCTGTGATCAGAATATACACATTTCTTATGAAATCTCAAAGAAAATTACAGTTATTAGAACTTGATGGGGGAACATACTGTCTCTGTGAATTACATGTTAAATACTAAAGATCTCTAATAGCCTCCAAGGCAAGAATAGTTTTAGTTTAAAAAAATCTAAGAAACATTTGTTAAACCTCATTGATGGTCAAGGTGAAATTTCTACAATTGTTAATGTGAATTTTGTTTCATTGTATAACCTTAGAATTGTCTAAAAGTTCAGATTCATAATATTCTAACAAACAACACATTTTTAAACTATATGGATTCAGTGTGGAAAAGAAAAAAAAATCTCATTTTGGCTTTCACGTCAATGCTCTATTTAGATACTGGAATCTCAAAATCAAAATAGAAATTTAGCTGTGAAATATTAATTTAAATTTTTCTGTAATTGGTAAAATATTAAATTTAGAATTTTCCACACTAATTTGTATATGTAAAATATCTAATTTGCAACTCACAAATAGGCATGCTGAGTCTATCTTAGCATATTTAGTATCAGTTCTAATCAATTTCTTCCTGTTTGTCATTAAATGGAACTAAAAGTGTAAGTTCACTCAAGCTATGTCAGTGAGACACAAGAACATCATAGTTTCATCTGGTGAAAGTAAAAGAGAATGATCAATATTTTGAGAATCTTGGCATATCTTTTAGCAATATACTAAGTTGTTACATGCGTATCCATAATGAATCAGGAAGGTATATTACAATAAAGCTAAAACTAATAGAAGCAAATCCATATTAACCATCTAGGGGGATATTAAAATATTAGAGGATTTCTCATTCTCAGTAGCTCCCTGCTGTGTAAAAGATGAAGGTTAGAATCTCAGAACTAGGACACAAAATGGAGAAGGGCATTTTTCTGACAAACAAAGCAGAATGTCATTTTTCTGATAAATTTCATTCACAAAGCAGACAACACCATTTCTATTGGGTCAAGGATGTAAATTTTACCTGCGTTTTGAGTGAATGCAGTGCTCCTCACTAGGCCCTCAATCCAGCTGCTCAGAAACAGAATCAGCTTTACAATCATCAAGATTGTCAACCTGGGATCTTCAGACTACGGCTAAGAAATAAGTATGGGGCAGATAAATGCCTTGGAAGATTACTTAATTCTAAACTCTAAAGAAATTTTAGTAAAATGCTTTCTCATCTGCATGTATTTCATTACCTGAAAATATTTTGTCAGTAGGATTTCAGCTATTTTTCCTCCATTTCATTTGAAAGTCAGAAAAACAGAAACCAAGAGAAGTTCCCCATTCACTGGCTCACCCCACACAGTTCCCGATAGCTGAGCTGGACAAGTGACTCACCACGGCAGGGACCCAAGTATGTGAAACATCACCTGCCTCCTAGGGCACATATTACAGAAAGCTGAGATCCTGAGCAGAGCCAACACTAAAATTTAGCTACAGATATAGGATGTGGAAGAGGCAACCACCTCGATCACAAAAGCCGGACTAGAATTTTTGGTTTCGAGAGGTATAAACAGAACCTACCTAATTTGGGTGAACAAAGAGGAGGACTTGCTTGTCAGATTCTAGGCATAGATGGCTTTGGGGATGGCAGAGGGCTTAGGGCTGACTTATGAATTGAGAGTCCAGCCTCAGTTACGCATGAAAACAAAACTGCCAGAATCTTCAGATTCATTTCCTTTCCGTTTCAACCTCAATAGGAAAGAAAGAGTCCCTTCCAGAAAACTCCAGAAAAAAAAATCCCTAAATCCATTATGCCTGTCAACCTTAAGTTGTAATCGGGGTAAGGCATGGATCATGTTCCCTAGGGTAGGGTTCTAGGAGGCTTAATGCTACTTGCTGCCTCATAAAAAGCATGGGTCCCTCTGGTCTGAAGATCAGGCTACGTAATGAGAGAAAAGGGGACCACATGTGAGGGAGGTAGGGTCCACAGAGCTACATCCATTTTCAGTGCATCTTCATTTTCATTTAAAAACTGCTACATATGTTTTCTCCCTTTTTGGATTTCTTGTTTTCTGTAGTACATGGGGTTCTCCCTCAGTCAAATCCTCCTGCCAGCTTTTGGACTCTATTTCATGAGTGCAATCACGTGTTGGTGACTCACAGTCTATAGCTGAATGCTACGGGAAGTTCATTGTAAGAGGATGGGGCCTAAGAGTGACACCAGTGGGAAAAAAGGTAGTCAGCTTAGCAGCCATTGGGTGTGCAGGATTCTCAAAGGTAATGCTAATAGAAGGGCTGTGAGAAGCTTCAAATTACTTTTCTTCCTAATTGGCAATTAGTTCTAATTAACTTTTAATTAATATTCAATGTTTCTTTAACAAATGGAACCCCGATGAGATCGCATCTGTTAATACTACTACATTTCTATTTCTGGAATTGTGCAATTTTCCATTGTGACTGTACTGAGTGTGACTTCAAGGAGAGAAGAGGTCACTTTTTGCTAGGATGAAAGGGGATGTTGTCAAATACGAAGACTATCAGTTTTGGTTTTTCTCTACCCATCTTAAGAGATACTATCAAGAATCAGAAATTATGATCTCTTTTTTGTGACTTCTGTGAAAATTCTTTCTAACAATTGAAAACTGAATAAAAATCCCTCACTTTCCTATGATACACACTTAAAACATAATGTGAAAGAAGACTCATACAGATTTCATCTATCCAGTTGTTTTAGAGATAAAGCATTTGAGTTGTCTGTGCGTTTGGATGCAATCCATAGTCAAAGAAACAAAAGCAGAGACATCTGCAGTACTTTATTGAAAATAGAGCATCACACAAAGCAGGCCCTGCCTTATTGTCATACCACAATTTCATCTTTCTCAAGTTGTATTGTTTTCAGACTACTGTTGACATGACTGTAGTAATTTTTGTTCTCTTGCTTTGGTGTTTTAGTTTAGCTTATATTCAGTTATCTCTTTTTGCACATGTGGGAGCAAGCTTTTGGTAAATATGGGTTCTTCGGTAAGTATGGGTCCTTTCAATTTATCTCAATTTTACCTTTGCTGTTAGGGTAATTTTTCACATGTTATTCTGCAGTTTCTCCATGTTAAATAAAGCTGGAATCCTTATTCGCCATAATGCAAGGATTAACTAAAATAACTCCAGTAATTCCACAGTTGTAGGCAGAAGTCAGAGTGGGCAAACCACAGATGCTTCCAGCTAATTTTTGGTTTAAACATTCAATTTCATTCTTGATGAAAGGCCAAAATTCAAACTTTGATTTGGATAAGCTGATGATTCAAGAGGGATGACGATTCTTTTAATTGTTGGCTGCAGAATTGTAGCATAAGAAGTAGATTATTTGAAAGAGATTCTGACCTTTATAATGCAAAGTAATAATTGAGAAGTTAAATTTGGGTAAGTGGCTTGTGGTTAATTCTTTTCTTTTTGAAAGTGAAAATAATTTTTCAGCCCTGAAATTGCCTTTTTTTTCATTGATTTCCTATTTCCCAAGACACTTTGGAAACATGAATATAGTTGCTTTGTGCCAAACCAAACACTATGATTATGATTAAACATGAAAATCTTATGACTTAATGATAACCTTTGGTGAAATCATGTTTTATTCCTTGAATATGTCACTTTGGGGACAATATATCATGTGGGGTGAAATTATGTGCCATGAGACTCCTCAGTTTGATAAACATGCTTGATAAAACACATACAAATATTGATAAACATCTTTGATTTTATTGTGGGTTGGAATAGCAGTGGTTTTTTATTTCCTTAATACAACACTTAGAGCAAAACAGAGGGTTATGCAACCAAAAGGCAATACCTTCCAGATTAAAATAATGTTAGAAACATCATTCATTCAAGTATTTCAGTCCAGTTTAAAATGTGAATTCTTGTTTTCTTTTTAAATAATTATTATTTTAATTGTATCTATGATACAATATCTGACTAAATGTGTGATGATTAAGAATAGCCAGCATTTTAATCTCATTAAGCATTTAAAACAGTTTTAATTAATACATAAGAATTCTCCATGTTTATGGGATGCAATGATATAAGATACATATTGCTCACATCTGGGTAGACGATGATCTTCTTATCATTCCTTTAGGTGTGATGTCTTCAAGCATTTCCTCCAGGTACTTCTGTAATATACAAAGACAGCAGGCTATCATGAACCATAGCTGTCCTATTCCCTGCCTGCTCAGATTCTAATGTCACCATTTAAATATTCAGATTCACTTGTTAGATTGTTATACTAACAGGTAACAGTGATTTCTGCGTTTCTGTGTCTAACTTAGTACATTTAACATGCCCTTCGATTCCATCAATTTTGCTTCTTATAACAGGTTATTATACTGTTCCATGACTTAATAACATTTCAATGCATGTATATGCATATATTATAATTTAATAAACTTTCTTTATTCTTTTCTAACACTTATCAAATACTTGGCCATCATCTGATATCTTCTTGAGTGTATTAGCTGGAACAAAATGGGAGAGCCATGACTCAAACCCACAAGCCTACGGGCCGAGGGCTTCACAGGCAGCAGTTCAGCCCGCTAACCACACACTGGTGTCCTACATTTTCTTTATTTATCTTTTGAGAAGAATTGAGATTGATCCCATACCTTAAAAATTATAAAAGTTGCATCAGTTTATATGATAGGCTAGTTTCATTCCCTCTGGATATAACAGGATAGTTCAATCATTTGACAGATCCATTATTAACGCTTTCAGGAACTTCTGTACTATTCTCAGTAATGGCTATAATAATTTGCCTATCAATTTAATGTGTACATGTATACAAGGTATATTTGCTAACATACATTATTTTTTGTCTTTGTGATTAGCACTACTTTAACTGCATTGAAATGATATCCAATGGTGATTTCTATATGCATTTCCCTGACAGCTAGTGATGTGGAAGAATATTATTTCACAAATTGGTTGTTCATTCAAATATCTTCTTAAAGGAAATATATTTCTATCACTGACACATTTTGAAATTGGACTACTTATTATCAAGTTTTTTTGGTTCCTTATACATTCTGAAAATGAATCCTTTCTTAGTCTTAGAACATATTCTCCCATTATACAGTTGTCTCTTCACTCTGTCAAATGTTTTCTTTACCGTGTAGAAGCTTCTTATTTTGATACAATTCCTTTTATCCAAGTTTGATTTAGTCCTTGTCCTTTTGGAATCTTATCCCTAAATGTCATTGTTGTACTGCTGCCTGTGAAGTTTCCACTGTACTTTCTTCTTGTCTTCTTCATTTGAGGTTGATCACAGCGATGGATGAGAGAAAAAGACCAAATGTCCCGCGTCCACATCTGCATCCTGACTTTCTGTCATTGGCGCTTTGCAGTGATGATGCTTCCAGTGTTTTGGGTTGAAATTTTGTTTTATTCCCTTGAATAATGCTAAATCTCTACTTTTCATAGTCTATTTTTTTTTTAGAAAGTGTTATACTAAATGACAAAAGAAAACACAAATCACCAATGGATTTTATATCAACTTGATTTCAGTTTTAAAAAATAAATGGAACATAATCAAAATCCTGAAGAAAGCTTCCATATGTAAAAAAATATAGATTTTCAAACAACATTTTATAGAAACACTTTTTCTTTCCTACATAAGAAGATAGCTGTAGGTACAACAAATAGATATGATTCTGTTATTAACAACTTGAGATGTATCGGTCTGTGATTCTTTTTGTACGACTCATGGAGTGAGTTTGTAAAGGGTAGGCACACTTCGCTGTTTCATAAATAAACTAAATGTAAAAGTCATGTTTTTGAAACCTCTGCTTTAGAAAATATTTTCACATTATTTGAAAGTATTCCATTATTCGTTTTTTTTTCCTGAAAGGTAAATGCTAATCTTCAAAAATAATTTTATGGAAAAACTTCAGCTTGAAATAGCAAAAGCTTCTATATTATCTAACAGTTACAGAACTACTTTTAATCACAATTAGCTAACTTTACATTCTGTGATCTCCCTAAAGCTAATTTTTAGTGCAGCTGTTTCAATTCATCACACAGGCAATTTCTCTGTGAAATATTTTTAACAATTAGAAAGAGTACACATTTTTTTTTCACAAAAATAATAGAAACACTGTTTTAAAAGTGATTACACAAACGTTAACATGGGACATTTTCTCTGAACATTGGGGAACTTATATTTACCAATCACCTTTCCAAAGAAGACATACAGATGGCAAATTAGCATACGAAAAGAAGCCTACATCACAGGTCATTAGAAAAATGCAAATTAAAACAACAGTTAGATACCACTTCACATCTACTGGGATGGCCAAAATCCAGAACACTGACAACACCAAATGCTGGTGAGGATGCTGAGCAACGGAAAACTTCCACTAATTTTGGAGAGGAAAGCAAGTTGTTCAGTAATTTGGCTGACATTCTGGCAGCATCTTAGAAAATGAAACATATTCTTAGCATTTGATCTAGCAATTGTGGTCCTTGGTATTTTCACACAAGAGCTAAAAACCTGTTTTCATGAAAATCTACACAAGAATGTTTATAGCGATTTTGTTCATTGATTGCCAAAACTTGGAAGCCACCCAGCTGTCCTTCAGTATCATAGAGAATAAAAAACTGTGGTACATCTAGACATTAGGATGATACATAGTGCTGAAAGGAAATGATTGATTAGGCCCAACACGATAGCCTAGTGGCTAAAGGCATTGCTTTGAATGCACCAGGTTCCCATAGGGTGCCAGTTCTAATCCCAGAGCCTCTGCTTCCCATCTTGCTCCCTGCTTTTGGCCTGAGTGAGCAGTTGAGGACAGCCCAATTCTTGGATTTCTGCACCCACGTGGGGGACCCGGACGCAGCGCCAGGCTCCTAGCTATGGATTGGCTCAGCTTTGGCCATTGCGGCCACTTGGGCAGTGAATCAACAGACGGGAGATCTTCCTCTCTGTCTCTCCTCCTCTCTGTCTATCTGACTTTGCAATAAAAATGAATAAATCTTAAAAAAAAAGGAAACGATTTATCAAGGTAAGAAAAGACCAAGGAGACTTTAAATAACTGAGTGAAAAAAAAAACTAATATGAAAGCATACCGTATTATAATTCCAGCTACACAACTTGCAGGGACAGTGAAGACTAAGGACTAGGGAGACACTGAAATGATCACCGGTTGCCATAGTACACGGCCGGAAGGAGAATCCATAGATGTAGCACAGAAGAGTCATATGGGAGTGAAACTACTCTACATGATACCATAACTGTGGATACATTTCCCTCATCATTCTTGGAGTTTGATTAGCCTCAGGGACTCTGCGGAAGGATCCTAGGATCCCAAACTTACAAGTACACTGATTGATCTTAGATCTTAGGTGAGTGATATTTCTAAACACATATACAAGGACAGAGAAAGCAAGACTTACATCTATGATACCTATAAAATCTGTTCTGTTTATGATAACATCAAATTATAAAAAAAAAAAGTATAATCCAGGGTAAAATAAAAACCATGTTAGTAATTGTGTTCCATCTGATGATTCACTCCTCAAATGTCAAGGCAACCACAAGAGCCAGAGTTTCAATATGGGTCATTCATATCAGTGGCAAGAACCCAGAAACTCGTGCGGTAGCAGGAAATGAGAAAGAGAACTAAAACCAGGACTTGAATCCAGTGCCACCTAACCACTGTGCCAACTACCCACCTTACTTTCCAATACTTCAATACAAAATATGAGTGCATTCATTTCCAACAGGAAGTTTCAACAGACATTGGATTACCCTGTTAAGAAGAAAGTACAGAAATTGATCTATGAGAAATTCAAAAGAACAGAAGTACTGATCCAGAGGACAAATTGCTGGTCTTTTTGTTTAACATATTTTGTTTTGTTATATGACATAGTTCCATAGGCTCTGGTATTGCCCCTGCTCTTCCCCATACCTTCTCCACCCCCTGTTGATTTCCCCTCTAGATTTACAATGGATATCCCTGTCTATCTTATGCCAACTGAGGACCAACAAGAATCCGAAGTCTGAGATTTGAGAAGACCAATGGGTGTAAGCAATCAGACTTGCCAAGGAAACAAACAAGAAGAGCAAGCAAACATCTCTAAGAAGACAGCAATGACTGTTGATTTTGCTCCCACTAAAATAGCGACCTAAAAAAACTTGGTGAAGGCTGTGAAAAGTTTGGCTGCCCAAGTTGCAGGAAAACACTAAATGAGCAGATCTGATTTTTAAATGAAGATGACTAAAATATTAACAATGTAAATGCACAAAAATTGGAAAACATAACTGCATTGAACAGGAACATTGAACACCTCCTCAATCTCAAGAGGAATGGATTGTCTCCCTATACGTTTTCCTTATAACAAAATACTGTTTCTCTCTGCACCACTACAAAAATATACCAAAAAAGATTTCTGTACAGTTCAGAATAATCCTAACAGGGGGCTTTTTGTAGTGGTGCTTCAAGGTGTTTTAGAACTCGGTTCCCACCATGATTACTCCCATTTTTCAGGCTGAGTGCCTCTTCGTTAGCAGAGAGGCAATGTAAGATCCTTCTTGTTTTGAAAGAAATATTAAGTTGCACATTTTTATTTCAGGAATTCCTTGCCTGCTCTGGAAACCATGCCAAGAGCAAACATCCTTGGGCAAGATCTTTTGGGAGATGGTGTATCTTCTTACTATTTCCTTTGCTTATAACTTTTCCCATTGAAAACATTGATTCTTTTACAAGTAAGTTCCAAATTTATTGTCTGAGTCCAGGAAAATTATAATTTATGTTCAACTTTACAGGAACAACTCATTTTGTAATTGAGGAATGACTATAATGCATATTATACATCCTGGATTTGTTCCCATTTGGTTAGGCAAACATAAATGGGCTGTCATTAACAAGATGTTTATAAAGGATTCAATATCTTTTGCATTCTATAAATCCAAAGAATATATTTATGAATTATAACAAAATCATATATTATTCTGTTTAATAAGCTACCTAGTATAACATGAACTTAGCAAGCAGGATCCCAGTTTATGATTTGGCATTGAATGAATCTTAATACAGTTCTTTCTGATCAGATTGATTAAGGAAAATATCCCTGTAAATTTTACAAGCAAAGTAAATGCATGATTTTAAGGTTCCCCTGGCAACTCAGTGAATTATATCTTATTCATTAAAAATACTGTGCCACTTCATAGTATTAATTTTAGGAGTGTATAAATAGATTTTAAAAGGTGAAGATACTATATGTTTTGATCGAATTCTTGAAATACTGTATTATAGGGGAGGATAAATTACCATCTGAATTATCAAAAACCATTAATTATTAAATTATGTGAATTTCAGCTGGCTGTTTTAGCTATAGAAGTTTTCTTTTATTCCCTTTGCCATACAAACAATGGTTTGCATTATTTGTTTCACATTTCCTAAGCACATATATGTGGTTTTTAAGCGTAGAGATATTTACAATTGAAAAATTATGTGCTCAGGAAGAAAGTGACTATATCCAGGTTTCAAGCTGGCAAGGTTTGTACTGCCTATTTACAAAATAAATATGGAGCTATATAAAACAGTCATTTATAAAAACTGAAAAAAATTACTTTAAATTATATCAATTATTATTCTTTTTTCTTCACAAGGCAATGTTTAGTCTATGTATCATTTCTTGGGATACATTACATACCATCCAGAGTCAAACTATGTAAGTCAGGCAAAATCAACATTTAGTACATTTCTTTAGGGGATTTCCTAGTAAGCTGTAGTCTAATTTCACATTTGATGATATAATATCAATTGTTTTTGATAGTTGCCTGGTCTACAGTTAAATATATCTTCCTACCAGAGATTTGCTTGATGGCCTGAACGTTTGCAATTTCCTAACCCTAACACAATCCTCTCCCCTAACTCCATGTAGACGAATTCTATGTATGGCTGTTGAAGATCTGTGAGGGCTTCATTTTTTTCCTCCCATGGTCCTATCAACCATGGTCAATGCGGTCATCTCTGAGAGCAGAACAGGGTTCATGAACATGAACAAGATGTTTTGATGGCTTCCATAATCCACGTTAGGATAAGAAACCCTCTGTGCAAAATAAGACACATTTATCATCTATTCTGAGCAAAAATTCTGGGAGGTCTTTTATCAGAGTATTCTGACCCACCCTCCAAATGTTTGACTTCTGGCATAGGCTTGGGCTCCAGGGAAGAAAATGGTCAAAGCACAGCTTTATGTCCTCCTGTGCAAGCTGAGAGGAGCTGCACGATGGGTTCTGATACCCCCAATATAAATCAAGGCTATCCTGCTAGAGTTATTGTGACAACCGATGGAAAACAAGCTATCATTACTCTACTATGGAATATTTCTTTTGTGTGTGTGTGTGTAAATTATAAATATTACTTTTTCTCCCCACCTTCAGTTTTTAAAATGTGGTTTCACATTTCATTTAATGTTAAATGGTTCATTACATAGAGTAGCAACTCAGTTCTCTTATTACAGTGTTATCTTTCACTTTGTCAAAATATGTCTACTTGATAAGAAATCTGACAGAAGTTGCTTATGATGGGATCACTAACAGCCATCAGTTTCTCTCTAGCAAATGAAACTGTAACCATGGTGACGGCCTTTTTTTTGCCAGAATGAAAATGAGACAGCACTCTGCTACAGCCATTAGCAGAATACACAAATGTCCCTCAAGGCAAACATCTAAAGCAAATGGACTGCAAAGGAAGGAGCACTAATTTCTATTTATTTAGGATTTGTAAACCTAGCAGAGCAAGATATTAACAAAGGAACAAACAAAGAAAGCTTAAAAAATCCCTGCTGTTTGTGTTTTCCTTTTGGTTTATGAAACTCCTTGTTTCAAAGCTAAAATACTCTGGTCTGATTTTCCTATAGTACCGTTGAATAATGCCAACAATGTGCCTTTGACTCGACTCTTCCCTTTCTCACATAAAAGGGAAAAGAGAACTTAATCAAGTAGAAAAAGTACTTTAAATGATAAGGAGTTTCTCTTCCTTTTTTTTTTTCTTTAAATGTGCATTTTATGGAAAACTATCAGAAGCGAAATACAAGATGTCCTTTTTCATATACTTTAATTTCCAAAGAGGCATGTTCATTCTGATAAGGTGCATAGAAGCTGATAATAAGTCCATTTTAACACTATCTGCAATCAGCCACAGACTGTCAAAGACCTTTCAAGTGTCAGATCCTTCTCACTGTCTTCTTATTCACCATTAGACCCATCTAACTAGAAACTACTTAGGGCATGCAGATATTCTTCACACAGATATGGCTTAGGTGAAGCTTTTTATCCATTTATGATATAAGAAAATGCTTTTCTTTAACTCTCCTACATCTAAGCCAAAATATTAGTTTAAAAAGGTTTCTCATTTCAGTTTCTCTATTTCTTCTTCTCTTTCTTAATGTATTTCCTTTGCCTTTCCTCCTTTCTTACCCCCTTCCTCCTTTCTTGAATTATTATAATGGCCGATCAAATACTATAGTTTTGACTATTCATTGTCACATTGATGATGTGACCTAATTGCTACAAATGCTTACCTCATTTTAACGTATGTTTGATCAAAACAGCAAGTGATTTCAGTACTACTGTACAAAGCCTTTGCGAAGTTTTGTCAAGATCCCCTTGTGTATCCATTGTTCCAGATTCTCTCTCACCACCACCTACAGGCTTTAACATACCATGATTGAGGACTGAGATTTTTGCCCACTATTGTATAAAGAATTTCCAAGTTCGTAGTTTGAGAAGCTTACAAATCAGGGTCAATCTAAAATTGTGGCTATGTTCATGTGACTAGACTGGGACACTGTCCTTTAGTGTCTGCAGTGTAGACACTCTGCATGCTCATCTGTAGACTGTGTTGTTTTGAATAAATTTTCAGTGTTTTATTTGTGCAGTGCTCCGTACACTTAGGTTTTCTTGTCAACTTTCAGCCTCTTCCTCAAAGAACTGTGAATTGAAACTGAGTTGTTTGGGGCATAGACACTTGCCGCTGGCCACCTATTTACCAATTCATTCATCTGCTCTTATACTGCAAGACATCTAAGAGACATTACACATCTCAAAAACTGATGAAAGTGACAAGAAATGAGATTTAGGCATTGATTTTGAGTCTGGGAACCACATTCAGTTTACAGTATGTCCATTCTAGAGTCACCCTTTAGTTTTCTGTAACACTGTGTTCTTTGTTGGGGGGAAGAAAGTAAAGATGCTTTAATCTGTGAAGTACATTTATTGGAGTGTGTGTTTGGTGTTGCGCTTAATCTGCTGTTTGACATGCTGTCATCCCACGTTGAAATGCCTGTATTCAAGACAGTTCCATTTATGCTTCCTGCTAAGGCTCACTGTGGAAGGCTGCAGGAGCTAGCTGAAGTATATGGGTCCTTACCACCCATGTGCTAGAACAGGATTGAATTTTTGGTTCCTAGGATCAGCAGTGGCTCTTGCATTTACACAGTGAAGCAGCAAATAAAAAGTACAGAAGTATTTCTCTGTGTGGTATCAGTAGCGCTGCCTCATTGCCCTTCAGTTGGTAAAGTAAGTAAAACTTTTAAAAAGAGGAGTTAGGGGATTATATCTCTTACTTGCAATCTATGTACAAATTGTTTTTATAAAAACACTGTGGGGTAGGCATTAGGCTTAGAGGTTAAGACAACAGTCAACCTTCTCTCATTCCCTATCAGCGTGTCTGGGTGCACGTGCTAACTCGGCTCCTGGTCCCAGCTTCTTGGTAATGCAGGCAGTAGATGGTAGCCCAGATGGCTGGGAAGCTCACCTCCCTGTGGAAAGCCTGAATTGAGTTCTGGGCTCCCGGATTCAGTCTTGCTATTGCACGCATTTGGGGGAGTAAAATTAGCAGGTGCGAGCTCACTTTCTCTCTCTTCATCTCTCTTCTCTCTGTGTCTCTTCCACACAAATAAGTAAATCAATCAGTTCCTTTATCTGTTCTTCACCAAATATACAAACAATTGATTTATGAAATATATTTTAAACCACACCTTATGAGATATAATTTATATTTAAAGAGATATTCTATCATAGCCATAATGCTCAATATTTGCTTCATCACAGACCATGACATTAGGGGAGGACCTATTACAAACATATAGGTATTATGCAGGAGGGGAATGGTAAGACCTGCTCTTGGAAAATAGTACAGACAGAGAGATGACTTGGAGGGTAGGAATATCTAACAAGTTAACATCAAAGTGGTTATTAGGTAAGGGAGAAGAAATACATATCTGAATTTTTAGTATTTCCAAATAAAACACAAAATACGACTTGTGGCATGTAATTTACTCCAACAGTGCCCAAAATGGTATGATGTTGAAGAGTGCAGACCTGTGTCTGAATCCTGACACTCTGAGTTTGTGGGCCAGTTGGTGCAGTCCCAGCTTACCAGATTGTTCACCTGTTGATTGTGAATAGAACAATCCCTGGAATTTACTAAACACGCAATAAAAGCTACTTATTATTCATCCACACAATGAGATGTGACAAACTGTAAAAGATACCGTTTCTTTTGTGTGCTAAGCACCTTCCAGAGTGGTTAACCATATTTGATTATTCTACAATTGTCTAAGCTCTATTGAATCTGATGTGGTGAGACACTGCTGCAGAGCGTCCACCAGTGCAATGCTTCCTTTATGGACCAAGAGGAGGTCGGCAGAGTGTGCACAGCAAGTTAGTCACTGTGCCAGTAGAGCAAGTGCCTCGGCTCCTTGTGAGCTAGCAGTACACAATCCATCTGCCTCAGCCAGCCCTTCCAGGGCTCATCCTATGACTGACCTCACCTTGAGTCAAAGGAATTCAAAGCAGAAACTTAAACAGGGTCACAAAAATCCCGGTGAGGATAGTTTATTCCATTCCTCGTGGTGAACACTGGGCTTCTTTATTGTGGCACAAATGTGGGGGAGATTCAGAATGAACAAAATGTTTGGTAGTGTGACACTGTTTATCCTTGGCCAATCCCAGCTGCATGAGCTTGTGGTCTTTTTTTTTTCCCCCCTTTTTAGATGAGCATTTGTCACCCAGCCTCAGTCACATCTCAGCCAGAAGACATCAAGTTAAGTGATGGCAATAGTTGTCTGGAGTGCCTGTGAATATTTCTAGCTGTTTATTTTGAATCAACCCATGAAGAACATCAAATATCTAGAAACACCACACCTTTTTAATTTTCCAGAAAGTGGTCTTAACTATTCAATGATCATTGGATCCCACCACTTTGATTCCTCCAATCCAATTGAGGATGAAACATGATTGAAGACAGGTGAGATTGTCAGCCAGCACTCTTCATTATGGTAGTTTAAGGGCACATTTGAAGTTTTGCTAGAAAAGTCTCTTTTTTGTTTGCTTATTCTGTTTAAATTGTTTTGTTTTTGAGAAAAAGTGAATAAACAGTTGGTATAATTTCAAAGTTCTTAAGGAGTAAACACAGACTCTTTGAGAGTATTAGTATTTCTTCCATTTGTTCCTGCTCCAATGCAAGGACTTTCTGGAAGAACCCTGGAGAGCATTGCTTCCCATGGGCAGCATTTGGTTAACTTCTAACATCAGTTGCCTTATATTCTGCTTTCTGATTTTTGTGTTTTATGTAAATCACCTCACTATTTAGCAAACCCCTGCTGCAGTTCTTCCTGGAAATCTCATGATGCTATCTGAAAATCCAATTCACAGCTAAGTAAGCAGTTACAAAGTTACAAAAAAAAATCTGCTTTTTAAAATGCAACAGCAACAACAACAAAACTACACTTGAATATTACATCATTAAAATGCAGACATTGTTGAAATTACTGTTCATGTTTCCACTCTGTAAGGCTTTTCTCACAATGTCTGTTATGTGCTTTGGGCTTGACAGGATGGGCACAGAGAGTATCAAGGCAAATAGCTCAACTAATTCACTCAGTGAACAGTTGCTCTGATTCTTTATGTACCAAATTGACCAGCCATGCAAAGAAATGGGGTTAACCATCCAATTAAGAGCTCATACTTTTCCTTTTTTTAAGAAAAACCAATCATGACTGCTTCTAAAAAGGAGTTACTAGCAAAATAAGCTAAGAAGCTCATAAAACACAGTAGCTGAGTTCAGAATTTCCTTTTTCATCAAATTAGATGTTAGCTCACCTAGATGCAAAATCCAGCTTCCTTCTTTCAAACAAAGTGAAGACTCCTCAGTAAATACCTGGTGCCCATAAAATTCTGAGCCAAGTGAATGTTATTTCAGGCTGGCATTTATCCTGAGGGAAAAATTTTCTGGGAAGCATATGAAAAACCTGAATATATTACAACACAGATATTGTTTATTAAAGCATTCTAGCTGTAGTAGGTCTTTCCTATTTAGAAATTCATCATTTAAGTAAATTAATCTATGACATATGAAAATTATGTACACTTTGTTTAGTTTCTTAGGGGAGAGTATTCTTCCTTATGCTTATTTCTTCTTTGTAATTTTGACTTATTTTTCTCATTCATAAATGATCCACAAGTTTTATTCCGGTGTATTGGTTTCTTACTGGTGAATAGTCACAATTATAACTTTTTTTTAAAAAGACTTTTTTTTTTATTGCAAAGTCAGATATACACAGAGGAAGAGAGACAGAGAGGAAGGTCTTTCATCTGATGATTCACATTCTAAGCGGCTGGCCAGAGCTGAGCCAATCCAAACCTAGGAGCTAATTCCAGGTCTCCTACACAGGTCCAGGATCCCAAGGCTTTGATCGGTCCTCAACTGCGTTCCCACACCACAAGCAGAGAGCTGGATGGGAAATGGGGCCACTGTAATTAGAACAGGTGTCCATACGGGATCCCAGTTCAAGGAAAGGACTCTGGCTGCTAGGCTTCCGTGCTGGGGCCCAGGATTAGAACCTTAGCAGGCTCCAAGAAGACGGTGTGAGCCAGAGGTTTCTGGGAGTTCGTTTTCAAGCATGACAGATCTTAGAGCTTTGTCTTTGATTCTTCTGAGTCATAAGAAAGGTTATAAACTTTAGATTTTATGGTGAAGTTTCAGCTTCTCCTTTTCCAAAACCATGCTTACATGTTTACAGCAAAGATGATGCCTTTTGGTTTAATTCACCTTTAATCTGGCTTCTTTCCCTCAAATAAGAATGAGTAAGAGTCACTATGATACAGTCTTCTTATTCACAATATGTTGATCAAAAGGCACCCAGTTGGAGTGTGCATAGAGCATTATGTTTAGCTTTAAAATCGTAAGGACAATATTATTGGATGGAATCCACAAAATGGCTTCGGTAGTAAAGCATAGCTTATAATTCTTAAAAAGCTTACAGTTTGTTAATAATTTTACATATCTGTCCACCCTATATGAAAAAGTCTGAAAGACCGGGATTAGATTACTTGAAAATGTTCTTGTCAGTTGCAATTGAGTTCATTCTTGACTTCCACACAACCTGTGTGTTGCTATCAGAAAACTATTCATTAAGAACTTCAAATCAAGTCTTTCTTTTGGAAACAGGGTTTCATAAATCTTGGGAAATTTTTTTCTTTAACAGATTTATTTATTTATCTGTAAGGTAAAATGACAGAGATGGAAGGGGAGAGACAGAAACACTGAAAGAATGTCCCATGCATTGCTTCATTCCCCAAGTGTCCATGATCGCTGAGGGCTGTATCATGCCAAGGCCATGGACACAGAAGCCGGGCACAGGGCCTCTGCGTGGGGTCGGGGACTCAAGCACTCACACAGTCGTTTACTTTCTTCCAGGAACATTAGCAGAAAACTGACTTGTAGGCAAGTCGCATCTAAGTCTGGGATTGGACATTGGATAGAATGTCATATTCTTTTCAGTGATAGGATTAAATGGGGTGGGATTCACATGATATCCAATTGCATATTAAATGCCCAATATAGTAGAACAATCCATTAAAGGATTTTTATAAAAGGTGATGATAAAATGCGAGCTACTGTTTTATTTTTCTAAGGACACAATCTTTCTTGAAAAGAGGACAGAAGAAATTTTCTGCATGTGGAACATCATGGAAAAATGTGTAATTTAGGGATTACTGCACATATAATTGGTCACTATAAAAATGACTAATTGCATGTTGCTCATATTATTCTCAAATAATTTAAAGCCAGAAAATTTAACAAATATATCAATGTGGAAAACTTTAAATCAATGTTTAAGGTGATTAAAAAAATGTTTTGTTCAGCTTAGTAATAAGTGAAGAAATGGAATAGTTTCTTCATGCAACTGTCATTAATCAAATTTTAAAATCATAATTCATGTTTGAGATGATCTTGTGTGATTTTGTTACTTCTCAGTGAGGATGTTAAAATGCTTGCAGACTACAGCTGTGCTTTCCACTCGTTATTCTGAAGGACAATGATAACCCCTTGACATAATAACATTGGTCCATGGCAAAAAAAAAAAGAAAGAAAGAAAGAAAGAAAGAAATTCAACTGACAAGAGTCCAGGGCCCGGTGCAATAGCCTAGCAGCTAAAAACCCTCACCTTGCACTCACTGTCATCACATATGAGCACCAGTTCTAATTGTGGCAGACCCGCTTCCCATCCAGCTCCCTGCTTATAGCCCGGGAAAGCAGTCAAGGGTGGTCCAATGCCTTGGGACCCTGCACCCACAAGAGAGACCCAGAAGAGGCTCCTTGTTCTTGGCTTCAGATCGGCACAGCTCTGGCCATTGCAGCTGCTTGAGGAATGAGTCAATGGACAGAAGATCTTTCTCTTTGTGTCTCCTCCTCTCTCTATATATATAACTTTACAATAAAATTAAATAATTCTTAAAAACTAACAAGAGTCTAAAAGTAGTTTTTTCTTCATTTCATCTAAGGAAATTTTGTAGTTCAATAGCTCATAGTAGAAACTAGTTTGGCCAAGTCTCTGTTCTTTCATTATCTCATTCTCTTTTTCTATATTACCTGTCAGGACTAAACTTAATACTAATGTAAATAATATTGTGTGTGTATATATATATATATATATAATTCATATACTAAGATAGAATGTATTCTGAATTGAAACATTATTTTTATGTTTATGTTTAATAGTTAGATATTTTTCATTTCTTTCATTTTCCAAGCTACAAAAATAAATTCTTAATGAAAAGTGTGAATTTATGTGAAAATGAATTTATGTAAGTTTCGCATTGTTATGACAAAGTAATCACATTACGACAATAATTGTGAGGGAGTAATTGTCTTTCAGCTCTTTGTTGAGTAACACGCAAGATACCCAACAGATCACTCGTTTGCCATCGCATGCCTTTTTGAAAACATTTAATGACTCATGAAATCAAACATCTGGAAAACAGTGCAGCTATTTGAGAAAGAATTTCCTAGACTAATTAGTGATTAGGCTAGAGAGATGGTACAAAATTACTGGTTTTTGATTCGTCAATCTTTACATTCCTACGTACTTTCGTTGAAGTGTGACGTTATGGGGTCCAGGAAGATACGTTGAGTTTTACTGCTTTCTCTTTAGGCAGTTTTTAGGCTTTTTACTTCTGAAACAAATGTTCCTCAGTGATTTAGAGGGGTAGAAAAACTGGCAAAAAAGTTATGTGAATCAGCCTTCCTATATGATAGACATTCTTAATTGCAGGATGAACAGTGGATATGATAATAATTTTAAAAAACTGCCAGCCAAAGTGTTCATCTTTCTCTGGATGACCTCAATTGTAAGCTCTACATGTTTTTGTTCAAGCAGTTTTTTCATGGGCATGTATCTTTGAACTATACATGCAATGTTTTCATAATACATATTTCCATGAACATTTTGACAACCGGAATGGACTAAAATGGTCTGTTAGGGAAGTGAGCATTTGGACTAGGATTTCATATGTTGGTTAAAATGCTTATGTTTCATATCAGATCACTTGAATTCAATTTTTGGCTTCAGGTACAAATCCATATCTCAAGGGGCAGAGGTGATATCTCAAGCAATTGGGTTGCTGATAGCTATGTCGGAGATATGGATTGAGTTCTCAGTATTTGGAGGAATGAACAAGAACATAGAAATGCTCTCACTACTTATCAAATAACGAGAAAAGATTTTTAGTAAAGTAGCTTGAGAACATAATCACCAATTATAACACTATATTTTTAAAAATAGGTTTCATATTTTAAGTAATTGATGAAGAGGCTAAATATTCTGTTATTGCACATATATGAGGATATAACAAAGAGGAGGTATTTTTCCATTTTAATGCTTGTACACTACGAGATTCTGCACCTGGATAGAAAGAAGCATTGTTGCTAAGGGGAAAACATATGAAAATGTATACAACCAAGACGGGCAGTAGTCAATAATGCCCAAAGAGTGATTCTAATATCAAAAGTGTGAATGTCAGGCCTTTCCAAAACAAAAAGGGATATGTAAGCATGCAACTACATTCGTTCTTGGCTCTCCGCATTAGACCAGTTCCACTTAGCTTAATCTTTCTCATGAAACCTTACTGAGGGGACCAGCATTGTGGAGTAGTGATTCAAGCAACCACCTGCAATGCCAACATACTGTGTGGTTACCGGTTCAAGCACTGTCTGCCCCATTAATGTACTGGGAGAGCAGAAGAAGATGGTCCAAGTACTATGTGGGAGACCCAGGAAAAGTACCTGGCTCCTGGCTTTAGCCTGGCCTAAGAAAGGCCATTATGGAACCAGGGAAATGAGCCAGTAAATGGAAGCTGTCTCTTTCTCCTCTTCCTCTCCCACTCCCTTTCTCCATAACTCTGCCCTTGAAACAAAAGATTAACCCTACAGCTATGGAACCTTTTCATGAATTTTTTTAAAATGAAAATAAAACCCCACAAACTATTTGAAAAACTTTCTTTGGATTTCTCTACCTCTCTTTCTTCATGATCCTCCTACATTTCTAATGGTGTCTTGCTCTTTAATATTCAGCTGCAACAAGAAGCTCTTGGTAACAGTAGCCACAAATTTCATCATGTGTAAATTTTTTTCTCTTCCTCTACAATCACATCTCTATTACAGATTCAGTTTATTTCAAGGAAATACAAGGGAGATAGAATCTAATGTATATATGACCTGCTATACAACAAAGTGTTTACATCTGATACAGAAAGTAGTTAGACTTAATATTTGCAAGGGTTGGTTCCGGGTCTTTCCATAGATTTCAAAGAATTCTAATAATCAACTTAGTTATGGTATTTGCATATAACCTGTTTCTAGTTTCCTTATTGCATATAATACAAGTTATATGTCATGTAAATGATCATTATACTGTATTGCTTTGGGGATAATAACTCCTCAAAAGTGTGTATTTGTTTAGTAGCAGCAAAATGTGTTTTCAACATTTGATTGGTTAGATTGGTGGAAGTGGAATAAAGGACATGTGTAGCTTATTCCACCTGCAACTTGGTGTACAAAGTTGCAAGTCATAAAATATCAATAAAACATTTCTGTCAGGGCTGATATTGTGGCATTATGCGTTAAGACACTGCCTTTGGTTCTGGCATCCCATAGCTACCTATTTGAGTCCTGTATACACCACTTTGTATGCATCTCTCTCCTAATGTGCTTGGGATAGCAGAAGAACTTGAACCCCTGCATCCTCGTGGTGGACCCAGATGGAATTCTAGGCTCTTACTAACAGCTTGGCCTGATTCTCACCGCTGTGGCAACTGGGTGCGAGCCAGCCAGCAGATGAAAGATCTATCTCATCCTATAGCTCTGCCTCTCAAATAAATATAAAAATTAGTCTTATTTTTATCTTTCTTTTCTAGTTTTTACAAAATTTCAGTTTTTGAGACGAAACACTTTGAGACCAGTAATCATAAAGCCTATCTTTAAGGCTGTTACTGTCCATCATAGTCTTCATCTTCCTCTGAAGTTACATCTTTCTGACAGCTCCAAGTTTTGTCACTGCTTGTGCATTGAGCCTCATGCTTACCACTGACTCTGAGTCCCCACAGAGTCTCATGAGAGCCTGGACGTGGCTCAGATAAGGGGCTGGTTTTTGACAAGCCCTTGCTATGTGTCAATAACAAGCAAGCATACTGATTTTTCTGAGTGCACTTTTGATCTCAAACTTTTATGACAAAGAATAACTTTTTTATGCTCTCCAAAGTTTGATTTTCTTATACATGAAAGTGACCACACACCACTTGCAGGACTGATCGTGGCATAGTAAAAGATGAAAATGAAGGGAAATTGTAGGAGAGCTGGAATAATGCATATGTTTCACAAATACAGATCATTTCATTTTTTCTCATCCTTTTCTTTCCTCTGGAAATAGGCCGTGTCAATCCATCTAGGTAGCTAAACTAAACAACTACATTGATATGAATGACGATGTTACTACTATACTTTCATATATGAAATAAATATCTCCAAAATATTTCAGAAAATTTTGTGAAGTAAGCAAGTCTTTTATGTAATATATTCTTTTAAGAAAAAAGAGTCATTTTTATTGGAAAAGCAAATTTACAGAGAGAAGGAAAGACAGACAGAAGTATCTCTCTTCCTCTGTCACAACAGCCAAAACTAAGCTCTGTTCTGAAGCCAGGAGTCAGGAACTTTTTCTGGGTCTCTCACGTGGATACAGGGTCCTATGGTTTTTGGCAGTCCACTACTGCTTTCCCAGGCCAAAAATGGGGAGCTGATGGGAAGTGGAGCATCTGGGACTTGAAGGCAAAGATTTGGCCAGTAAGCTATCACACAGGGCCCTCATATGACATTTGCTAATGATTATTCGTTTCTTTGTAGTTAGACATTAATTAAAAAATAATGTGTGCATTTTTCAATGTTTGAAATAACTTTAATAACCGTGATTTGCATGATTTTCTTCAAATGACCAAATTGAAAGTGGGCTAATATAGAAATGATGAACTTAAGTTTGTAGAAACCACTCTCCTTCCAGATTAGTTCATTGCCATCTGATTCCTTTTTATACCACAAACAACATTCCTGCTGACAGGTAAAATTGGTTAATGTGTAGCAGGGTTCTGTAGGAGCAAGGAGAACTAAGGCTGTCGGGGAAGTTTCTATGAGGAAAAGAAGTGTTACTTTAATTGGACTTTATTAATTTTTAAACAGATGCGAACTTCATTGCAAGTATAAAACATACATTTTTTGATTTTGAAATATGTATTCCAACCACACCAGATGTTATGAGCCAAGATTTTTTTGGTTATTCTAGTTGTATCTTAAGAGTTGATGGTGAGTTTAAGAAGTTACACGATATTACTTGTAGAAAAATCTCGTCATCAAAATATCTTCCAGTTATTTTCTCACTGTTATTCTTAGAACCCTAAACTAATCCCAATATATTTTCATGTCTATTTACTTGGATATTTTTCTAAGAAAATTTTTTTCCATCAGAATTTCCCAAACTGATTATAATTGATGAAGAGACTCTCATAGACTTAAAATATTACTTAACAATGTGGACACGTGTGTGTGCTCCAAATTTCTCCTATAATCTCTTTCTAATTTAAGAATGGCTAACTACATACCTCACGTGGAACAAAACAGTTGTAATTCATCTTTTGAGATCTAAAATTTAGAAACTCGAATTAAAGCTCTGTCAAAGCAATAAAGCAATCTAAGCTACACGTAGGCTGTCATGAGGAGTTTGGTTTATGGCTTGAAAGTTTGTACTCAGAAATTATTCGATATCTGCCTTATGAATGGAAAGGTAAAGGTTTCTACTCAACACTCAAGTGTTATATTTCAGTTTTGGAGAAGTCACCTGCTGATGTGTCTTGCAGGAGTTTCTTGGCTTCTGTGTGTTTTCTACGCTAACTGGACACAAGAAAACTGTCAATTATCCAGTTCCCATCACTCTTTGGGAGATAAAAGTCTCAATCCCTACTCCCTTTTACAAGCCTTTCCTTTTTCCTTCTTACTCTTTCTTGTAAACAATCCCTGTGTCTTACAGTTATTTAGGATAAATTTTAGTGCTTCTTCCTGAGTCTCCGTTCTGTAGTTTGTGTTGGTAAGGCTGAATACCAGAATGTAGCACAGAATGTAGAGGAGAGGAGGTATAGACATAAAATGGATCACGAGACAGGCACAAACAATTATATGCCAACAAATTGAACTTCCAAGAAATCCACAGGTTTCTAAACTTGCAGCCTTCTGGGATGGGATGATCAAGCATTAGAAAAACTAGTCGTTATTATTTCTTACCTTAGTGGCAAAAAGAGGGGGTAGAGGAGGGAGAGTAAGGAAATGGGAAGAAAGTGTGTGGGTGGGTGATTCATCACCCAAAAGGGCTATGGCTAGACATGCAGCCCAGGGCTCCCAAGTGAGCCATCTTTGCTGGTTCCCAAGGTCTTCCTTAACAGGAAACTGGAGCAAAGATCCTGGGCTAACCAGCAAACCCAGCAAGTTCATTGAGAAATGGGGTCCTAAGTGATCATATGAACCACTAGGATAAATGCCCACCTTCCTAAACTTGGTAATACTAGTAGAGTTCCTCTCATATTTCTTTTAGTGACATTGTAAATGCATTATGTGCCATCGAATTGTCCGACATCAGTAGGTTTCTGATCTTAGAAAGTGTTGTGTTCAATTACTGAGAATATTTATCATGAAGTAACTTAGGAACAGTTTTTTGAAAATTGAAGAAATGGTTAACTTACAAAATAAATGTATAAGAAATACCATATTATCATAGGCAGAAAATATAATTTATGAATATTTAAATTTACATTCAAATTTTTCATAAAGCAACAAACAACACTTAGGGTACTGGGCCAAATTTTGTTTTGAAAATTTCTACTTTTTAAGGTGTATTTATTTTTATTTGAAAGAGATTTATAGGAAGAAGGAGAGACTAATGGGAAAAGATTTTCCATGCACTAATTCATTCTCCAAATGGCTGCGATAATCAGAGTTGAGGTGATCTGAAGCCAGGAGCCAAAAGCTTCTTCTGGCTCTCCCACATGAGTGCAGAGTCCAAAGTCCTTGAGGAATTCTTCACTAATTTCCCTGGCCATAAGCAAAGATCTGGATGGAAAGTGGAGCAACCAGGACACAAACCTTTGTTAGTATGGGATGCTAGTTCTTGCGGACAAAAGATTAGCCAGTTGAAGCAATTTTGTTTGCATCCTGTTAATTTTAAGCTGCTGAAATAGCAGATAGGAGGTAGATTTTAGATGAGAAAAACAACCTAATATTAAGTTGAAGGTCTGCATGAGAGGCAAGTGTTTTCACAAACATGGAAGGAAAATTGACAGGTTGTATGTATTGTGTTGATTTTAAAATGGTATAGAAATTTTACCAGTTGGTTTATGCTACTGTTCTTCAGATTACAGGTCAGTAAAATGAACTCAGTTGAAAAGCTCTATTCATGACACTAATCTTTTTGTGTACTGGTTTATCAGTGTTGTTCGTTAGAGGTTTATTTGCAAGTTTCCAAGCATCTCTGATCACATCATATACAATGTCTGATGTGTATTCTACAGGCACACTGTAGAGTGGGTGTCTCAAGAATTTGGAGATGAATAGAATGGTTTATGCTCAGATACGTATGTTATCATATGGAAGCATACAATGGTAATTGCAACAGCAATATGCAAAATAGCTGCTTATTTTAAGATCGTGTAATAAGAATAAGAGAAGATCATTGGTGAAAACAGACTACACAGTATCATATGAACACACATTGATGACAACCTGATAATTCTGTATTGGGAGAATATCATGCCAGCACGATCTGCATTTTTATTATGGTGAACACATCATCATTTAACCATTATTTTTCAAACATAGCATGCTTCCAAATCTTGAGAAGAAAGGGGTGCGATGCAGTTTGCTGTGTTTCCTCCAGATATTCAGATTCAATAGGCTTGATAATGTACAGTTTCAATTACTTTCTGACACGATCCCAATTAATGCTCCTGGTTCTAGAACCATGCTCTGTGAAACACTTCACTAAACCAGCGTCACATGTTGCTGTTAAACTTTTAGATAAAGTAAATACCTCTTTAGTCATTTATACCCTGTGCCCATGAAACTAAACATACCTTTCCCAACTGGCTAGTGTAACCCTTCAATTCACATTTATGTTTAGCATTATAAATTGATCATTTGTTTTTCTAGATTTCACATCAGTCTTTCTGAGCAGGAACATACAGAGGTATTATTTGGCACTAATTTACATATTTACTAGGGAGGAGTCTTTAAAGAAAACATGCAGGTTTTTTTAAGATTTATTTTATTTTTTATTGAAAAGGCAGATATACAGAGAGGAGAGACAGAGAGGAAGATCTTCGGTCCAATGATTCACTCCCCAAGTGAGCCACAACGACCCATGCTATGCCAGTCCGAAGCCAGGAGCCTCTTCCGGGTCTCCCATGCGGGTGCAGGTTCCCAAAGCTTTGGGCTGTCCTGGACTGCTTTCCCGGGCCACAGGCAGGGAGCTGGATGGGAAGCGGGGCTGCCGGGATTAGAACCGGAGCTCCTAGGGAATGCTGGGCGTGCAGGGCGAGGACCTTAACCACTGTGCCATCGCGCCGGGCCCCAAAACATACAGTTTTGAATAATAACTTCAGCATGAAGATATCAGTATAGAAAATAAAGCACAAACAACAAACTGCAAATCTTGCAGGCCATCACAACCTTCAGTAAATGAATGCTGTAACATCTGCCTCTGTACCTTTCTGCTCTAACTACAATGTCCAGGCATCACATCACACATTCATGTTGGGACATAAACTTTGCATTGCATCACACCCTTGAAGCTAAGTCACTCAGAGCAGAGTGGTTACACTTCAGCCAGAAGTGCTTGGACATTTGTAATAACAATATAGAAGAAACCACAGCTCTTAACTACATCATAACTGTGATCTCTCTATCAAAGTTAATAAAAACCAACTTTTCATTAACTGCGTCCTCAAAATTCCTGAGGTGCTCAATACCAATGGGAGGATAAAATCAAAGAGGCCACATTGTTAACCCAGTCCTTGCAACACAAGAAAACGTGTGGTCATGTGAACTCAGGCTTAGATTCCTTTCCATAGGATTAATGTGGCCCCTATTACTTAGGCATCCTGACGCTAGCGCTTACTGAGAATTCTCTCAAATTCTGAATCTGAATAGGCCTAGATTTTCAAGGGTTTCCAGTGTCTGAGATTTCAAAGCTAAGGGTTAGAAATTGACAAACACAGACTTAGTCAACTGAGCACCATGCTTTCGGTCCATCAGTGACACACTCCACATCACCAATAATTACACATCTGCATTTGAAGAAATACCACCAGCCTTTTGTGTTCTGCAACTGGGACATCTTTCATTTTTCGGCTCTTCTCTTCAACATCCAAATTGACCTTCCTGTGCAAGGAACTGAGAGAAAGAATTATGCAGACTAAGAAAGTGAAAGGTGACTTCCAAAAATGATTTGCATTACAGTAGGGAGGTTGGAAACAGGCAAATTATGGAGTCTAACAGGGTTTACAGTTTTGCTACTCATCAATTGGGAATCCTTAGCGTGTTAGCCCCACAATACCTGAGCATGTTCAACCATAAAATGAGAATAATAACTGCACTGCCATCGTAGATGTGTCATAAAGACTGAGTGAATTCACTATTGCAAAACAAGTAGAAGAGTGTCCCCCATATATTGATCACACAAGTCCATTACTACTGTTTATAAAGTAAAAGTCATTTTGAAATGTGATTTCCACTCTCCTCTTTTACTACTAAAATTAACATCCTCACAGTTCATGCAGTTCTTGAGTAACTGATACTGCTAATCTAGACCATCTGTGATCCTCACTGGCACCAAGTTTGGCATTTCCAAGCTGCGCTAGATCCCAACACAACTCTTAGTGATCTGTTGTCTGTTTATTTGCAGAATTGGTCACGATTTAGTCTTTTTTGTATAACGCTTCTGCATTAGCTCTTAAAACTCTGCAGCTGTCTACTAGGGTGCCAGCATTTGAATGGGTGTTATAACACTACATTTTCTATTCATTACAAGTCCTAAAAATAGGGTGTAACTGAGTAACGTTTTCAGGCTCTACAGCAAGATTTGGTTTGTCAGGAAATGGTGTGGGAGTAGTTCTCATATGCACTGAAGGTGCAAAGTGCAAAACAAAAATAACTCAACAAGAGTTTAACAGCCCTTCTTTATGTACGTTATTTACAAAGGCCACAATCTGGAGTTCCAGGCAGAGCCTTCGGAAGCTCATGAGACCCTTCTGGAACAGGAAAAAAGTGCCAATATAGATTACACAAATGGGAACAGGGGATGAAAAAAGTAAAGGTTTAATTTGTAATCTCTTCCTTCTCCATCAGTACAGTATTCCTGTCTATTCTAGCATCAATAGGACTTCTGGTTTAGTTTATGTGGAAGAAGTCTTCAGTAACAATAGAAGTATGGAGAAACCCCAAACCATTGCTGATTTCATTTTATGTGTACAATTTTCCTACCCCCATCCTCTCTATTGGAAGACTACTTTTCTTTCAGCTGTCCTATTTTCCCAAATGAAACCAGGCATGCAATATTAGTAAATCTTTATTGCATTTTCACTTTCTGTGACCTCATACATTTATCTGCAAATATTTAGTAAACATTGAGGCACTTCAGAATTATTACCCATACCCTTCAATAGAATTCTAAACATAGACAAGAGCCTAGAGAAAAACAATTGACTTCATTAACATTATTTCAATAAGGAAACCAGCAAACCACAGTGTTTGTTGCATCCTTTAATCCTACTCTTACAGATATCATTTTGAATAAGCTAAACATCTCAGGTGAGCATAATTTAATTATTTTGCTGCTTTTTACATTGCCGTTAGTTTTTCGATTACAAGCTTAGAAAAAGTTTCTTGTAAGCTGCATGGCATTGGGGATGGATTCTTGATTTTCACACCAGTGAAATATTGTCATAAACAACTTGTTCAGGCAAAACAAGATTTAGAATAGCTTTTCTTTATCACAGCTTGTGATGTACTTTTGGAGTTAATAGACTCACTTAGATAAAATAACCAGAGTTTTTCCCCTTCGCATTTTTTGAAACACTTTCTCATCAAAAGGTTTTTTTTTTTTTTCAGTTTTACAGTGTGGGAAATTTTCTCTTTGTACTTAGAAATCTGAAGGAATAAAAAGCATACTATTTTATTTGAGAAGCAAAGAAGATGATGAATTAAAGCAGATGTACAGTGTTTGCAGTTATATAAGACTATTAGGGACCCTGCTTGTTCTGGTTCTTGTAATTTGTCCATGTCCTACTTTATATAACTCAATCCATTGTGAGCCAAACATGAAATAAGCGAATACAGTATTCCATATTTCACTTTGTCAGCAAATTAAAAAGTGTAGAACAAACACAATAGTCATCATGAATATAGAACGAAGCATTTTTCAAATCCCAGGGACCAGTAAGAAACAGAAGGTTAAGGAGGTTTTATATATATATATTTCTTCTTTTTTTAAACAATGAACAGATGCATTTGTAACTGTTGATGGACAAGCTTATCCATTTACTCCAATTAGCAACAAGAGCGAACACATCAATACATAAGCTTGTCCTGATGCCTGGATTTTTTTTTTCCCCAATTTGACAGGTAATAGTGGGGCTGGGAAAATGTCACAACAATTTAGTCCTGCCTCACTGGCTTTAACTACTTTGGTGACAATGAGAATGCATCTTGCTAAGATTACTTATGATTCATCTTAATGCTGCATCTGTCACCTCTTACTAGGAGCTTAGAATCTGACAATTAATGGTTTAAAATCAAATCCTTTCATGGCTTATTCATTTGGGCACTAAGTAAAATCAAGTTAAAATATTTATGGACAGTATGAAAATGTGAAAACTTTCCTTAGGAACCTGTCTTTTCATATTGAGTCATAAATGAAACCTACTGTATTTGACAAAGAAAGGTCATTCCATCATATGGCCAAGCTACTAAACCTTCCCATGTTCTGAAAGATCTTTTCTAACATAACAGATTTTGTCAGAGAAATGTAAGTGTTTTGCAAAACTCCCACAAACTCACACATTTTAGCATGAGAGAAAAAGTATGCCTCCATTAAAATTGACAGTGGATACCAAACTATAATAACATCAGAAAATCACACCAATACAGACTGACCCAATAAATAAATGCTTTACTTTCAAGAGCAAAGCAAGAAGTGTATGAAGGGGAGACAGGGGATTGGTATCCTTAGAAAAAAGAAAAGCCAGTTTTCACTACTTATCCTAGCAGCGCCAAACACTGCACAGAGGAGGGACAACATAGAGAATGGCCAAGACATAGGACAAAAGCACTCTCTGCCAAGTAGGAACAACATTCTCTTCATAAATCTTCTCTCACAGGAAAAAACACAACTAATACTTCCTATCAAGTGATATTCCTCTGGACCAGTCTTTGCAGTCCAGCTACTGTACTCCAGCAACCGCGGTATACAAGGTGAGCTTGGTGGGGAGCTTAGAAGAGAACTTCGCTTAGCTCTCTTCAACTCCCATGTTGGTACCATTGCATATTCCCTGCTTCATTCTCTGTGTTAGCACTGCTGAGATGTTCCTAATCCCCCTGAGGGGCCTCCAAAAATGAACCTCACATGCTGTCATGTATTGTATCACAGCATCATGACAGAGGTAAGATCAGCTTCCAGGAAACAGAATAAAAAAGAGTAAAGGCAATTGCTGTGGGATGATTTGGGCTCTACCAATTTCTCCCCTTCCATATTCCTGAAGAATTAATATCTGAAAGTCCCAAACCCTAGCATCTCAAGATGTAGCTTTCTTTGAAGACAGGATTTTTGTAAAAGAGACAAAATAAAAATGAGATCATTTAGTGGACATGAGTCTAGCATAGCTAGTTTCTTGAAAGGGGAGAATATTTGGAAACAAATACGTAGAGAGGGAAGATCTGAGAACTCAAGAAGAATGGGCATGTCCAACTCTAGAAGAGAGGCTTGAAGTATATACATATATTTTAAAAATTTATTTTATTAATTGTATTGCATTATATTTTTTAAAAGCTATTTTACTTACATGAAGTGAACAAATTTCAAGTGTTTCATGATGAAGATTGATGAGCACGGTGATGCTTTTCACTCTCACCATTAGGTAAAGCATTCAAAAACTAGCAAGTAGCACACAAACATATAGTGCATATATACATGTTACTTTCATGTGTATGTATGTTTATATAGACATGTATATACACATACATATGTGCGTATATGCACACACACGTGTATATATAAATGAAAACTGTTCCTCAAGATTATGGACAAAGGCTATGAATAATAATCACATTTCAAATGTCAATATCTGTAGTATAGATAATATAAATTTTTTCTGCTCTGCATATTAGTTACCTAGACCAGGGAAAACATTTGTCCTACCCAGCACTCAGAAGAAATAAATTATACCAACACCTTCATCTTGAGCATCCAAGTCACAGAATTATAAGATAATATATATCATTCAAGCCACTTGGTGTGCAATGCTTTCTTGTAGCAACCTTAACAAACTAATACAATTATTCAAATTGCTTTACCCACTAAAGCCAGAATGATTCTGTGGCAGCATTATGTCACTGTCCTGGAGGAGAGATAACATGAATATTCATATAAGACCTCTACAGCTTGCATTCTTCCCTCCTATAGAAAAGTATTATCTTGTACAACTGGCCTCCTGCCCTTGCTCAGTGCTCAAATGCTTTGTTTAATATGAAAATGGATCTTCAAGTTGGATAGGAAATTACATTTGGTATAATCAATCAGCTTCCTCTGAAAATAGATTATTAAAAATGTCCTCATTTGATTACCTGGGTAGAATTATAAATGGAAAATAACAATTCTAAGTGCAACGTGAGTATTGATAATGTGAAGACTAGCGGAACTGGATTCATTCTTAACATTAATAAATTTTTAACTTTTATTAATGCCTACAATAATCCAGGTCTGTTACATTACCTGTGATTTACTTAGCCTTATCAGCACAATGACTATAAGCTAAACAACAAGGACTGTTATTTCCTGAAATGAAAATGGAGACAAAGAAATAAAGGGGGGTATGTTTAAGGAGATAGTGTATGGAGGGAGGGCGAGAGAAATAGTGTACAAAATGCTAATTTTAAAATTATTCATTTAAAGGAATTGAGATAATACACATAAAACATATCAACTGAATATTATTTTTGATTAGTTATGTAGCTATTTCTAAGTTTTAACTTGATTTTAGTCCCAGATTCCAGAAAAGCGTGTTTTCTGCTGAAATTCAATTCCTATTCTGTATGGAGAGGGGAGGTAAGACATGAGTAGGACAATACAAAAAGCCGTGTCAGGAACCCAGTAGAATTTTTGGCTCTAACATAGCTCACGATAACCTGCAATAATAACCTATACAATCACGAGTATCCATGTTATATTTCACTGGAAGAAAAATTTCTGAAATGTAAGCCCTGTTCTGTGTCCCCAGAAAAGACCGCAGTGTGTTAATATGTGCTTTTCATTCATTAATTACAACTGTTTTGTTACTGCCAGATAAAAAATAACTCAGAAAAAAATAAAGCAGAAAAATTAAATATGGTTAAGAAAGATCTCTGTGAAAGGTTATTTGCATCCTTATTGAGATTTAAGTGCAATATACTTAAAACATTCCTTCAGTGAGAAAGCAACATAATGACATATTTGGCTAGCTAGCTTTCTGCTTCATAAACATATTGTCATTATTTCAGCAAATACTTATTAATTGCTGAACTATTCTAGCACATGGTCATGTGTTCTGTTTGCATGTGTATGCAGATATATAAACTCTAATGTTATTTTGAAATGGATGTAAATGTGCAATTTTTTTCTTACTGTAACTATACTGTCTTAGAAAAAACCTGTACTTCTATTTTATATATTTCAAAAGTCAATCTGAATCCATTTTAGTGAATAAAACCACAGCAAATGTTCCCATGTCTCATTATATTACTTTTAAAAATGAAATGGTAGAATGAACAAAAATAATAAAGTACAGAGACTAATGTTGTGGCACAGCGTGTTAAGCTAAGCTTCCAATGTCAACAGTTAGAGTACTGGCTACTCCATGTCAGATCCCTCTGCTTGTTAGCGGCCTTAGGAAATCAGTGAATGGCAGTCCCAGTACTTAGAACCGTATCATACATGTGTGAAACCTGGATGGAGTTTCCTAGGTTCTGACTTTGGTCTTGTCCAGCCATTGGACCATCTGTGGAGAAAACCAGGAACAGATCCCCTCTCTCTCTGTCTCCCTGTGTCCACACATGTTAGGCTATGCCCACATAACTGAGCAGTAAGCTAATATTTTATTCTTTCCTGGAAGAAACAGGTATTATTTTTACTTCCTTTCCTGCTGATTCAATGTGTACAAGCAGGCAGCTAAATTCCCAACCTCTGCCCAGGAAAATGTCACAAAAATCCTGGGAAGAGTTGAGCTTCTACATGTCATTGTAACAAAGCACTTTATTGAAGCATGGGGGGGCGGGGGTCAGGACTATAGATTGGATTTACAACCTAAAATATTTGGACACTAGAACCCAGTAAGAAGGATGGCCTTCACTCTATTAATTGATGCTGCTCATCCTGTAATACTATACTACAATAAAAGGCAGAAAAAAAGTCTCCAAATATTTTCACATGCACTTATTAAAATATATGAATGTGATTTTCTATGGCAAAAGGTACAGAGCACAGCTAATAAGGTGAAGAACCTGCCAAATGGGGATAATCCCATGTTATTCAGTGGACTTAATCTCTTTAAAAGTAGAAGAGCCTTTTCACTTGCAGAAGATAGGAGAGATGAAGCCATGACAAAGATTTGTCCTTCCACTAAAGAAATGGAAGGGGGTCAATGGACCAAGATACGTGAATTATCCCCAGAAGCTGAGACAAGTACAAAGCAGAGAAAAGATCACATACAGGGGAAAACCAATCAGAATCACTGCTGACTTCTCTGAAGAGACCCTACACTCATGGAGAGAATGGACAAAGATCTTCCAAGTCCTGAATCAGAACAACTGTCAACCAAGAATAATGTCCCCAGCAAAGATCTCATTTATATTTGAGAATGGAATCAGATACTTCCATAGCAAAGAGAAACTAGAAGAATATGCCAGCACAAAACCAGCTCTACAAAATCTGCTTAGAAATGCGCTAAATCCAGACAAAAAGGAGGCAAGCCATAAATGAAGATGGCAAACAGGAAGGTCTCCCCACTAAAGTCCACATGAGCAGCAGCAATTACACAGATACCAACACCCACAAAAACACACAAGCATGGCAGGGCAAGACGTTTACAACTAATGGCACTGAACCAAGATCCTGATGTAAGGCTCAAACATGAATGGCAGGGAACTCAAGTACTTCAGTTAGTATGTTTTCTACAAAGATGCACATGAATGAGAAAAAAATTAAAAATGGAAAAAAATGTAAAGGATCATAAATGTAAGATAGCAATGATTATGTTAGATGTAAATGATCTAAATACACCAAATAAAAGACAGAGATTAACAGCACAGGCTTTTTACTGTGAAAAAAGCTCACATCAAGTAAGTGATTTAGGTCAAAAGTAAAACATTGGGCAAAGCAAATAATGCATGTGTTAGTCTTTATAAAATAGAGCTAACTACACAAAAACCAAATATTTAGAATAACAATAACAAGCCTCATAAGGAAGACCTGTTTCTCTCTGTACCTTAATTTCTGCATCTTTAGTGCTTAAATAAACATTTCAAAAAAGAAGGTTTCAGAACAAGAAATTTCAATTCCTACATCAATAAATTATTATAAAAGGCAAAATATACTAATCATAAGCAGGAAGAAAGAAAAGGTTAAGACAAAAAAAAAAGAACTGCTGCTTTAAAAAAAAAGGGGGGGATGATAAAATTGTACAAGTTTTAGTAACATTGACAAAGACAAAATGAAGAAGGATTGAAACTCCAGTGTAAGAAATGACAGAGAGTCTATCGTTAGGATTCTCCAGCCTTTGAGGGAATCTTCTGAGCAACTTTACAATTACACATCTTAAAAGCATTTTTAAATCTTTCTTTTTGTATTTACAGCAAAAGATTTCTCAATAAATGTCCAATTCTATTGTTTCTCGGCAGAAGTCTCCTTGCCATTTAAAGACTTAGAATCAATTTATAAGGCCTCTTTCATGAAACAAATGGGAAAGGTCATCCTCCAATTTGTTTTATCACCCTGATATTATCCAAATATTAAAGCCAGAATAAAACTGCACAGAATAGGTAAACTACAGACCAGTATCACTGATGAACTTAGACTAAAAAAATTTCAGCAATGTAGTAAATAACAGTATACCAAATGAGATTATTTCAGAAATTGGGGCTTGTTCAATATTTAAACATCAGTCGATATAATTCACCATCTAGATGGGCTAAGGCTAATCATATGAACATATAACTGGCATTCCCTTATATAAGAAACCACAAAACAAAGTTATCAACAGGTATGCAGTGAAAACAAGAAATTTGTAGCACCATGGAGTCAAAAAACATACCACTAAACAATCAATGAATGAAAAAACGAAAATGCAAAAACCTCTTGGGCAAAATGATACCATCATATGATCCATACGATCCAGCTATCCTGTTCCTAGGAATATAGTCAAAGGAAATGAAAACTTCATGTGAGAAGGCGACCTGTAATATTTATAGCAGCACAGTCTATAATAACAAAGACATGGAAACAATCCAGATGCCCATCCAAAGAGGAGTGGTTGGGTATTAGTTTTTTATTGAATACATTGTTGTCAAATAAGGTTTCCATTTTTGTTGGTTACCTCTTCACTGCTAATTGCATCCTTTGCTGTAAAGAAGCTTCCTATCTTGAAGTAATCCTATTTTTCCTTTTATGACCTGCACATCTGTGGTCCTACATAAGAACTTAGCCTATCATAATAAAATGTCAAGAACATTTTCATGAAGGAAATATAAATTTGTCAGCCATGAAGTAGGAATAGTTGGTTATCCACAACATATGGACTGGACAAACTCTGCAAACCTTACATCCCAGAAAGGAAAAGTATTGATTTGGAAAGATGGTAATGTTAGCTTGCAGAAAGAAGGTGAGGTCTGACAGACACAGCCAAGGCACACTTTTGCAGCTTCAGCTACTTCAGCAGCCGTGGCAACCATTTCTCATCATAAGCCTAATGTGTCAACCCTGGCCAGACTCTGTATTGTAGCACAGCTTTCCCAGAATGACAGCCTGCCCCATTTACACAACAACTCCATTTCTGTGCCTTTCTGGAAACCATGCAGGACCAGGTGTCACCTATGCGACCCTAAGCCTCTCTACCTTTATGTGTGTTGCAGTGGCTGTAAATTTCAGAACAGTGTGAACTTAGAACTAGCACCTGCTAAAAATAGTCAACATGGCAGCAGGATATGTCCCCATAATAACCTTCATGTCGTAATAATGTCATTAAAATACAATTATTATTGTTGCCACTCCCACTCACGTCATGCAACCCAAGCCATGCCACTTTTCATATTTCAACAAAATGGTAACAAATAGTCAGTATTCAAATCCTACCTCTAACCCAATGCCTTAGTGAATATTTAATTAACCATTACCACAAACTTTGCCCTCTATACCAGATAGTATAAAGGGATAAAGAGATGGTTTTATCTTTCTGAAACCTTTCTGTGAGGACTTTTCCCTTTTCGGGGTCATGTTGTGTCATGATTTTTTTTTTGTTCATTTTTGATTTTTGTTTACATGAAGTTTGTTTGCATTCTCTCATTTCATTACATGCCCCACATTAATTTCTGTCAAAGGTGGACAGAAGACTCTGTTCCAAATCCAGGTAAGAATGACACTGCCAACAACAGCATTTATAATTTGTATGAATACTTTTTAAAACTCAAAAAAAAAACCCACATTATGAAATAGATCAGAGTCATGGAAACACACCTTCTACACAAATCTATAGATGCCAAATGAATGCATAAAAGATGCTTACTATCATCTGCCTCCACAGAAACAAAAATTAAAATGATATGCACCATACACATTACAAATGTTGGCAATGATGCAGAGAAATGAGATTACTCATTTATCCCTGGGAGAAATATAAAATGCAACAGCCATCGTGAAATAAAGTCAGTGGTTTCTTGTGTAGATAAACACACAACTACCATATGGTCCAAAAACTTCACTCCTGGACTTTTATCATTCAATAGAAATTAATCTTTTAGTCCACACAGAACTCAATGCATGAACATTTTTTAGTAGCTTAACATGTAATAGCTGAATCTGAAAAAAATTCAACCATACTTCAGTGGATAAGCTTATGCAAACTGGTACATTCAACCTCAAAATATTAATCAGCTATAAAAAGAGTGAGTTATTTACATACATAAAGGCATGGATGGATTTTCAGGGGACTTTTTTTTTTAGTTAAAGCCAGTAACACCAAATCTCACACTCTATGATTCCATTTGCATTATTTCTTTAAATGGTAAAATTATAGAAAATGATAATATATTAGTGACCATCACGGTTGAAAGTGTGAAATTTGTGTGTGGCTTTAAAAGGACAAAATGAGTGGCTAGCATTGTGGCACAGAGGACCAAGCTGAAACCTGACATCTGAGCCTCCCCTATAAATTCCAGTTTATGGTCAAGTTGCTGCACTTTTAATTCAGCTCCCAGTGAAAGGCCGGCAAAATACAATGGAAGAGGGCCCAAATATTTCGGACACTAATACCCATGTGACAGACATATAAGATGCCCTGGTGTCCTGGCTTTGGCCTGGCCCAACTCTGACCATTGTTGCCACTCCAGAACAATCTAGAGAATGGAAAGCCAATCTCTCTCTCTCTCTCTCTCTCTCTCTCAATAATTTTGACTTTCTGACTTAAAATATATAATTATTATTGTTTTTAAAGCAACATACAAGATTTTGAGGTGTAGTTCAGTTGCATCCTCTGTTTGTGGTGCTGGCATCCCACGCGGCCGTTGCTTAGATTCTCAGCTGCTACACTTCCAATCTAGCTCCTTGCTTATGTCATTGGAAACAGCAGAGTATATGGTTCAATCATTGAACCCCTGTACCAACAGGGGAGACCTAGAAAGTGTCTCCTGGATTCTGGCTTTGGACCAGCACAGTTCCAACCATTGCAACCATTTGCGGAATGAACAAATAATGGATTTCTTTCTCTGTCTAAAATCTAACAAAATAAAACTTGGAAAACAATAAAGATCCTTGTGTGAGACTGTTTCATATCTTGAACATACCAAAAATGTGTATTGGTTTAGTATAGTTTCAGAAAACATTGCTATTGGAGAAAACTAAGTAGAGAATATGTGATTTTTTAAAAAGTTTTACTTATTTTTATTGGAAAGGTGGTTTTACATCATGAAGACACAGGAAACCTAAGCAGTGCAATAACTAAATGGAGACTGAATCAATAGGAAATGCTCCCTGGAAAAGAATGGTATTAGACTGGAGATGAGCCTGAAAATTAGTGAGAAGCAAGGAAAAAAATACTTAATTCTGGAAGGCAACCAGAAAGTAGGGCTTTGTGAAGTCAAGCTCTGGTGAGTGTGTAATCACGATGTCTAATCCTTTGCTTAGTTATTTTCTATTCTGGCTTCTTCTAGAACATTGCCTTGTACTTTATTAAGGCCACCACTTATACATATTAAGTAGTTGGCATATCACTACATAATGCTTGTATAAATATGAACTTACTGCATCTTCTTTGCAGGTGTATTTAGCTTCATTTGATCATTGTTAAAAGTCACGTTTCAAATACGTTGTGCAGAATTAATAATTTCAATTAAGGTTCCTTTTAAGGCAGATATTTAGATTCAGTGGAAAATAATGCAATGGACACTGTAAATGAAATTATAGTTCCTTCACAAAGAACATTCACATGTCTTCTCTTTCATATGTTCTCTAGACTATGGCTATGAGTGATTTGATAGGAATAGAAGAATACTAATATATTTATCTAAGCACTGGTTAGATATAAAAAATAAATAATGCTTCTTATTAAAATATGGCAAAACTTGTAAACATTTCACAATAGAAAAGATCTTCATTGTTATGAAATAAATTACATTTAAATGAAGATATAGACTAACCATTTATGACACTCTCACAACTAAAGTATAGTTTGGGACCAAAAATCTAATTACAGAAAACGTCAACATATATATATTCAACACTGGAACCTCTGTTTGAATTCCCCAAGATAAAACGTGAATAGAGCAGATATGTTTTTACGCCTCACGAGCACATTTGTGTTCCTCCAAGAAGGCTAACATTTTAACTCTTATATAAATATGTGAAATAATTATTGAAATATCTCTGAAATTTCTGGATAATGTTATACAATTGATTTTAAAGATGAGGTGATTTTGTAGTAAAGTGAAGTTGACTAAAATTCTCCTCAGTATAGATGGAACAATTACACCAATATTTATGTAAGAAATCATACTATAGAAGAAATTCTTAATGCCTCAGATCAAGTAAAAATAAAAAAGCATAAATACAAGGTCAAGGTGGCTTTCAAGGGTGCTCTAATATCCTTCACAAGAAAAAAAAAACTAAAAATATTTAAAATTTTCCAAATTGTATGAAAAGAAAGAAAAAATTCAAATTCTTTATATGGAACAAGTAACACAGGGAGTCAGATTTTTAATAAATATAACACATCAGAAATAATCGTACATCAAATGTATCCAAAACTGTCATAGCAAAATATTAAGAAAAGCGCACTGAAGATTAATCATGTGGTACTTATTCAAAGAGAGTCAAAATGGCCATGTTAGGAAACAATAACAAAATTCATCATATTAAAAATTTACATTTTTTAGAAATGGTTAATATTCTGGGGCAGTGGAATATTCAGAGTGAAAGATACTGGGAAGTAGTCAGAAATTAATGTGGGAGATTATGTATGTATCCTTGCCAAATTTGAAACGGTAAACAGCAAAATAAGGATAGTGATGTATTGGAGCACATGAGATAAAGTAGATACATGAGTTTGTAGCGATATTCATAAGACACGTGCTTAGACAGTGGAAGAGGGGATAAATATTTTCTACACAAAAGAATAACAGATAGCAAAAGTAGAAGGAACGGTAGGATTTAAGGAGCACCAGATTACACTATATCATATAAATAGTTTAGAAAAATATTATTGATAAATGAGAAAGTCTATAGGCATGAGGTTATTGAGAATAGGCTACAAACACTGTCACAATGAAACCTTCTATAGATTATCAATTATAAAAAGAAAAATGTACTATAACAATGGAAATATCTGGATTCATTATCTGGAACCAGGAACAACTTAATATTACTACAAATGGGATTCAGCACCATTGTGCATTGCAGTACAAAACTCTTATCACTATCAATCTGCTATCCTTGGCAGTATTTGGCAGCATATGACCTGAGGTTAATAATGAACTGCAGGAAGAAAAGTGAAGTAATCCACTGCTGATAATCTTTCAAGAATTGTAGACAAATTCTCCTTAAAGGAGAAAAAAATGGGAACACATTATTGATCTAAGTATTAGAAACCTGCAGGTAACTGGATACCTTGGAAGACTCCTCAAGGATGTGGCTATGTTCTGTAGACTGATGCTTAATCAGGTAGGAGCTGGAACTGTCACCTCCCCTAACCCCTGGACTCAACTGACACTGGCATTTTATTCTTTTTGGTCATTTATACTGCCTTTTTTTTGGAAGCAGATTTTTGAATCTTTCTCCTGCCAGGGAATTGGAAGACACCCCTGTAAACCTATTCTATGTTTAAAGCATTTAAGTGAGACATGTGTAAGTTATCCAAGACAGTACCCTAAATTTAGAAGGGATTAAAAAAATAATTTCCTGACTCAAATTTCTTCTCAACAATATTATATTTAATTTAAATAGTTATTCTGCTTTTGTCTAGTATTACTCCAGGAATAAAGAGTAAATAAAATTATCTTGCTGAGGCAGAAGTCAGTCTTTCCAGAGATATTTCTTATTAACATACTAATGAAATTATCCCTAACAGTAAGTATAAATTCATCTCTGGCTCTTTTCCTTTGGTTTCTCTAAGAATTGCTAAAAGGAAAAAATTCAGAGAACTAAAAATAGAAATAACCGTAGGTGTCTTTGCTAGAATCCTCTCCTGTGATTTTAAGCTGAAGTGGACAGTTTAGCTCCTTGTGTCCCCACTGTATTCTCCATATGATCCTATTACAACACTTATTTTAAATTACATTGTAATTACCTGATTGAAGATTGGCCTTTACTACCAGTGTATGATTTTTTTGGATCAAAAACACACTTCATGTATCACTTATGCTAACATTCAATATAATACCTTATCTTAGAGTAGCCGTTGTTGTCACATTCCTTTCTCTTTCTCTGTCCCTTCCCAATTTCTGGCACTTCTTTTTCTCTGCTTCTAATCCATTTCTGTTTTTTAAATGCTAGGGAGCCGTTCCTACTAAGGAAAGATTATCCCCATTAATTCATTCATTTGAAAAACTGACAGAAAAGAAAGGGATAAAGACATAGAGAGATTTTCATCTGCTGGTTTACTTCCCCAAATACCAACAGCTGACTGTAGGCCAAGCCTGAGTTTGGCGCTCCATGTGGAGGCACCAATGGAGATGGCAGAACCCAAGAACTGAAGTTGTCATCTCCTGCCTCCCACTTCACATTGACAAGAAGATGGACTAGACACGGAGGCATGACTCAACCCCAGACTGATGGCAAAATAATTGTCCTAGATGGTGACTTACTCCCCATCCCACAATAATTTCCCCCATATTTCAATTAGTTATGCAAGGAATGGATCATAACAACTGTTTTATGTTTGCCAAATGTTGACATATTTCAAACTTTACTACTAAACACACAAGATCTTAGTCATTATTGACTGATAATTTTTCTTAAAAAAATGAATCATTTTTAACTCTGCTATACAGTAAGTCACACACTAAGGTGCATTATACACTCTTCAAAACTCAGTCACTGAAATTTGCTTTTTAAATCTGCCCATAATGATAATGTTCCATAATTTATAAATATGCAAATGAATATCTGAATGCTTCTTTTGTTTATTTTGGGAACCTTTCATATTTACAGAAGCTCCAACATGCATGCCCCTTTATATGAAACTCTGAAACTTTCATAGAGAAATAAATTTAACAGTTGCAATTATTTGCTACAATGTAGATATAGTGGAAATCTTATTTTAATGTTTGAAGATTATGATCAAAATGAATTGATGCTTCCACCCTATTTATTTTCAAAAAATTATTTTCTTTCCTTTGGAGAAGTTGGAAAATGCCATATATAAGTGGTTTTTTTCTTGAACCTTTTCAAGTTATTTTTATACATCATTGATTTTTTCCTATTTCTTTTATAGCTAAGACATAGAGAGAACATGCATATATCAAGCAACCTGTACAATGAGTTTCTACAACATTTGCTTTCTAAAACATTTATAGTTGCTTTAACAAAAAAAGACATTTGGGATTCTTCTAAAATGCCCTAGTTTTCCTCTGCATTAACTTTAAAATCTCTATCATTTTTATAGCTCAAAGCTTGATGTTCAGAAAGTTAAGGACAGTAAACTAAAGTCTATTTCAATGAAATAAACAATGTAAATTGTTGACCTGCACTTTTAATGATAGTATCTGTACACTTATTCATCAATCAGAAAAGTATTCCTGAAAGCATTACTCAATTGTT